>NC_142188.1:3673571-4002142 GCF_026936395.1 Plectropomus leopardus | reverse complement strand
AAATGATCAACTTAAGAAATAATCAAGAAATTACAAAGAAAACAGTGAAAAGTATTAGAAAATCCCCTAAAAATTAGGGGAAAAGAGGGAGGAAGTTTAAAAAAGAAAGAAAAAAGAATGACATGGAAAAAAGCTCAGAAGTGAATCATTCTGAATATAGATAGATAGATAGATAGATGTGGTTACACTGCAGCATGTTTCACTACAATCAGCTGAAGACCACCAGCTCAATATTTGACCAATTGCAAGTATTGCTGTTCCTATTAGTCACTAATTTATATTTAAAAAATAGGGTTGACAGTCACCAAATCTTCTTGCAGTAAACCCATTTAATGTATTTGCATTTTGTAATAGCCTCTTTGCATTGCTCTGGCACCTGTAATTACCATTGTTATTGGTTGCCATTGCCACCAATAACCACAGGTGTTGCTGCAGACAACTCATAATCTCAGAATTTTGCATAGAGCCCCTTTGAGTTAATGTACTTATATAATGTTACATTCTGGCTGAATAGGTTCAAATGCAATTACTGCAACGACAGAACAGGGAGTGTTTATTTCAATTGTTAAAATGCTGATGTTCTTTTGGTTGGAAAAGATAACAAACTTTTGAGAGTTCTCTTGTATAAAGCCACTTTTAATGACTCTCCTGAGTCCAGTCAACATCAGCAGCAGGAGCACCGGTAATATGAATCAGACAGGCTGACCTTGAGAGGCAGTCAGCAAGAGACATGAGAGAGGAAAGAGAGAGGGATGGAAGAGGAGGAAAAAATTCAATCATACAGCTCAGCCATTGAAAAAAATAAAAATCATATCTGAGTGAAACTGGTACAGGCCTGAATTGCTGGGCTCCCTGCTAGTTCTGTGTACACTGAGGTTAAATAATCACTGTCTAAGCATTTTATCTTCACTAATAGCATTGTTTACTGCCAGGTGCCAGCAGCATAATAAGCAGAAGGCAGAGGGAGAGGCTTTTCTTCAGACCGATGCATCAGTGGTGAATATTTCATGCTTGAAGAAAATAACCAGCAAAGGTCAAACTGTGTCACTTGGCTCAGATCAGCTAAAGTTAATGTCTATGTCAGTTGACAAACATTGCATATTATATTTCCAGGCTAAGGGCCCCTGAACTGATAAAAAAGACGGAGGAGGGTGTTCTCTTTGGGTGTTCTCTCATTTTTGCTTGCCTGTAGCCACCGAGGTTGCAGCAGCTGTAGCTTGGCGAGGTGCGTTCAAACAATGATGCAATATAGTATGGTCTTTCAAGGTGCACCTGTGGGTCAAAAACTTTTGATATTTTTTATGGACGATGAGGCATTGCCTTTGAAGATGCTGCACATCTGTGGTTACAGTCTGGTAAGTTTAGGTAACTAAAGCTACTTGGTTGATAAGACAGGAGAGAATTTGGCCTTGGTTGTAATGAACCAATGTTAGCTGAGGGAGACAAAGACCAACAGCGGTCTCTGGTGTCAAAGTCAGACTCTTTGCAACTTGACCTTCTCCCAAACAAGTTTTAACAATAAATGATTTCCACATTTTCTTCTGTAAAGTGTCATAATTTCAATCACATGAAAAACACACTTGAACAATAATTTTCAACATTTAAACAAATGACCTTTCTCTCTGGTGCGTCCACAGCTCGGTTAGGTCGTTGGAGCCTCCTGCCCTTATCTGTCATGACCCACACTCCTCTGAAATAACTACAGAGAAACAAGCTGCAACACTAGCTGTTGGCTATGGTTGAACTCATAACAGTCTGCTATTTATTTGCTTACTTGTGTTAAACGGTTTGCTGCTGTAGGCCAGCTGACAGATTTAATAAGAGAGGGAGCCAAAGGTGGGCTCCGGGAGAAGGGGGCTGTAGATTATTGCCTCTTTGGAAACCTTTCTTATTAAATAACCCACAAAAATCAATATGCACTTCTTATAAGCTCCCTGATGCATCATAAAATGTTGAAGCAAAATATTAGGTTTGGGGCTTAATTTACATCCTGTGTTATGAAATCTTTCTGGGTAAAGACAAGACATTTATGGATTAGATGCTGCTCTTTGACAATAACTGGCACGATCACAAAACAGGTGTTTTTATCACGAAAACCTCCATATGAATGTGTAACCCAAGAGATGATGAATTTATGCCTGTTAAATATCAATTAGGAAATTAATCCTTGAAAAGGTTAAGACAGAGCAGACATTTAGGGGTTTGGCATATAACCTGGTGATGAAGGCATGAGTCAGGCCAGCCTGCTCTCTCTCCGAAGTCGTCAAAAAGTGTTGTTTTGTACGCGATCTTAGCGTAAGATACCGGCGCTAAAAGCCACCTTCCATGGCAGTATGATACGCCACCAAGCAGCGTCAGTTTGTGACACGGATGAATGATACTTTTTGCAGTGCTGATACACTGCCGGTCAGCCAGATAGCACCAAGTACGGCATTATGACACGCAAAAAGGAGGCTTCAGCTGATAAAACCCCCAGAAGGAACCCTAGCGGCCGTATGAATGGATGAACTCTTACAATGTCCTGTGCTGTTAATATAAGTGCCCTCTTTTTTTAGTAAGCCGTCTGAAGGTTGTCTTTATTGTCTGAACAAGAATCTCATTTCCCCTGAGCGGTCCAAACAAACACCTCAGAGAACGGGGACACTGGAGCAGTTAGCTCGCAGGTGGCAGACTTCTCTGGAGAGCCGACGGCAGGCAGGTGAATCCCAGAAAAGGAATTAACTCCTCTTACATCTCGCTACCTTCCCCCGCCACTGGCTCCAATGAAATGGAACAAGCCTCATCTAATCAAGGCAGCTTAAACCTGAATTCATTATTAAAAGCCCCTCTGAAGTTAGCAGCAGCATTTAACCACTTTGTACTTCATAATCATCTGGACCAGGCTGATAGATGTGCCGGGGAGAGGAGGGAGAACAGCGCAGTAAATGAGAGAAGAGGGGCAGATGGAGAATTTCAACCTTGGCAGTCGTGAAGCAATTTTCAGAGAAATTTAAAAAAATAACGCCTTTCGACTTTTTTTTCCACCAGCGAAAACACTCATTCGGTAACGAAGACACCCTGAACACCTTCATTCACTGAAGGAATATGCATGCACGGGGAATTGCTCAGCAAGGGATAATTCGTCAAAGGGCCATCCTCAATTATTTACACTTTCCGCTACATATTGAACATGTTTCTCTTTCACACCATTAATATTTCATCACACTTCTCCCTGCAAGACATTTCATCAGAATGAATCAAAGTGACGCTAAACTTTATTCTCACAGCATCTTCCCCAAATTAAAACTCTAATCGGGACGGCATGACAGGTTTTTGATGCATTCGGTTAGTGGTCAGGCACAGCAGTCTCAAGAACCGCATCATGGGTAAGTGACTGAAGTGCATTGCAATTAAAATAAATGCCTTGATCTTTTAGGAACGACTCATGCGATTGCTTATGAGTTATCTTGGCACTGAAATGAAGTGGAACATGAGGAAAGCATGGGTGTTTATCATCCAGATGAATGGAAATGCAAACGCAAGGTTCCCAGACATTTTGATTACAAGACTCCTGAGATGGGGAACAGGCCAAGTTGTGCTTGGAATCCATTCAAGAACCCTATAACTATGCATCATGGCTTACCACAGAATTTATGAACTGGTTGGATATTAAGAGCAGAATACACTGTAAAAAAATGTAAGTTACAAGTATTTTAATCTTATCTAAAATCATGAACTGATTTACTTTTTACTGGGTCCCGTTTTTAACATAATTTGATTAAACACAACTTGATTTGCAACATATAATCCCACAATAAACCCAATTTTTGGAGCCCCTGGGGGTCGGCTCACTCCTTTTATTTTTCTTATTAATTTATTTATTTTCCGTAAACGCTTGCACTGAAGGGATATGCAGGCACATCTGCATCTGTAGATCAGCCAAGAGGAACACATTCTTCTAAAATGACCTGTGATTGGCCAAAGTCTCCCGTCACCGAGTCAAGGAAGTGCACAAATATAGTTTTCTCTCAGAAACACTTGCATTATAATATGATCAGTGTTTACAATGTGATTTTTGCATAGTGACACCAAAATGAAACTGCAAAATACCACCTAAAGACTGCTCAATGGTCATGCATTATTTCAAGATCCTGCCTTCATATGAATTCAATAGTCACGAATATATATAACAGGTTCAGTGACCCCTCTTTCACCCATACCATCAAGTGTCGCAATTTAGTTATGCCATATTTCAGACACTATTTTTTTCCACCTATAGCTTCCACTCAAAAGCCGTATTTTTGTCCTAAAAAGCTCTTTCAGCCACAGGGAAGCAATCAGACTTCAAGGATGGTGCTGATTTCAGCTCTCATTCACACACGAGGTCACCGCTAGGTCACACACATTCAACACGTATAGACACACATACAGACGTTTGCTTCTGTGGACACCAGTGTGTACATGCGTGTGAGCATGTGCATAGGCGGCGTGCACAGACACACACACATGCATACATAGAAAAACCCCATAGGGAACTTGTTACTAAGCAGCTCACAGAGAACTAATCCAAGTGCAAAGATTGTGAACTCTACAATCTTGTTTAAAACCTAAAATCTGGTTAAAAGCCTAAAATCTCTCCCTATGAGATGATTAGCACAACACAACCATGTACACTGATGCCCTCACTGTTGGCCAGCGGTGGTGAAAGCTGAAGTGAATTTTCTGTCTGGTAGAAGAACTGAAATGACAAAAATAAGAATTTACAGACATACTTTTAGTAAAGCGAACAACATTACGCTAATTGCAGATATCACAACATCTGCCACAACTTGATTTTCTTTCGAACTGATTCAGGGACCTGCAACTGACTGGGACAAGAGACCTCATGTAGCAACATTCTCTTAAATTTCTCTTAAATTTTCTCTTAATTTTCTATAAAGAGACAAAAAGAGATAAGTCAAAACCAGATGCACCAAACATTGACCATCTAACCAAGGTGTGCTCAAAAATGACTCCCACTTCACGAACTAGCAAAGGTAATGCCCTTTAAACACTTTATTTGGGCAGATGTTGTTCTGTGTGCAAAGACTCTGGCACATGCTAAAGAAAAAAGAGAGATGCTCCCAAAAAAAAGCTGTAAGAAGAAGAACTTCAGCAGTAGTGAAACTGCCGTACTGTTAAGGAAACTTGAATAGTAGTAAATGTAATTTTCCAGTGTCTGCGCTGGTAGACAGAGTAAGGCAGGCCATTTCTTTTGCTATCATGCAAAAATCCAAAATCACAGTTAGGAAGGTAGAAGCCTGAGCAGAAATGGGGACAGAGATGTGCCATGGGGATTTCAAAATAAAGGCGAATCTGCAAGATGAAGATATGAATCCATGTTTTCATGATCCAACGCATCAATAATGTTGGATTGTTGATCACCGAACCAATACATCAGTCCAGACTGATGTATCGGTTCAGTGATCAGGGCATTTTGCTAATATAAGCCCCAAATCATCCTGGCTTTCTGAGCAAGATTTTCATATTTTGAGCAATATACTGATCATAAAGAATAGCATGCCCATAAAGAGTTCTGGCTGAAGCAATATGCCATTTTTGCAAGTTTTTTTTGCTGAAAAATTGCATGTTTAGACAATCAGTGCAGTCATCAGTTTTAGAGTTTATGCTTTATCTGATACATTTGTCCTGTGGTATTTTTTAAAGCATTTTGCCACGAGTAATTCACAGTGACGTTTGGTCAAAGTGCATGACTCAGCTGGAAATGCCAGAAACACTAATAAAAAATACAACTTCCCTGCTGTCACAAAAAAACCAGTAAAAAGCACCACTGCACTGTGTGCACTATACTACATTGCACTGATTTTTGTGTTAAAATATGGGTGAAGCATCTCAGTACGTCTCTTAAATGTACCAATGAGGGATCCCGAAACACAGTTTTGAGAAAATGCCCTTAACATGTCACCTTAGCATCATTTGAAGAAAAACACACCACAGAAGAGCATCTATCACATCAGTCCTTCAGCAGTCAGGCTGCTTGTAAGCCCATGTAGAGTGTGTGTGACTGATAGGTGGGCTAATGTAATTCTGTTGCTTCCACCGTCATGGCGATGGCCTGCTAATCTGGATTTAGGTTTCAGGGCCACTGTCTGACTGAAACCTAATCCCGCTGAGTGGCTCAGCATGGAGACAAAGCCCTCAGACTGCAGCAGAACATCTTTGGAAGCATGGACCCGGAAATCATGTCATAATCTACAATCACAGACCAGAATCTGCAGTCCATCTTATTTTCTTTCTTTTGTGTCTCCTTTATAGGATCATATCACACAACAAATACAGTCCCAGTGCCTTCTCGTCATTATTTAAAGCTTTGTAGCCCTCAATATTTACTTATACACAGTTTTATTTACTTATTAATTTGCAAAGCAGAAAAGTGTGAACACTTGAACCTTGAGACAGAAATATTTCCAATCCCCTTCCTCTGTTTCTCATTAATCATTTATTTATATCTCGGTTTATACAAAGCATTACTGCATTAATGATAATTACTTGCAATCTTAAGAGGGGTGACTGATAGGGGCAAGGTTGCGTTTTTCTGTTTGCTTGATCCAACTGACATTATCGCTGATGCATCACCTGACATTTTGCCCTGCAGTGCGGAGGTCACTTGGCTCCCTGTAATGGTATCATCTTTCCCAGATCTCCGCTTCACTCTGCAGCTTACATCCAGCACAGTGATATCTCGAGATTTTGTAAGGTCCGACAGATTTAGATACGTCAATCATGGTTTCAAAGTGACATTTGCCAAGAGTAAGACGTCTCAGCTATTATATCCTCCCATAGTTGTCAGATCTTGACTTTTTGACAGTTATACAAGCTAGAATGTCACCAAATACCAGCAAAGCGACACCACACCAGGGTTTCTGGAGGTAAAAGTGACGTTCACTTTCTTAAAAAGAGCTGACTAGCAGTTGGAGCTTTTCCAAGGCTTGGATGGCTATGAAGAAGTTGAGTCATCGGGACAAAAGGTTATAAGCTGTGTTCAGAAATATTTACAATAGCAAAAAATACTTAACGACTCACGCTGCTTCTCAACTCTATAGGCTGAATCAGAACAGTGAGAATGCGATATAATCTATGTCCGTTTCCATTATGACCCACAAAGAAGGCAACAGCATCAATAAGAGCACACAGATGGCCTACTATACTTACATTAATAGAATTTTCTCAGTTTCTGAGCACAAGCCAACACAGGCAATGCAGTAATACCGCATAACACATTCACACATAATGTTTAGTTGATGTGAAAATGATGGCCTTTTCAAATCAAAGCAGCATGTGGGTGGCAGAATAAAAGGGGTGGGAGGGTGAAGGGTGTTTAGGATTATCGAACGACTGGGCTATTCTGTAGTGGTAGAACTTTCTCAGGCAAGCCGGGGAAGGAGTGACATTTTCCAGTGGATATCTATCAATGAACCTTAATGGTTTTCATGAGCATTTGCTGGAGAAATTACTTTTTTTTTTTTAATGGTTAATTAATAAAAGAATGGACAATGATGAATGGCCCCCATTTTTCCTCCTGGTAATGAAATGATACACAATTTTTCCCCGATGTTTCTAATTATCAGAGGGAGCGTTCCCTGGTCTCTGGTGTAATCGGGGGACGTTTTCATTATCTCAGGCACAAAAGGAGCAGCCGCACCTTCACAGTCGAACACAAGCTACAGCAGGAGGAATGGGTTGATTTAGTTTATCAATGATTAAATATATGGCTGCCATCATGTAATTATAAATAATTCAATAAATGGCAGCTATCGTGCATATCATACATAACAGCAGCCTGTGTGATGAGAACATAGCAACAATTCTTATGCCTGCATGCCACTACAGTGCAATTTTTGTCAGTGCAAATGAATTCATAACATACAGCATATGCATTTATCATGCCTAATTGCTCCAGACTTTAGCATTAAGTGCTACGATATCATGGTAATAGGAATGTAAAATTACTACAAGACAAGGTTAACAGTATGTAAGGTTCCTGTACCACATGTATTTTTTACAAATTCTTGCTGACTTGTGAGCTTTTTATCACTGCAGACATGTGAAAAAGCATGAGGTCATGTAGATAAAAATATCACCTGTCTGTCTGCATGGACCCAAGCCCAGATCAGAGACGAACATCACAAGCAGAGGGAAGTCCAGCACACAACATGACACCATTTTGAGAGCAGAGAGATTTATCATGGTGGAAGCTGTGTGTACCTTTCCAGTATGTGTGTGTGTGTCTGTGTGTCATTGATCGCTGCAAGAAAATGCCTGTAGCACCAATCAATAGCACGTGTGCATAGCATGACTTGAGTCAAGGACAAAGATGGTGAAAGAAGAAGAGTCAGCATTCATTAAGAGATGAGTTTTCTTTAAGAGTCAGTCCAGATGCAACAAAAGATCAGTTCACGGGCGCCTCAGTTAGCTTGTTAGTGTCACAAAATTATAAGAATCTAGAATGTTTGGAGGTTTCCAGGAACAAAACAACACCTCATTACTCCAACTTCGAAGCTTTGAGGCTGCAGCAGGTAAATAAAAACAGTCTTATGTCTCAGTTATTGTTATAACTTGATCTTATTCTTCCCGAACACACACGTATATCACCGTTATCACATTGCATTAACTAGATTGCTCAATGCATCTGCAAACATCACTGATGGTTTGCACCAACCCTTGTCCACTTTATGTGCTGCAAACATCACCTTACTCAAAACATCACCAAATACCATGCAAACATTTTCTGTTTAAAGTTACAATATGGAAAATATAGGTTCCGTTCTCTGGGGTGGGACCTCTGGCAAGTGGTAATTGCTAAGTGTTTGTCGGCAGACTAAGACTTGAAATGAGAATTTATTTACACATGCCTGTTTCATGAGCCCTGCAGCTGGTGAGATGAAAGGGTTACCACAGCACAGATTATGTGAGTGTGTGCATGTATGTATGTTTTTTTGTGTGTGAGAGCTGATTATTAATGACTGTGCGTCACTTGGGATTTTCTCAGGAATGTTGCCACAGACACCCAGTTCGTAACACTGCTAATGTAAAGGCTTGCATCATTGGATCATAGACTCCTTCATCACTGACGTACCACCTTTAATCATAGATAATGAAATATAAGACAACCATTTCAATGGAAATCTTCAAAATAATCACTTTAAGGTCAAAGTTGTAACATTCTATATGTACCACCATTTTAAACTCATCCTATGTTGCTGCTTACTATGCCTTCAGCACAAGATGCACCAATGAAACAGATCAACCATCCATAGCAGAGAGATTGATTATTGTCTCCTGCAATAGTTCACACTGCTTTCCCGTACCTATCAATGCTATTGATCACTTTTCTGCAACTCTTAGTCTACATAGGTGCCAATTACACATGTTAACCACAAGCCAAATGGCCTTAAAGAAACATGAAATTCCAACATTGTCAGACACAAATCAAATTTCAAATATCAGCGTTGATGATACAGAACCAACCAATGGGCAAACCTATGACACACCTGTGGTATGTTTTTAATCGATTCAACCAAGCTGACTCACAAAGTTTTCAAAGACCAAATACCTCCATTTGTGTTTCAAGCCATGAAACAAATCATTCTGATGATACAAGAACATATTGCAAAGCTTATAAAAGTAATAATAAAAGTGACTTACGTGTTTTGCGGTGTCCGTGGGAGCGGGTGGTGAGCGTGGTGGAGACGGTCTCAGTAGTAGTATGCTCCAGGGTCCACATCTGCGTAGAGTCGTGGAGTACAGTTGGATTTGACGGCGACGGGCTAGATGTGGCCGCCCCAATTATGAAAGTTGTCCGTGGTGCTGCAGTGGTCGTAGTAAAACCCGATGGTCCACGTCCGTTACGATTTCCAGGATTCCGAGGAGTTACTTGGCTACCTGAGGCTCCTCCACCTCTAGGGCTTATAGTCGTGGTGGTAGTAGTGGTACGAGTTCTTCCTTTCGCAACAGTTACAGTTCTAGGTGTGGGGTTCCCACCATCAACTGTAGGAGTAGTTGTGGTGGTGGTAGTATCAGGACTCTTGGGAATCCCGCTTGGCTTAGAGAGGAAGATAGGATCCTGGCCTATTCGATTAGCATCCACGAGGTCTGTCGGCACATAATCCCGCACTGTACCAACAACAATCCATTTCAGCAGCATCAGGCTCAATCCAAGGCCAATGAAGCCGATAACTAAGGGGACCACACACAGCCATGTCTGCTGGCGAGGCCAAACCGCACAGCGAAAGGGACCCTGATCCTGGGCCTGGCCCTCGCCGCGGCCCCCTGTAGCCCCTGAACCCTCAGGTTCCTCCAGGATCACCGCCCCGGAAACAGCTGCTCCAGAACACTCGCTCATCCTTCCCTGCCGTCCGTTATGGCTCATTGAGGGTTAACCCTGTGATAAGCATCGGTAGCACATGGCAGAAAGGTTCCCAACAATGCCAGATTCTGAAAGGAGACAAGGTGAAGAAAATGGATACAAAAATACCTCACGGGAATTGGATGCTCAGTAACACGTACACAAATATGTAATCCAAGGATAGAGAGGAGGGGAGGGGTGCAGGAGGTACATGCAGACACGCAATCACAAACACACAAGCACACACACTCACACTCAGAGACACCCAGTGAGAAATGGGAGAGCTGGCGTAGACGGATAATCGGCCGATTAGTCCGCGTTTAGTCCTGCCCAACTCCCGATGTCCAACTGAAGTAACAGTGAACTTAAATGTTCTCAGCAGGGTAAAGCCAGAGGAGAAGAAGAAGAAGAAGTGATGCTTCTAACGGAGAGAAAGAGGGACTGGAGGGAGAGATGGGTGGGAAGGAACGGCTTTACATTTGTGCATGTGAGGAATCTGTGGCATCAGTGCTCAGATGTCACTGCAGCAAAAAATCCACAGCTATTTCCACTGATCATGCATATATGTCCCCTCCAAGCACGATCCAAGATGGGACGGTATTGTCTAATCAGGGGAGTGAAACTTGCAGGGTGGGTCTTGTCGCCTCCCCACCCTGTGCAGGACCAAAAAAAAAAAAAGAAAGATGTTTCCCGATGCAGCCTGTTCCAACAGCTTTAGCCGAGTCAGCGTCCCTCAGCTCCTAAAATCTATCTCTTTCGTAACTGAAAGAGAGCAAGAGATCTGTCGCTGATGCGTCTGTCCGCGCTCCTTGGATTATCCACTGTCTTTGTTGCTTTTCAACTAGCCTCCCCTTTGATGAGGATATTTTTATTTTTGACTCTTTGGATCCCACTTTGCTTCCGTTGTGGTGCGCTCTAAATTCCAGTGAGGCTGAAAATGAAGCAGTAGAATCCAATTAAGGTTCCTGATCCAGTCAAAAAGCAACACTTTGGATGAGGATTGTGAGAGGGAGGGGGGGCGGCAAAAAAGAATAAGGGGTGTAGTCACGCAGTGGTATCACAGGGCGGATAAATCTGCAACTGCGACGCGTGATCCTGCTCCTTCTCCAGCCGGCTGTGGATCAGATTTCCCCAAGCTGTCCGCTCAGCGCCCTGCTGTCTCAGTACATTGTCCGTTAATACTGCAGCAAGCGCACAGAAAGCCTCTTCTCATCTATTTGCAGGGAACATTCCGCCACAGACAGATAAAATGAGAGAGAGGAAGAGGATGAGAGGAAGGGAGTGGATGGAAATGATTGAAACCAAAAGAGCAGAAAGCAAAAGATAAGAGCAAAAACACTAACAGGAGGCTACAATGTTTAAAAATATCCCACAGATTCTCTTCTCTCTCTCTGAGTGGTGCTTTCTCCTCAGTCCCTGAAAGCCTGCGCTCTTTCGAGTCAGCTTGTGATTTGTTGGTCGGGTTGCTGGGATCCTCCGCTCGTCCTTCCCTCCAGGATGCTTTCTTGGAGATGATTAGAAATGTGCACCTCGCGCTGGGATGAGAACTTGCAACCGCAGCGGCAAAGGCTCCCTAACCCCCTGTGGGGTTGGCAACATCCGACGATGCAGCTGTCTTTACCTGTGGCAATTGTTATGCAGACGCACATACAGCTGCCTCCCTGAGCTGCCGCCGCTGAGAGACAGAGAACGAATGAGAAGAGGGAAAAAAACGCAGGCACAGACAGAGCCGAGTGTGCACACTGGTGGAGCAAGGGAGGAGAGAGAGGAAGGGAGGGAGGGAGGAGGAGAGAAAGAGGCTGCACCTGCTAGATGCACCAGCACTGGGAAGCTTGCCCACCTCCGTTAGCAGGGAGGGGAGTGAGTAAAGATGCAGAATGCATACAGAAAACTAGAAAAAAAGGGGAGAAGAGGAGTGGAGGTGTGTGTACAGATAAAGATAATGAGAGTGGGTGGGGGGAGAGGGACACAGAGCTCTGCAGCGGTAGATGAGGCAGTTACCAGCGAGAAGCACGAGTCCCAGACGGATCAGAGCAAAGGCACAATGCAGGAGCCGTCACTCACCCGGCCCCGCCCACCGCACGGCATCAGAGAGGAGACTGGGGAAAAAGGCGGAATGGATTATCAGGCCAGAGACCAAATTTAACAGTATTTAATGCCATGTTTAGTATTCATGTCAATACACTGGGACTTGCTCAGGAATGCAAGGCCATTAAAACTGCATGTATATGTGAAAAACTGTCTTTTATTAAATCACATAAGATACCTTTAAATCAGTCAAAATAGGATTTGTTAATAACAACATGCAAAGAAGACAATAAAAATCATAGATGGAGAGAAAACAAGACTTACAGTCCAAACCTTAGAGTCTTTCCCCTCTGCTGCTGGGACAGACAGTTTGAAGGACCTCCTTCCCTACCAGGTGCAATGCACTTTGTTAGGTAACGCAGCACACCTGGGCAGATCTGCAACAGAGAGAGACAACAGCACAAAACACATGCAGCCGTGATGAGGAATCTCAAACTGATATACTTCAGTTACATATTTTACAGTTAATGGCACTATTACTCTAATGTGCATATCACTCAAGTTGTTTTGCTTAGGGGCCACTTTTGCAAAGTGACAGGAGGCCAGGGGCCAGTTGCAGCAGCCCCATGTTTCTAGTACTATAGGATATCTCTGTTAACATTCTGAGCTGCACAGCAAAGCAGGTTCGGTTGTATTATAGCATGTCTGCATTTACATTTGTTAGGTGATTGATTGTCCTTCAAGGCTGGTCGTTCTCTTGCTTAACAAGACACATTGATTCTAAGGAACAAAAGATTTCATGGGAACAAACAAGATTTCATGAGTCTCCGGTAAAAGCTTAAAAATAAAACTATGAGTCTAAATATAAACTTCAGGTTGTGACTGACAGTTCAAGCTGACAGCAGGATTATCAGGCAAACAGAAACATAATTCTCAATATAACACAAACGCAAAAGCTTTATTGGTGAACATTTTCTGGGTCCATCTCCAGATTTTCTCTTGGTTATTTTATCAAAACATGAATATATTTGTATTTTGGATTGTCGCTGGGACAGTTAAAGCCATTTGATTGTGTCTCTTTGGCTTCAAAGAAATTTTGATTTGAACACTTTACTATGTGGAATGTTAAAATTAATTCATAGGACATTACTTGCAGTTATTATTATAACATATATATTTTTTATCCACACACTTTTTTGGGAATATATTAATAATAATTATTATTTAATTTTATTAATAATATACTAATATTCTATAATATAACAGTTTGCTTCTTTCAAAACTGCCCCACACTCTGACAAAGAAAGCCAAAGCATTGAAAACACACACTGATCTTGTTCTCCATTGGATTCCACTGTGTCGACACACTGCTCTAACTTTAGGTAAGAACAAGTAATTAATCCATAATCCAGCACAGGCCATGATGTATTTTAATTAAGCACAGTTAAGGTTTGTCTTGTCTGCAGAATTTTCTGTAGTCAATTACAAACTGTTCTACTTTAAAGGAAAAGCAGTATATTTTGCAACTCCAGCTATCCAAGAAAGTATTTTTACATATTCTGAGTCACTTTTTATTTATCTATACACATGAATACCAATCACAAATCCAAAATTGAGAATGCATTATAAGATGTTATCAACCTGATTTAAAAGCTGCAGACTTTTATCTGATTCCCACCAAAATTAGTGTGTGCATGCATGTTTTTCAAACATGGGTGAACCCGCTGAATTTAGGGGACTGACTGCATTCTTTGCCAGTGAACACACCGCTGCAGCACACAAGTCTGCCTTTATGTCAGCTTTAGAGCGTGTGTGTTCGTTGTTTTGTTGGTGTGTCCGAGCGACGTCATGCACAGGTTTGAGAAAAGGTAAACTTCTCTTTGTCTCTTACTCGTTTAGTCTCTCTTACAAACTCGGTGCAGGCTAACCTGGATCAATGTTTTAGCAACGCTCAGGAAGAAACGGAGGGTAATGACAGTCGGCGCTTCACTGCATTTTGCCGGTCAAGAGGCAGAAATAAGTGTGTTCACCCGGTGTTCACATCAATGCCGAACGGAGCTGGAGGCGATAAAAACCTGTGTCTACTGCAAAGCCATCCGACCTGGGTGTGAATCCCGATCGTACACATTAAAAAGCCAGATGTTAGTGGGCATTTTTCGTGCAGTGGGATTTAAACGTAAGATCTTCTGTCTCTGTAACAGCAGCTCCCATCAGTTTCATGTTAGTATTTTCATGTAAGCAAAAGTGTCTTCTTCATTGAGCGGAGGTGAAAATAGGTTTGCATTTAATTTGTGTCCCTGTGGCTGTTTGCCAGCGCGATTATTGATGATTCCTTCCAACCATCACAGTGTCATGATGGCTGCTTTAACAAACTCGTGCTGCTATTTGAATGTCATAGGCTTGAAAGAGGCGTGAAAAGCAACAGCATCCCTTGAGTCCCCCCGCGGGAGCGGTTGAAGGATTCCCCTACAGGCAGATGGCTATCTGCATGACTTTATGTGTGTGTCTGTCTGGTGATGCTATCACTTCTGAGTAGACACACTTTCAAACACACAAAGATAAAGTCACAGTACAACAGAGGAGACTGCGCGTTTTTACTACAAGCATCTTAAAGGTTGTTTTACACACTGCTGTACACTGTTAAATTGATTTGAACCCAGGCAGGGTTTACTGAGGCTCAACCATTCAAACTGGCTGATTAACATAATACTCAAAGTAAGCAGTGATGCGAAACTCAAAATATTATTAGGCTTTTGTCTTTTTTGCCTCCACACTATTCCCTCTATTAATTATTTCATTTCTCTCTGCATTTGTTTTAACTTTCCCTTAATTCACTTATGTCCCTAATTCTAAAAACATGTGGGTTTTTTTTATGGAATTATATTAGAAGTGAAGATACAGAGAGTAAGGATGTGAGATATCCACAGTCGAGTTTCAGCGAAAAGGACACTGCAAAATAATAATGCTGAATGGTTTTAGAAATCACTTTTCACAGAGATATAGATTAAGTTTCAGGGTGTCCAGGCAAATGACTAAACCCTACATTGAATGCATCAAAGAGAAGCATTGCTGCACACTTAATCTGGCTCACAGGCAGAATGTAGGTATAAACCTGTCATTGGCTGCCAATTTCATACGGTAACATGCTTCAGAATTACCATTGATATGTAAAACTCATCTCAATTGCCAGACCTGTCTCCACACTTTGTTTTAGTGCTGTGAGTCAAACAACTGTAAATTCAAGATAGCAAAGTTAATGCTAAAATGTGTTGTGGTTTGTCTGGATTAAGCCGTTTTGAAGCTGGAGCTTGCCGCCCCAAATGCAAACGTGACTATTTCTGAAGAGCATCGCTGCTGCATCGTGGGCTTGGTGCCATCCAGAACAACAGTGATTTCTTTATGTTGATATAGTTTTGAAGACGCCTATAAACATCAGCACAACAGCAAAGTAGAAGTTCTGAAATACAGTTATTGTTTTTGTTTTTTGTTGTGGCACCCCAAGATTTTCACTGGCCCTACTTATCACCCTTGTGAAACTTTTCCCTGGGTGCCACTTTGTATGTTTCTATCCCCTTCTTTTTATGCACGTTTAATGTGCACATTGAAAAAAAGAAAGAAAAAGAAAAAATCTACGATTGGGGCATTGTTGTTATTTTAAAATAACTCACTCATTTACATTTTATCAAAGCCCAAAGATATTCATATTAAAGGGCGTGCAGCTCAGGTGACAGGCCGTTAGCGAGGTGTCTCTACAGTCTGTGAGTCAGATCCAGCCCTCGCTCATTCTTATGCACACAGGGCTGTTACTCTTCCAAGATCAGGATGGATGGAAAACCACATAAATTTGCATTTTCTTTTCCATTTTTTTTAAAAATACGGTCAAAATTTGTGGCCATTTAGATAGAAACCTAACTACTGACAGCTTCAAACCTGGTTCAGTCAGAGTACTCTCATCATTTTCAGTGGACCAGAAATAGTTGGCATTTATTTTTCCATTTCAGTCCCATAACATGTGAGCACTGCTATCCAGCCATCACTGAGAGAGCATATTTGTTACTACAGTCCCCTTCCTGTTCCATTAACAGTGTTGGGGAGCTCTTTCGTCATCTGGTGGTTCAGCAGCCAGGGATGTGGACTTATTATCTTTTATTTTAGAGAAGCATGCACATTTGTATGCGTCTGTGAGGCAGCAATAACTCACTCACAAACCTATTTGGAGAAGGATCCAGCTCCATTAACCTGCACAAAAAACGTATGCTGATGTGCACAAAGCAAAACAAAGGAAGCTGATGCCTGCACGGTCTCTGATGATCTTTGTTTTGATAAAATTGCTCGTCCCCATTATCTGGCCGGCCAAACTGCAACCTGCTTTTTAATTAAAGGGCAAACACGTGTATTTCCCCCAATCGCACGAAGACAAACAAACAACAAATCAGCCCTTTTCTAAAAGGTCAAAGTTGCAGTCATTTGTCCAGAGCAATAATGTGTGCATGAGAGTGGGATCTCATCTTTATCAGTCCCTATAGCAGTGATACTCAGCTTGAGGCCCATGGGCCGCATCTGCCCCTCATTAGGGTGTTGGGTGGCCCCAAAAACAAAATTCACAATAAAAAGAGTGAGAAAAAGTGATTCATACTGGGAACTGTTTTTGTAATTTTAGTAATCATGGGGTGCCAGAGTGCACAAAACATCATCAAAATAGGGCTTGTTTATCAAAACAGCATCAGTGAAGGATCCCTGCACCCCCCAAAAGAGGTCCTTGCTAAGCCCCAATGTCCTAAAATCCTTAAAATATCCTGAAACCCCAACAATGTTCTAAAACCCTAAAAGTGTCTCTGAATGTCCGCTCCGCTCTAATTCTCCGCTGGTGTCTCCAGCGGTGTCCCCAAACGTCTGCTCTGCTCTCATTCTCAGCCGGCCGCTCCGCTCTTACTGTCCGACAGGTGATCAATCCAATCCCAAAAATCTCTTCTAGAGCACCAAAATGTCTAGAGCTGGCCCTGATACTGTCATTTATCGCCATGCTTGCTGCTTACAGTAATCTCTGAAAAAAATGTCTTTTTTTAATGAAAATGCACAAATTAAATTCATCTGTACTCACCACATCTCAGCCTTTCATACCCTCATGTAATGAAAAACTAACAAAAAGAAATTATCAGTCATCTGTTTCATACGGCCACGAGAAGCTAGAAATTATCGGTTTATCAGTATCGGTTGAAATAATTATCGTGCATCGCTGGTTATGATACCCTCATATCTCACTTAGGACTCAAAGGGAACCTTTAAGCTGGACATGAATAGTGATTTGATGTATATTGTGATATATATGGATATGGACTGATATGAAAAAAATTATCATGATAAGACTTTTTTTCCATATTGCCCAGCCCTCCCTAAAATCTTAGAAACATCATAAAATCCTAAAAAAAAAGTCTTAAAATCTTAGAAACATGCTAAAATCCCAAATAAACTCTAAAATCCTACAAATGTACTGAAATCCTAGAAATACCCCAAAATAAAGGAAAAAAATAGAGATTTCTATAGATTTCCTAGAATCATAGACATTCATGTCCTGAATCCTAGATATTTTCTGAAATCCTAAATTTGTTTTTAAATCCTAGACACATTCCCAAATCTGAGAAACATCCTTAAATCCTATAAATGTCCTAAAATCCTACAAACATGGGGCTGCTGTGACTGCCTCCTGGCCTCCTGTCATGCAAAAGTCACTCCCAAACAAAGCAAGTTGAGTATCTCTGCCCGACAGGAATTTTCAACAGCAAAAATGGTCACAGATTCAATCCACCTTTGTCACAGGAAACATTTTGACTTGTGCCGCAGGAGAAGCACAGTCACCAATAACACTAACGATGGCGTTGTTCTGTGTCCCAGGATAGAGTGACAGTGAGCGAACACGCACAATTATAGGAAGCGGAAATCCAAGCAGCTGAATGGAAGTCACCCATCGTTAATTTCATTGTTTACACCTGTGCTTTTCCTACTGTGGCAATCCAGCATGTGCGCCATAAAAGGCCTCTGTGTGTGTGTGTTCATGATCATGTCCATTCAGACATGTGAAATGTGTGCCTCCAGGCTGAAGGTCTATATAAGCAGCTATGCTATGTTTTATCTCCGTCTGCATGTCATCCATCTTACATTATAATGGCAGCAGTGTCTGCGGGGTCGGGCAGGGTCAGGCCCCACGGGTGTGGAGAGGAGACCTATTGGTCACATACACACACCTGCACATGTACACAGAGGTTTCTCAATGTTGAGGTCCTGCGTGGCGTCTGACAGTGTGCAATGGATTTGCACACAAGATTTATGGAGACAGAATTTTTTAAAAAAGGCTGCTCCAGCAAGCTTTAGTCTGTCTTTGTCCCATTATTCAGAAAGCTACTGTTAGTATACGAACAACGATTTTTTCCCCTTTTACCATAAAAAACAGTTTGTTACCTTGTGGATTTCCTCCAATAATCAGGTAACTTCTTTTAAAATCAGCTATGAGTGACCGAAGACACATTTTCCACCAAACCAATGTGGCATATCTTTTAAATAATGTCTGCAACTGTAAATATTCACTGGCTGTATGACAGTTTTATAATTAGAAACTCAATGGCTTTAAACTCGCTTCCTAGCGAGTTTTCCTTCTTTCTGCTTATACTACTGGCGACAGCAGTTTCCTCAATTACCACTCCGGCGTCAAATGGAAATTTCTGCTGAATCGATGCAAATGCAGCGTAGTGGTTTTGTTTGAGCTCACACCCTGGAGACCTAATGATAAGCTCCCGAGGGCAGCCTACTCACATTAACTCCAAGATGAACAACAGCGGGGTCAGAGGTCAGTACACATCTCATTCAGGCATTAAGAGGAGTGTTTGTGTTTTGTGTGCCAGATAAATAAAAAATTGTTATTAGTTTACCTGACCTCACCTCACATTTATGTCTCTTTGCCCAGAATTTAATGAATTTGCTACCAAGCCCTTTATGGTGTAATGGTCTTCAAGTCCAACACCATAGACTTGTAAAGAGAAGCGGATACTGCATCAGAGGTGAAGCATTCTTCATGTTACACTTCGAAGAATGACGGGCCTCTCACTCTTAGTGCGACACATTTATAGAGTGATGAAGTGAAGAGTCCTATAACGGGTTAGTCCAATGTCTTTTTTGTCCATCCAGTTCCCTTGTCTCAAAGTCTCTGGGTTTTTTAAATGGGTTTTCGGTAAATTACCTTAAATAAGGTCTGGGATTAACACAGGCTAAAGATATTTAGATAGATAGTTTTGTTCTGCAGCATGAAATACGTCCATAAAAACCCATTTTTATTGACTTTTAATGTTTTACGATTCTTAAAAAAGGTTAGACGTCATCACAAGGAAAATCATTCAACCCTCTCGCCCGCCTTTCGAGCTTTACAGCAACAGTCGCGATCAAACTTCAGATTCATCTGTGTTTTCACAGTGAAGCTGAACAATTCGGGGTGGTGATGTTTAAGTCGTGCGACCACGATGTAGTTCCTTTATAGCCTAACAATAGCTTTTTGCTTCTTCACAAAAGTGGTGTTCATCTGTGAAGATTATCATGTTGAACAAAACATGTAAGTATCATAAAATAAAGCTTATTTTTGGAGATGATTGAAAATCCCATTCAACAATCCCATAAGGTTTTTGACGAGGGAACCAGTGTAATGCTAACTTCCTGGTTGGCCTACAAAAATGCGTCATCACTTCACCACTCTATTACAAAAAACATATACAGCTAAGATCTGGAGTGCTCTCTCTGCAGCGTACACACTTGAACTCGCTCATCAAGCACTGACCGCTTCTTCTGCTCTACTGTCGTAAACTACTTTAATCTGTTACCTCCGACTCTTTCCCTTCAAACAAGTACCACAAACAACAATACATCCCAACGTCTCATAACTCAAATGTCAACTCAATAACAACGCCACAGACACGTTACTCCTGGTATCATACACTCATTCTTTTTCACAGGTCACAGGTCAAATACCCGTGTTCAGGACTCAAAAGCAAAAGCAAGTACGTGTGGACAAGCCTTAAATATCCTGGCCCCCCTCCCCCATGGAGATCCTCGTCAGCAGGCCAGCTCAGCTGTCAGCAGTCTCAGACCTTTTGGTGGTTCTGTCACAGTTTTGTGAAAATCCATTGATGGGGTCTGATGTCGTGCGAAGTCAATGAACGCATACACGATGAAGTGCACTCATTTGGTTCATTAGTGAAACTGTAAAAAATACACTTTGATTGATTGTGAAAATATGCATTAACACACTTGTTAAATATTAAGTGCATGTCATCTGTTGATAATGTGGAGCTACATAACACAGTTTTAGCTCAGGTCAAAGGGTGAAGAGTTAACATTTTGGCTGATTTTTGGGGATCTGGACTTCAGGGATCACGGTTGTCTCATCTCCCCGTGTTGTTATGAGGTTGGCGCACTCTTGTTTAATTGCCATCCACCAGTGGCGGCCTCATCTGAAAGGTTGTGATCATTATCAAACATGTTCAATAGTTTCCCCGGCAGACTCGCAGCGTGAGCGATCGAAGAGGCCAAACTGTCACTCAGGCAAAACCAAATTACAAATGTCTTGAGACATCTCACTTAACAGACAGGTTAACGAAAACGTAATTCTGGCCTGTTTTAGATTAATCTGCGTTTCACACTGTGCAGTGTGTCACTTTCTCAGATATGATGTTGTTTTTGGGATGTAAGGGCTTACCAAACTTCTTAAGCACATGATCACACTGCAAGGATCTCTTCCAAAGACAAACAGTTTAATTCTGTGCTCTGTCTCTTGTTCTACCGAACAAATAAAACAACAAAGCTGTAATCCTCTTCCTCCCTTGGCTTCTTTACCAATTTGTAACAGCTTCTATTCGGGACAGTCTGACTGCCTGAGGAAAGTTGAATAGATTGGAAGCGGAAAAACATGGCCACAACTTCCCTAAAACAACCCCAAAAAGCTCTCGACAAGAGAAACAGCTTGTAAATCACCGGTTATAATTAACCAAAACAAATCTTTACTAAAACTGCAGCATGACATTAAGAGAGAATTCCACTTAATCATATGTTTGAAAATGTCAAAAAAGCGTTAATCGCACCTCATTAACTGGCACGGATGTGTGGATCAGCGAGGACTCAGATGTGCTTTAGAGGGGAAAGAAATTTAACTCCGTGAGGTTTAACAATGATGCATTTGGAAAGAACTTAAAGCAGTGTTCATTTATTCATTATGGCCACTTGGGGGAGCAGAACAAGCAATAAAAGCAGCAAAAAAACTCCTTTAGACATTTATCAGACATACAGCGACACTAGCTTTCATTTGGACTTGTGTGTCTGGCTTTTTTTGATCATTTAAATCCAATATTATCTTCTTTTTTTTAAGTAATTTTGGGTGATTCCATCGTCTCTTAAAAAAATCTTTTTAGCTGTATTCACTCGCTGTGGGTCTGGACTGTTAAAAAAACATAATAGACACGGCCACCTCAATGTCAGTTTTAAAGCCTTAAATTCGGCATTTTGGCCGTTGTCATCTTTAATTTTTGGAGCGTAGTGACCATATTAGGACAAAAGGATGTGGTGACAGTAAACTGCGGTGATGCCCCACACACAGCACATCTTTTAAATCAGCCAGGCCTTTTATCAATGTTTGACTTTAGGCTTTGATCAAATGTAAATGTTAGATAGAGTTAAATAAAAATCCATGCCCCTTAAAGTTATTGAGAATGTTGAAATTTTGGTTTTGGCTTTTTGTATTTTATTTGTTTTTTTGTGTATTTCTGCTATAGAGTTGGTATTTGATTTGATTAGTCGATTTTAACATGGGGGTCTTTGAAACTATTTGTCTGAGTTAAAATGGTGTGCACCCATATGGCTGAGGCTGCTGTGGCCCTTTGCTGTGTGTCATTTCCCCCTCTCTCTCACACACACACACACACACACCTGTCTGTCTCTCTGAAACAGTCCTATGATTAAAGAAAAGACGCCCGCGGCCAAAAAATATTTGCATTTACTAAGGTCCATTACAAACGAGCAGCATAACCCATTTAGATAAAGTAAGTATCTGAGCTCTAACTGTGTTCAACTTTAAAGAGTCTGACTGTGCAAACGGAGCTCGGATGTCTTACTCTCTCCGGCGGAGTGACGCTCCCGGCTGCGCCTTTCACGGGGATGTCTCCGATGCATCGTAGCTCCTTTAGAAGCCTCTATATGAATCCGATATTAGGCGTCTTCCGTCCATACTTTAATCACATTTCGGTGATAAAAGTATATTAGCGTCGATGCTTAACGCCATATTTGTTTCCCATAGTTCCTTTGGAGAGGTCAGAGGTTTGTTGTTGTCCAATCGGAAGACCGACCGACGCGTTGTATCCGTTTTCACTGCTTCACGTCATCTGAAGCAAACTGCACTGTGATTGGTCAAATCCACTGTATCTATCGCTCTGTGTTATTGGCAGTGCCTCCTGCATTAGAATAAACGCTGAGTAGTCCCTATGATAATAATAATAATAATATTAATAATAATATTAATAATAATAATGATAATAATAATATTAATAATAATGAGACTAGGGTAAATCAGGAGACAGTGTAACAAGCAGCAGGGCCTCATATGGATGTTAACCCTGTGTTGACTGCAGGCAGAGCAGGCAGGAGAGTCAGGGCCCTCTCTGAGGTGTCAGGAGTGTGATGTGGCCCTCTGCAGCAGCACAGAGAGGAGCTGCTGTGCAGAATGGCACAGATAATGGAATACACAAACAACTGCACAATAAGAAACAATGGGACTTTTTTTTTGGAAAAGTGTGTCCATTTTTTAAACTATAATAGTTAAATGTTTATTTTTTCACTTTCTGATTCCTAACACTTTTTATACACCAGCTTTTTTCTACAGCAAAAAAGCTGGTGTATAATAATTTTGGGTGATTTATCACTCAAGATCTGTACTATTCAATTTCCGTCTTGTTTTTTCTTTTGTCTTTATGGTCTCATAACTATTTGTACATTCAAGTGACATCACTGCAGCGTTAATACTCTGATAGCCCAGGTTGTCCTGAAAAAAAGATGCATATAACTTCATTGTGCATTGAGAGACTGAGGTGTTAAGTGCACTATTACACAAAAAGTCCAGGCGAACCAAAACTAGGTAAAAACGGCTTAGGTCTTAGAAATTGTCCAGGCCCTTTATCTATGTGTAACTTTAGGCTTTGATAAAATTTAAATGTTAGATAGAGTTATATAAAAATCCATGCCACTTAAAGTTATTGATAATGTTGAAATTAGCCCCAGAGACCAAAATGTTTAGTTTTTTGTGTACCAGGCTTTAAATGTGTGTATTTCTGCTATAGAGTTGATATTTGATTTGATTAGTCAATTTTAACATAGGGGTCTTTGTAGCTATTTGTTTGAGTTAAAATAGTGTGCACCCGTATGCCTGAGGCTTCTTGTTCGAGTCCGGCCTGCGGCCCTTTGCAGTGTGTCATTTCCCCCTCTCTCTCTCACACACCCTTTCCTGTCTCTCTAGAACAGTCCTATGATTAAAGGAAAGACGCCCCGCGGCAAAAAAAATATTTGCATTTACTAAGGTCCATGACAAATGAGCAGCATAAACCATTTAGATATAAGTGTAAGTAATAACCAAAAATAACCAATATGATTCATTTTGTGCCTTGATTCTGGGAACAACTTTGGGTGAGAAGTGATCATTGTAATGGTGTCTTGCATGCAAAGAAGGTGATAAAGACCAAACTATTTTTCCAAAGATGAGACAAGTCTGTTGTGCTCATTAGATGGTTTTCATAAAAAAAAATATAAACCAACAAAAAACAAAACAGTGCATCTGTGTTCAGTCTACTCACAACCCAAAGACCTTCCACTCAACTGTCTGGTATCTGCTCAGCATCTGTATGTGACTCATAAAACGTATCCGAATTCCAAATCAGTCGGTGGCAGCACACGTCCTGAAACCTGGCTTATTCTTGATTATGCAAACAAATCAACCTCAGAATGAATTTCCCTTGCCCTCATTTTATTTGTTTGTTTTCGCCCCCCTTCTCAGTCGTTTCCTCTCCTCTGAAAATTGGTGTTGTTTGTGCATAGATCCTCTGTTATCTCATTAAGCCCTCCAAACACTCAAGCTGCCTGAAGCCTCCATTATTCTTTTTATCTCTGATTAGGGATTCTATTAAAAAAGTAAATGAGGTCTTTGGGGTCCTTGTTTTCGCTGTCCCTTTGTTTTTTTTTTTAAACAAAATTTGTCGTAGCCACATGTTTAGGCTCAGTAAATGTACATCGATTTAGAGAGGTTCACTTAACTGAATGAAACCATTTGCAACTAACGGCTATTTACATCAGCTGTCATCTATGGGGTGAGCCGGTGAGTCATCTCAATGATGGCATCAAACAATTTTGGAGTGATTTTCACAGCCCTTCAACACATTTAACATATCCAACACAGAACTGGAATATAAATGTGAATAAACCGCATTTGAATCCAGAATGTGAGATTTATTTTAAGCCACTCACACCTGTGTTATTCACCAGCATGACTACAACAACTGAGCAAAACAAAAGAATGCAATAACATCAAAAGAACATATGGATGTATAGAGGCAAAGACAAGGAGCTGCAGTGTGAGTGATGCGGGGGCTAAAATAAAAGGAAACGGGATGTAGAGTTTGCAGCAGATGTAGCACTTAGAAGGAAATGACAGACATTAAAACAGTCATTGAGCTACTGTATGGCTGAGTATATCCACAGTGAGATACAGGAGAGCGTATAGAAAGTATTAGCATGACATTGTGTTTTTACAATGAATTGGTTTGGACTGAAACACAAATGGCACTAATGTTTTTTTTTTATGATGCTTGAAAGGAGAACTTCATCTGTCTTGTCATTTCTATGGCATCTTTAATTGGACTTAAATAAAATGCACTTTCATCATCATAGAAGTGAACTGTTTTTTCTCTCCTTTAATCAAACCAAACTGTGATTCTTTCACAACAAAACTGTGACTTTTTGTAATAGACCTCACATTAGCATTGTTCACGTGTTTTTTCAACATTGATCGCGTTGGATGGAGTTGTTAAGCAGATCATGCGACAATAAATGCAGTTTTAAGTATCATACTGCCGGTGTCCAACACCAAAATCATGGACAAAGCGTCAGTATTTGAAAACTTTGGAATAAGAACAGACTGGATCTGGGACAATATTCTTACAAGAATGATGTCTGGCACCTGAAGTTCACTGAGGGACAAAATGAAAGTGCTTTAAATGAAGGCTGTAATGTTGAGAAGGATTTTAATGTACCCACACCACCATCTAACTAGGGAGACTACCAGTGGAACCAACAACAACAACAACCAACAAGATCGTATGATATAAAAACTAAATCCAGGTGAAGTAATTGGTTTAAAAAAACAATGCTGAATTTCAAGTCTTCAAGAAGTCAGATTTGTGACTTCTGTTAAACATTTATCCTCTCTTCTCATATTACCCTATTAACAACCATGGAAGCTATTGATCAATAAGACCAAAGAAGAAGGGCTAATTAACACACACACACACACACACACACACACACACACACACACACACACACACCACATAGCAATGTATACACACACAAGTTTTACACTCGGGATCCTTCCCTCTTTTTTTTTTCTCATGTCACACAGCCACTGCGGCTGTTCTGCGGTGGTTGCCATGGTTCCTCCTCATGTCACGGTTTTACTAATGAAGGGAAGAAACAGTTGGGCTCTGTTCATTGACATGGGTAGCCCGCCTACTTAATTACCCTCAGGGATGACCAAAAGGGCTTTCTCGAAAGGTTACACAAGTAGATACTGGTTAGTGAACGCAGGAGGAGGTGCATTTGTAGTATGAAGGAGAAAAAAGGAGAGGAGGAAGGAAGGTGGGATGGGATGTTAGTGGAGGTGGTGAGGAAGATAAATGGCAAGACTAGAAGAGAAGTGAATGAAAGGGAAACTACAGGGGAGACGGATAGTCCAACATGTTCTCGGTCCCAACTGGTCACATATTGCCGCTTTAACAGTGGACTTTTAACATCTATACATGATGTGCTAGGTATCCTAGGTGAGTTTGCTGTTGATGTACTGCAACACTGTGTCGACATATGGCTGTCATATATATATGTTTTCACAGGACATGTACAATATCTGCTCACTAGATGCAGTCTTAATAATAATAAACTTACAAAAACCTTGTGCCTACCTTCATTTCCTTGTCCAACAAACTCATGGATTTAGGTTTGAGCAACAAATCATATGGGGTTGAATTAAGGCAACAAAAGCACATGGTTAGGTTTCAAAAAATACATCCTGGTTTGGCTTCGCAATCATACAGGAAGTAAACAGCCGCCTCTGGCGTAAGGATCTGTTTCTTGTTGGATCCATCTACCACCCCTGCTGCCCACCCGCCATATACCGATTTGCCAGCTCTTCGTTATTTTGTTGTCTGGCGGTGTTACCTGAGACTGCCCAGAGGCGTATCTTTCTGCTGTAAGAGGATGACTTTTTTCGTCCATGTCACAGCCTGTTCCCATTCAGAAGTTGACAAATACAGCCGATTTGTCAATGCTTTTGGTGTAAGATCACGACACAAAGAGACATGTCAGCATGATACGCCACTGAATGGCGTCAACTGAGAACGTTGAACCTCGCACAATAGAGTCTGTCACGTACTCATGATACGCCACAGCATGGGGTCAGGATGAAACACCACCAATAACACCGTCATAAAAGAAGTACAAAAGTTGCGCATGGGCTCGACAAACCCCAGACTTTCAATCGGGACTCTGGTGTTGGCTCCTGTCTGAATGTGATGTTTTCTACGCCTTATCATGTGCCTTCTTCGCTTAATCCTAACCATCCATGCCTGCATGAACGTTTGTTGACATCCAAGCGGTAGTTGCCATGCATTTGAGTTTCAGGGAAGTGGTGTCCCAGAATGCAAATAGCAGATGCAGAAGGATACGTAGAGTTTTATATGTAGACAGAGAAGTCCACTGCAAAGTGGCAACATGTGAAATCACAGGTCAGTGATGGAATGTGACGACTTCAGAATCACTGAAGCCTGAACAAGAGTGTGTTGCCTTTTCATATTTGAGAAGAAAAGGCTTTTATTTTAAACAATGTTAGGCTTATCTATACTACCATTCAACTTGATTCTGAGCCACGCTTTATACTGAAAGCAAAATGATAATGGAAGGGAGTGAGGAGGAGCTCCAGCACACACTTTCAGAAAACTCACACTATCTGCTATCCTTTTTTTTTTTTAACTTTAATATCCACTCTAGTGTCGAAACACACTCCAGAATCAAGTTCATTTCAATGAAAACTCTTTCAAGTCAAAGCCAGTCTATGTGGTAAATGAAGAGTGGAGTATTCCATCAAACACATTTACTCACTTTGATCTTCCTGGCAGCTTTTGGCAGCAAAGTAAGAGATAGTAGGACTGTGTGTGTGTGTGTGTGTGTGTGTGTGTGTGTGTGTAAGTGTCCATGTGTAAAAAAACCAAGATGGTGGGGAATGTTGAGACAAGATCAACAACAGAGCAGTTTCCTAAGCAACATCAAACTTCTGCAAAAATTGCATTTAAAAAGAAATTCTATGCTCATCTGGACATCTGGATATTTATGTGCATGTTTTACTCAGATTTTTGCTTTGACAGCTGTTTTACACCTGAAATCCAGGACACTTGTCCACATCTCACACACCTCCTCTTCTCTCCTCCCGCTGGCCTCCCTTCCTCCTCTTCTTTCATGCATCTCTGTCTCTCCTTCATCTCCTCTCCCTCCTGTCTCCTTCTGGTTCATTAAGCTGTGAGCAGTGTAAATCTTTAATGAGGCGTCCTCTGTAGAAAGTGTTGGCAGTAACATGGGACACTCTAGACGGGCCAAAATGTGAGGTGTACTCTGAATCTACAGGCGGGGTCCGTAGAGAATGATACTGACACCTTTCCTCGGAAGAAGAACATACAGGTGTTTACTTATGTATGCGCACACGCTACATCACTTGCATTATACAAGCCTTGCATAAGGGAACATACATTAAATGACTTAGCATTAATTCCCTTAGCAACACATCAACGCATAACTTTTTCATCAGGGCCGATTCGAGGTTGGTAACTGATACCTCAGATTTCATCCTTATAGGAAAAAGGCGTGGAAAGCGTCACATCATAGCAGGCTGGAAAAAGGAGCTTCACTGCCCTCTCTGGTTGAAAGTTTCATGTCTGTTTTATCTCTGCTCACATCAATCAGTGTCAACAAAGTGGGCTTTGTTGCACCTTTAACTACCTGACTAATATCCTCTAAAGTCAATATTGCAATTAAGTGCCCCATTTACTGCAGTACGGATTAATAAACAGTACACAAGTTTCTGTAGTCTCAATTATTTAGTCTTGGCACTGGACAATAAACAAAAAAAAGTGTTCCCACATGGCAGACTTGAAGACTTGCTGCTGTTTCTCCACACTTTTTTATTTTCTATTTTTATGTATTTATTTATTTTTTATTTTCTATCCCAGTTGGACCGGACATGCATGATGACATCACGTTAAACAGTGCATTAGTGGTGTCAAAAGGTTGTTTTCCTAAATCTGTAGGGTTTTACTGCTTTATTTTTAGATGCATTACAGAGGAAGGCAGTAGGGGACTTGAATGGGATAGGGATGCTGTGATTCCAACATTACCAAGCACAAATCTTGCAGGGGCAGGTGGTTTTTATTTTGCCACCAATATGAAAATAAGTCAAATATCAACGGTGGTACCTGGGAATCACTGAAAAATGATAACATTTAGGAGCACTTCTCCAGATCAGTGCATTAAAAGTCTGTCTCTTTACTGGCCCTCTCTGTGAGCCTGCCAAGCCATCACATATTGGTGCTTTTCTGAGGACTTTCACATCAACATAGCATGCTCTAGGTATCGCATTCTCACATGATGCCATGCAGAGGTGTTTAATGTGGACACTATATGTGGCTTGTCACATCGCAATCTTACACTAAAAGTATTGTTAAAGCAGCACAAGTCTACAAGTGAGGAGAGAAGGGGCTGGTCCCTGCACACAAGAATAAAAGACAAACACGTACGGTAAACTTACGTACTTAGCTCATGTCGTTGGTTGTGCCGTAGCCTACTCTGGATAAATTGTATCGTGCATCACAACCCCTGCAAAAGATCAGAATTTGATCAATTCGGCCCAATAACAATTGAAAAGCGAAGGAATTAAGATGAAAGATAATAAAGGCATTATATGACTTAAAACAGTGTTTTACAAACCCCTCTGTCCTGCGTGTTTTAGTTCTCTCCCTGCTGCAACACAGCTGCATTAAATGATCAGCCTGTCAACAAGGTGGTTCAGGAGTTCTTAATGAGTTGAATCATTTGAATCAGCTGTGTTGGAGCAGGGAGAGATCTAATACATGCAGGGGGACAAGTGGTACTCGAGGAAAGATTTTGGAAACGCTGTCTTCAAATATGACACAAAAATGTGATAATTAATTGCATTTTTTTTGAGTGTGGGTTGCAACTGTGTGAACCGAGGTACCCCTCCATCCACGCTGCGTGTGCTGGTGGGAGCAATGACACAAACTGCAAACAGCAGGAGCGGACAGGAGTAGAAACACACACTGCGGGAGCGAGCCTTAATGGTCAGAAATCCAGCAGGAGCGGGATTAAGAAAACAGTCATGTGCAGAGCTCTGTAGGCAGCACCCTGTATGAAGGAATTATTTCATCAAATGTATCCATGTAACAGAAATTAGGTCAGTAAAAATGGACTGCACTTGCATAGCATTTTTTTTTAGCCTTTCAAATACTCAAAGAACCTTTTTCTTCATATTCACACGCTGGTGGCTGAGGCTACCATACATGGTACAGTAACCAGTCACACACACAAAGAGTCCTAATGTCTGTTTTCGACACTTTTCGGTTAGTTATCCAACCCAACCCGTGACCTCCTGCAGTTAAGTAACAGTGCACTGTTCAGCACTGGAGTTTAGCAAGTTCAGTTGTATTTAGGTCTCTGTCTACTCAAAAATGTGTTTTACTTCCTTTGGATGTTTGACCTTCACTGTTCAGAATGATGTATGAGTTTGACAGTAGAAGGCTTTTTACATCTCCTGGAGGGAAAACGTCTCCCTGTGTTCACCTTGAAGGATGTGCAGCATGATTATGTGACATTACAACCAATTTTGAAGCCAACTGGGTTTGGGGGTTACACAGTTGTGTAATATGAAACTAACACAAATATGATGTGGAAACTTTAAGTCTCCAGTGCCCATAAGCTGAGAATGTTGTGTGCATTTATTACTTCTCAAAAGCAAAAAAACATTTGCATATTCATAGCTTCTGTGCTTTTCAATGAGAGAGCGAGTGGATGTAATTTGGTCTTGAGCTCTCAGTAGTGAGAGCAAAACAATCTGACAGAGAAAGCGACAGGAGAAGACACCCTGTGACCGATAAAAAAAAGACGAGACTTTGTTAATCGATACTGCAGAAATCTTTTACACCAGTTGTTAATGACATTGTGCTGCATTCACCACAAGGGTGTGATTTTCAATTAACTGCTTAAGCCACTACACAAGGGGGGCATTGTTAATACTACAGATGGCATACCAAGCTGCAGATATCGTGTATCACCTTTTACCACTTGACATGATGTCCTGACCTGGATAACAGACATGTAAACTGTGACATGTCTGTTTTTGCTTTTGTAAGTAGATGAGAATATTATGTTCCTTTTTTTTTTTTTTTTTTAATATTTTTATTTTTTAAGAGACAATCTATCTCACTCAAGAACTTGATACAGACAGACAAAGGACTTAAACCTGCATCTTCTACAACAAACAACTTTATCAATTGGCTATAATAACAAGTGTATAGAAGTGAATAGAATAGCTCCAAGTTTGAATGTTGTGTTTGTGCATAGTATATCTTTAAGACAAAACAAAGTGTACATAATTAAGCTGTTCTGTAACTAACCAAACATTAATAATCTTTAAACTGTAGATAGGTTTCATATGTATTTACCTATTCATCCTAACACCTTCCTTTTTTACAATTGGATCAGGAGTTTTTGCCCTTTTACTTTGGAGTGTTAAATTAGAAAAAAAAAAGTGTGCAATAAGTGTGAGTGTGTGTGAGAGCACACGCGGATGCGTTTGTTTTTCTATTCTGGTACGGTCTGGCACCTGACATATGACTCATGCCATGGGGATAATTTTTTCCCAGACCCAGACCCACCCCACCCCCGCACACACACATATAAACATATTGTCAGGAGAAGAACCCCACTGGGGAACATTCACACACTGCAATACCACCTATGACCACTACGGCAGCACACAAAGTAGTGAAAAAGAACTTTGTGGAGACCAATTTCTTTTTTTCCCGATAAGGCATATCAGCACACTGTTTTCAATTAACTTTAACCTATTTTAATCAGCTGAATAACCAAAAAAGAGAAGCCTTTTTTAATCTTAGAGAAAAAGAAAACTGCAGGTGTAAATGTCTGTAATGAGATGTGTGTTTGATTTAAAGAGAGAAGTGATTAAACACTTGACCTGGATTGAGATCATATATTAACTTCTACTTTAAGATTCTCAGTCAAAACAGAAAGTGATGTGAAGATAAATTTTCTTCAAATGAAAATCATCTGAGTTAGGTTTAAATCAGTGTAAGTTTTAAAAAATGAATCTTCACCTCAAAAACCTTGTACATACACACACACACACACACACACATACACACACATATCGTGTTCGTGTATGTGTGTGTGTGCAATAGGTATTTAATAATAGCCATTATTTATAGGGTAAATTTGCCACAGCGCATTCACCCGATTAATTTATCTTAAGAAAGATCCCAGCAGAAGCTACAACAGGTGAGCTGTCGAGCTGCAAGTTCATGAGGTAACTGAAAGTTAAGTACATGAGGACATGTTTGAGAAGTTTAAAGATTAGTGCCATCAATGTCAATTTTTTAAAAAAGTGTGGTATGAGTTCTATAACAAGTTAGATAAGAAGAAACATATGGAGCTAAGTGAAAATTACACTGACTCAAGCTGCTTGTGTGTATACACGTGTGTTTCAATAATTAAAGAAAGAAAAGAAAAAAGAAGTGCACACAAACAAAGGCTGTGCATATTGGCTGCTCAACAAAAATGCTTCTACAAAAGCCAAAAAACCACCCACTTATATCAAGGCTCTAAAGGTAAAAGCTGAGAGTAACAATGAGGCCAAACACCTATAAAACTGGAATTGGAACAGACGCAAGGCAACAGAGCCTGATAAATCCAAAGGCACGACTGTTCAGAACACTAACATGTCACTGAATGTTCTCCAGCTATTGTTTGAGCCAGTGCTCTTTCTGGATCACATATGAACTGCTTTCAGAGTTGACAGGAGCCATGCCGGTGTACTGTATGAACGTATGCTTCAGTGCACATTAAATTTTCTTTTGAAGGAGCATGACTTCAAAAGATAATTGGCTTTCAGCCACAATTCAAAGTGAAATGATTCAGTAATTTGACCACTATATCTGGAAACAGATTGTGCCACATGCTGTGCTATGTTCATTTTATGTGCTAGCTATGACGGACCAATTTGTGTATAATGGAGCTATTTCCACACACACACACACACACACACAAAACAATAAATAAATAAAACACCTGTGTATTTTCTTAAAATAATCTGATAGCAAACTCTGCTCTTTTTTATTTTATTTTATTTATTTTTTTTTTTATCAACTCTCCAACTTGATGGTTCATCTTCTTTGTGACTGCTTTTTTCTCATCTATAATCTTTGGGTCCAGTTCAGATTGGGTGAAGTTATGCAGCTCTTATGCAGATTGAAATCTGCACATTTCAGCCTTTTCTAATCAGACGCAGACAAGTCACTGTATGCATTGCAAATTCTTGGGGTGCTTTTCTTTGCATACAAATTTCATCAATTGTGTCGGTTCTATGACCTAAAAGTTGATAACATAAAGGATAAAGTAAAAGGGAAAAAAAATATATGCAGAGGCACGCTGACACAGTTTGCCTACTTTGCAACATACTATGGTGCATTTTTGTCCACGAAATCTGAAAAGGAAGTAAGGGAGTAAGTATCCTTTTGGGGGGATTTGTACAATGTGAGCATCACCTGGAAGTCAGTAGACTTTTACAGTTAAATCTCCTCTCTGAAGTACTCGAAATAAACCATGACTCTTTTTATTTGATTACCCTAACTCAAAAACCCATTCCTGTATGCATGCACCGTTTATGTAGTCATAATATTTTCTGTGTTTTTTTGAATTTGCTCTTGAACTCCGATCACCTTGCAGCCTTCACAATACTTCAGCATCAGTGTTACAGGACATGTTAAGTGTCTTTGTGTTCGATTTGAATATGCTTTTTGTCCTATTACAGGCAGATCTCATTCAGAAGTTGTCACATACATCCACCTGGTCAGCAATATCCATGTCAGACAACAACACCAAAAGCCACCTTTCACAGCGGTGAGATACGGACAATGTCAGCTGAGAACTTGTCCACGCATCTCTTGTGGCAGTTTATAACGCTGCTGGACGAAACCTGTTACAGCAGTATGATACGCTGTCGGCTGATCAGACGGCACTTGTGGATTGATAAGTCGGCAGGCAGTGTCACTTCATAAAGAGGCTGGACAGAACCTTTTGTGGCAGTATGTTATGCTGCCAGATGGCCAAACTGTACCTGTTGTGGCAGTATGATACACCGCTTGGTGGAGGCAGTTCATAACTCAGCTGGACAGAACCTGTCACAGCAGTATGATACGCCACTTGACCGCAAGTTTATAACTTCTGTTGTGGAAGGGTCCAACAAACACTGAACTTTCACTCCGGAGCCTGCTGTTTGCTTCCCCAACTTTATGAATGTTGAGCCAAACCATAATGCTTTTTCTCAACCTTAACACCTGCTTTTGTTGCATAAGGAAGTAAACATAAAAGAGGTGTATTGCCATGCCATGTTGCCTATTGCCAAAGTGGCAAGTGTCGACCATCATGTAGTAGTAGAAATAAGTAATAATAATATCATACACCACCAGGCTGCGACACTGTTAAAAAGATATGTCAAAGAATCAAAAAATTAGGCACAGGCAAAAGAAAGTTTTAATTTAGATGGCTTACGTTAAATATTTAATATCATGACACAGTTGGTTCAATCTGTGTGCAGCATCTCAATGCAGCATCACAGTTTGTTTTTTATTCCACAGGTAACAGCTAGCTGACTGCTCCTGAAGATCTAAGGGGCCCACTGGGTTTTATATTCTTCAGGCATATCAAAAATGTATTCTGGCCCTCTGCCACTATGTGATTTATAAGCCAGTGGCAGCACTTTAACATCTCTTTTATACCTGTGAGCCAGTAAGAAAATTTAAAGTCCATCCAAATTAAATCCCATGTTTTTCTACTACAGCACACAGATCTGTACATTGAATGTTCTCTGCCCTCTTTTGGGGAAAAATATGAAAAGATAAGATAGATAAAGATAAGAATGATTTATATTTCATATATTTGTAAGTCTGTGCATCTTGCAGTTGACATGCCTCTAATTATCTGTGCGCCAAGACGGAGAACCTCTTTGCATATGCAGCAGCTAATCAAGACACTCAAAGCTGTATTTGCATGAGCAGTAGCAGACACTCCTTCAGCGAGACAGCAGCCAGCCACATGGACAATAACAGCCTGGATTTGTCAACCAAAGCAATCATCAACATAAACTGTGTACGTCTCCTTCTATATGAGCACAGACACATATATGATGTTGTATTTTGTCTCTCTTAACTACTGTTGCTAGCAAACAAGTAGCAACCAAAAAGAAAGCAAGCTTCCAATATAATTATGCAGAATGGTGAGGAGCTTATTTTTAAAGGTCCATAGTCTGGCACTAAGGGGGGTATATTGGAAAAAATGTAATATAATACAATATTGCTGTTTTATTTTCAATCACTTTTAAAAAAGAATTGATGTGTTTTTGTCAGAATGAGCTGTTTATATCAACAAAAAAATACGGGTCCATATCTAGGGTGATGGCCATGTTGAACCGCCAGGATTCAACACATACTCATCTCACATACATCTCACATACTCACCCATCCACCGCCCAACCCGCCCTATACAGACCTTTGTGCTCTTTATATTATGTCGTCACAGGCAGTGATTCAACCTGACGCTGTCCAGCGGTGTATCGTGGACGTGACAGGTGCCGTTCAGATGTCATTCCACACGTATAACAATACCATGTAATGTCCTGTCCAACCACATTCTCAGCAGACAGCATCCAGCTGAGGATCCTGCTGATGAGAGAGGTGGCTTTTGGTGTTTCAGTCTTCATTGATTTGATTCGATTCCAGTTGAACAACTTTTTTAATCCCAGTATGGGCAATTAGTTAAGAGCAGCGTTTTAAGACTAAGAATACACGCACAAAAACACACATAGCAGCATTAACAATATACAACCAGGCAAATGGAATGAGAATAAAGTGCCAGTAGTTGATATAATGCACATCTTACATCAAAAGCACTGCAAAAGCTGCAGTATTTGATGACTTCAGAATGAAAATGGTGTACACTTTTCTAGAGTAGTCTAGAATGGACAAACCAAACTTTGCCTCCAGAAAGGGGCCATTTCTGTTTTTTGCATCCACAAGGAGAGCGTTGGTAAAATGTAATTTAAAAAAACAAACAAACAAACAACAAAAAAAAAACAGCATACAATGTCTTAATTCAGTAGCCTGTTTTTAATGGTTTAAATCCCCAGGCTCATTTGTTTTGGAAAGAAAGAGACCTTTGTGGATGATTTGGCTTCTGGTGAAAACCTCGTGAACAATAAACACTGAAGGAATTATAACCGGGAGACCTTTTGGCTTTTTCATTGCTCGATTCCAAAGTTGCTTGTAAGTTGCAGCTCAAGCCGGTGTCTGGTGTCCCTGATGGCTCAGCAGTCAGTCTAGTAAATTCAGCCAAACAAGTTCAGCCATTCGCCACTTACTAAAAGAGTGAAAACACTCCTTACATAGTGCACATTCAAACTGACATGTCATTATATAATTTTTCTTTTACTGAAGAAGAATGAATAAATACTACTAATTTAGTCAGTTTGCCTCCCTGTCAGAACTCCAGCAGTATCTGAATACGTTGCAGTTTTCTTCCCCAGCTGTTCACAGACATAAATGAGTTTCTCTAAATCCTGTAAAGAACAATAATCAGTAGTCGGCTATTTATAGTTCACTTATAGAGCCAATCTCCTCTTGTTTTCAAAAGATCATTTGTCAGAAAACCTAATGTATTTGAGTATGTTAATGCGTATAATCCAGAATTACTTATAATATTACAGTCATTCAAGTTGCATTTGCATCCAAAGTAGTTCAACTGTACCAGAACTGAATCTGAAAACATCAGTCAATGTCTTAGGCTAATCTTTGCATCACAGCAGTGCCAAAGTCATTGAAGAAAGTAATGAAAAAGGCTTAATCAACCATGTTAATTAGCTGCATAATACACTAATGTAAAAAAAAATGCCATTCATGTACTGTTCAATGGATTTATTATGATGTATAGTGTTAGTTAAAGGAACTTTTTTATTGCTAATTATGTGGATTTGCAATTTGTGCTAGTGACCAGTCACCTGTGTAATCCATTAAGGCATTAATAACATGGTGCCATTCATATCACATGCTTAAAGTCTCCTAGAGGTCCTGTTAGTCTCCTGCAAAGGGACAAGTGAACTCCCACAACCCAAGACAGTGATAGAAATCGTACTACTACTACTATACTTTTTTTCTAGCTGTGTAGTATGATGTTGAAATTACTGCTTATTTTATAGGATGTTGTGGGTTTGATGATAGTTATTTTGGGGCTGGATCCTTCCTGTACTGCTGTCAGACACTTATAGTAACAATCTGAGCCTGTCAGTAGCAAAAACAAGCACTTTTATTGAAATAAAGTGACGGTGCTCATTTGCTAGCAAAGATTACATTGCAACTTGTTTTGTAGCTGCTGGCTGCAGTGGTATCCCTTATTACTAGACCAATTTCAAAAATCCCTGTTCCTATTAGTCACTTAGACTCTAAAACATGGAATGATAGGGTCCATGTTGAAAAATACCCTTTAACACAGGCCCTAAATGCTGTTAAATGTGGCAATGATCATGGTATGTAGACCGATTGTCCATATAAACAATAATAATAATACCTAAATGCCTCCAAGCCGAGGGCCCTTTGTGTTCTGTTGTGCTATTGCACAATATACTTTTAAATAACATACTCTAATGCCTTTATTGTAGCTCTCAGGTCATTAGAGGTGATAAACACTACAGCTACCATATTATCTTCAAAAGCGCTTTTAATGTCCAGCAGTACTAAACCCTGTGTAAGACTCAGTGTTACATGTTTGAACTGTAAGTTTTCCATACGTCTACATAAGTTGTATTCAATCTTTCAGTGTGAATAACGATAAACCTATGGTAATGTATAGAATATACTTGATATTTTTGGCTTTGCAATAGCAGTCCAGAAACTGAGAACCCTATTTATTTGCAGTTAAATTTATCTCAGAGGGGTGAAAGGAACTAACAGGCCAGTTAGTATGGAAGAAAAATAGGATCCCATTACCTTTCAATAACAGGAGGTGAAGAGATTTCAGTAATCATTGCTATGGGAGAAAAACAAAAGTGCAATTAGAGGATATAACTAATTAAATACTTGATATATTTAAAATGCACAGTGTTATGTCAAAATCAGCAACGTTGTTTTTTCTTTGTGGTCTTCCATGGGTTGTATGCAAAATTCCTGTGAAGAAAGAAAGCTAAGACAGTCAACACATTGCACATGGAAGCCAGCTGGTGTTTTTTTCCATGTACAGTACGTGACTGTACATGTGACAGATTGTTAGACTGTAAAATCAGCCAGCAAAAAACAAGAAAAAGGAAAAATAAAAAAACATGGTTACTTGTTTAATTCATTAGGATAGATCAGAAGGATATTTAGAGCATAATACTGACGTGGAAGTGCACTTCAAAATGGCAATATGTGACAACTTGGGAAGAGAACATGTTGTTTATTCTGGTGATTGGGTCTGAAGTAGTCTCTGAACAACAATATAACTCAAGGCCAACTTACTTTCTACATACTTTTGAAAACTCATTGAGAAGTTTACAGACCTCTTGAAACTTGAAAGTGTTTTGGTATCCCAATCCTGACAACATGTTCAACAAAGGACACAAAGAGGTAACTGATGTCTCAGTCCCGTCTTTAGTACGACAGCTATGTACATGAATAGCTTCCCAATGCCTCGTATGCAGTATAAAGGTATCAGACTCATTGGACTGATTGCTAATGTAACTGAGGCAATTATGTTTCCTCCCAAATTGTTTTGGTGAAGCAAATTAGCAGTACATGAAGTTGTTTTGTAGGAGGACAGGGTTGTCTGAAGGATGTACGTTCCTTGTCTTGGCGAGTACGACAACCGCACTTCACCGACTGATGGGCAGCTTATTGAAATCGACACAATGCAGACAAGCTTCCCAACCGTCTTCTAAACTTACTACCCACTACAATCCTGACTCATACCAGACATAGCTTCAGAAGTCTGTGTGTATGTAACACGAATACACACCCTCACACACACTCACACAATGCTTAACAACAGCAGTTGGTCCAGTTGTGATTGGCAGATCATCCAGAGGCGACATAAAGCCTTTCTTCCACCCTCAAACTGAGCTGTCAGTCAAACCGAAACAGGGCGGCACTGCAATAGGGGTGCTGAAAATAGCCTGTCCTCACCTCGGGCCCTTCAGGAGACACAGTGGGAACATTATGTTTAAGGCAGCCGCACAATTGAGAGGCCACAATAACCTGCACAGTCTGTAGTAATGTGGGATAAAGCCACCAGGCTTTCTAGGATAAAAAAGTGTTGGATTTTATGTCAGACCCTTTTGTATATCCCGATTAACTATTATAGAAGGCATCTAGTTTTTCATGCAGTTTTTGTATGCAATTCTTTGAGTTTTAAAAGTAGTCTGTAACTGTAGACACCAGCTTTTACAATCAAAATTTTCAGATAATAGAGAAGCAAAGTCCTTCTTCTTCCAATGTCTTCCATAGCGCCTAATTTTAGAGAAAAAAAAAATGCTTTTGCTGATGTCCCAGTGTTGGTTGCCATGTGCTTTTGTTGCCAGAACATTATCATGTGCTTTTGTCGCGTAATCCCCTGGTATCCTAGAGTGTAAACAGCAGACGCAGAAGGATACCTTTTTTGTGATATGTAGATGTGAAAGTCAACTGACAAAAAATGATTTGTGACCTAGATGTGAATGTGTTGGCTGCACTCCTGCGACAGTTGTACTTTGTTTACAAGGCACATGTAAAAGGACTCCTTAAAATCGAGTTTATCATAAACATAGCCAAACGGCCGGTGTTGCGTTTCTCCATTGTACTGTCATGAGCCATAAATCAATCCCACTTTGTGCTATAAATCTCAACAAACCTTTTTAATGTTTGAGCACATCTCAACTCATGCTAATTAAAAGACTTCTCCTTCTTTAGCATGCTAATGATGCAATGATCTAAAAAAAAAAAAGTACTGTACATTGCATAATGAAACCAGGAAAAGATCAAAGACTGCAAAGAAAAAGCGGAGGAAAATCAAAAGCAAGCTGGCACATAAACACGGTAACCACAGCACGGGGACAAAAGCCTAGTGGTACCAGCAGTCTTACCAGTGTACACTTAAAAAGCTCTTTCTATGCTGACAATCTTTGCCCTCTGTCAGAAACATCTTCTTAACACTGAGTGGCCATTCAGGCTGGTTAAGTGGACGTTTGAAGGTCATTATGTTTCCCACTTGTTAGCTCTGCTGCCTCCTTTTTTCTCGGTCGCATTTATCTCACTGCTTTGTATTTCTGAACTAATGCTTTATTATTATTATTATTATTTTCGGGATGGCTCCCACTGTTGCTCTGTTGTGCTGTTTCTTTTCTCTTCCTCTTCTGCTCACTCTCTCCCTTTTACCTGCACTGATCTTGTGTTTTGTTTACTTCCAGCTCAATCTGAGTGCTGTTCAGGACAACCATGCTGAAAATCTCCTTTGAAGCACAACAGAAATGAGAATGCACCCTGCTTACTGCTTTGTAAAAGATACTCCTCCAAATTCAAATTAGCAGTGCATTACAAGCGTGTGTTATTTTAGCTCGACACTGTCGGTGCTTTGCTGGATGTCAAGTACAGCCTGCGTGCGCCTGCCTTCCTCTTCTGGTTGTTTGCTATAAAATAAAGATGCTTGAGCTCAGAGTTTTCTTTCATATATTAATGTGTGACTAAGTGCTCCCACCTTCAGCCCATTTACCTTGTGAGTGTTTGAAAAGCTTGGGCGCTTTTCATCCTTTCTGTCAATTCTGCCTTTCAATATGGTAAACAAAAACATGAAAACATTTATTTCAGAATTAGATTGAGATTTATGGTCCCAGAGGGATATTTGTTGTCACAGCAAGTACACAGAAAGAAACATATGGCAACACAAATCACATAGCAACATATTCTAGATATAAAGATAGAAACATGTACAAGATATGAGAATAGAGGCATATAGATATACACATAGCAACATACAGATATAGACATTACACAAAATCTCCATGAATACAATGATTATCCCAGAATCAACGAGGCAGATTATTCAGGGCTGTTTTTGCAGAAGGAACAAAACTCCTGATGAAAGAAGCTTTTCTCTGTTTAAGAGTCTTGTATCTACGACCAGATGGAAGTAATATTACGTGTTGATTGAGGGGGTGATCAGTGCCATTCGCTATTTAAGTGCTAGGAATTGGAAGATGGGGTGTGGGAAGACAGAGATGATTCTGGAGGCAGTGTGTGTGATGCTGGTAAGCTTCATTTTATTGGAGACGGTTAACATGGTGAAGCAGGGGGAACAGTGCAGTGAGATGGGTTGGATTTTGCTTTTGTAATGCAACAATTGGAGTTGTCAGGAAACAGACAATGTTCTGAGTTTGCATACGGCACGCAGTCTTTGCTGGAATGGTTTAAGGATGTCAGGGATGTGCTGATCGAATGAAAGTTTATTGTCTATGATGAGTCAAAAATGTTTTCAAATAATGACAGCAAACACTATACATGCTGTTCAATGGATTATGCACACACATACTGACATGCAGATCCGCTAACACATTATTGGGTGTCTATTTAACCGAATCACTAGAAAGAAATGTTTGCATTGTACATTTCTGCAAACCACAGATTTAATGATAGCTGGCAGGCAGGCCCTGGTGTTGTGCCAGCCCGTTCTCCTTCTTCTGAGCTTTAAAATAACCTTGCTCGGTCAGTGCTTTTAGTGTAAAAGCGCAATGCCAAAAGGTACCTTTTGCATGCGCATGAAATGTTGCTGGCCAGACAGACCTGGTTGCAGTACTATTATACGCTGCTGCACAGCACCTGCAGCATCTGCAGACTGCACTCACGAGTTGCATCACTTGACAGCATGGGACTGAACAATGCAACAGAGCTGGTGGCGTGCGCATTAAACACAGCACGACTGCATCAGGTTGAAAGGCCAGTAACGACATTAAATAATGCGAGAGCACAGTGTTCACTTCTTGTCTAAATGTGATGGTTTTTCCTACACCTTACCATGTGTCCCATCTGTGCCAGCATGTGCATTTATTGATATCCTGGTGTTCGTTGAAATGTAAGATAATCCGTTATTTGTCCCACTGTGGGGAAATTCACAAACATGTTCTTGAGTTGTCTAAACATAAACACGGGCAGCGACATCCCACCATGTGCATGTGTTGATGTCACGGAAGCTGAATGAGAACTTGTTGGTTTTGCATGTTGGCTCACTGCAATAGCTTACTGGGACAAAGCTCCATTAGGATACTCGCACACTCTGATAAAATACTTGCTTATGGTTATGGATAGAAAAACATCATGTTTTGGCTTTAAATACCCATTTTAAAAGGTACAATCTAACATAGCACGGGTTTGCAAAAATGTATGATGCCAACGTTTTCTGTAGGTGACTGAGCTGGTCTTTTTAATGCCAGAGTTTAATTAAGCAGATGGCAGGAACGGTCCTTGTTCAAATATATCTCAATGGCAGTAATGTGGCAGGAGCAAATTTGGGTCTTTCCCATACACCCAGATTTATTCTGCATGCCCAGGGATCACACCTGCAGCCCACCACTGACTCAATATTTAACTCCCCACCAAAAAATCAAATCAAACCAATAGGTGGGATTTTTTTGGTACTTTATTAGATTTGCAGAATACTTGCAATGTGATGAATGACCTTGATTTATCTCATTTAATTCACCGCATAAGCAAACAACTTCACATAGCCATTGAATTCACCAACAAAGAAGATTAAAATGCTTCATCTCTATCTGTATCGCACAGTTATGACTAAGTATTTCAAGTTCTTTATTTTATAATTACATAAACGCAGCTTTATAATTACAAGATTTTTCTTATTGAATTAGCCAGAGGAACTGATACTGTAGGTTTAGGTTTAGTTTTAGCCACATTTTGGCAACTATATCTCTGTGCTTAGATACTGAGTCATAAAACAAAAAATAATAATTTTATTTTTATTAATAAGTAGTTTTCATTTTCAGGAGATGCTTTGCTATATTCGGTCAATTCGTGTAAAGTCCTTTATCTAAGAGAACACAGAGAATACAGGAAAAATATTTACATTATTATCTTATTTGGGTTGAAGGTGGGAGCGCTTAGTTACATGTTAATCTATGAAAGAAAACTCTGAAGTCTAAGATGTGCCACAGACTGTGTAATGACTATTTCTGTTTCACATACATGTAAAGCAGTACAGCATTGTTTCTTCAGACTCAGTAAATGTTCACAGAAAAGTCATAAAACCTTTGCAAAACTGGATTAGTTATAATTATGGCCACATAACTTCTCCACAGATTTTCTTCAGCTTTGCAATGAAGACAACAGTTACACTTGGGAAAAGACAATGCAGGCAACACTTATGTTATGATTTCCCTCCTACTTAAGTAGGAGGGAAATCATTTGTAACAGGCCAACAAAACACATTCAAATCAGAAATTTCACTTTCCAGTTTTCTTTTTTATTTATTTATTTTTTTAAACTTTTTATTCGGGTAGATGCGGGACCTCTATCTGTTGAAAACAATTGACAATAGTAAATGGCTTTAGACTGAACCGAAAAAAGGAAGAAAAATAAACACAACACTTTTGTTTTCGCTTCCATTTACCATGACTTCAAATCAAATATCTCAGACTCTTTTCTACAATCACAAAAAAACTTGTATTACTCAACTATTGACTCACATTTGAATGTACCATGATTACAGTGTGATTTCCAATCATCATCATAATCTGCACTAATGTTGACTTGTGCTTCATGTGTTGTTTGTGCAACACTTCCAGCTTTACTGGTGAGAACTTGGCTATTGTTCGGCCAGAAAAGCTCTTTGGGGGGCTGAAACAACTAAACTCTATATGCAGTTAAGCTCTATATGATTTGCTCCCTCATAAAATTTTGGGTTAGCAATTCCAACAGATTATGCACATCTGTGTTGATTTGCATGCTGAGTCTAACAAATGGCATATTCTGCTGTGCTTCATTTTGCATCCTTATAAATGGATCCGTCATGATGTCTCATTAGTTTTGTTGTTTTTTTTAAACTGCTTTCATCACAGTATCTTTTGAGCAGCTGCAAAACTAATCAAAACCATCCTTGTATTTGATAGATCAGTCCAGTTTATGTTCTGTATGCTCCTGTTCCAGGTACAGTGATTTTCATCGGGCTCCTCTTAAATGTGCCTTTTGTGTGAAGAGTTCATTGTTATATAACGGAATTGAAAATCACATTCACTTTTTTAGTTTAACATTAAAAAGAGATTTTCACCTATTAACCCTTTGAAACCTGAGCAACGGAAGAAGAAATGGCCAAAAAATTAACAATTAATTAGTAAAAAGTACAAGAAACTTACCTGAAACTTAGTCAATTAGTCATTAGTTTTTTGTTTTTACCCTAGACATTTTCCTGTAGCTTTTTTTAAAGTAAAGTAATTTGTGAAACATTTCTTTTACACAAAATCCCACTTGTTTACTCAGGGTTTAAGGGTTGCACCGGGTTTAAAAGGGTTATCACATCTGCCACGTCGCCCACTGGATTGTAAGTGGTTGTCTGTGATATTAAATGCAAAACATCCTGATTGGACAGCACTTTAAGTGACTCAGTAATAAAGAAATCCAGCAGCCTTTAAGTGGGTTGGCTCTGAGTTAAAAAACATTTCTGATAGGTGTTGGTGTTCAAAGCATTTTCTCCACAGCATAATTTTGTCAGTATGAAGCGAAGCTTTGCCACTCACTTTAATGCTTGAAAAGAAAAAAGATTTGCTGTGTCCAAATGCAGATGCAAGTGTGGTCGATGATTTTAACGGATAAGAGAACCTTTTTGCAGCTGTTGTATAAACTTGGATAAGACATTTCTATATTATTATACACACAGTAACCCCGCAAGTGTTTGAGCCATTTTGACTGTCCAGATACAGATCTGTCAAATTCAGCCTTCTCCCACTGTCATTCTGTCTTCATCTCCAATTCGTTCTCTCATGTTTTTGTGGCATTATTTGACAGTAATTTCCACTGCAGCACGCTCTGCATTAGCATTACCGACCAGTGTGAGTGGACAAATTAACTGATCAGTGGCAGATGGCAGACAGATGGATCCATTCCCCAGAAATTGGTTGACGGTGTTACTGCTTCATGGAGGTTGTATATATACTTTGTGATAACAAGAGAATGACTGTTGTTTCTGACACCTAAATTGAAGGGATCTAATCTACAACCTATTTAGTGGAGGCGGTGAATGGAAATGGTTTCCCCCAGGGTAATTTTTTTGAATGTCAGTTCAATATGTGAATATATGACTGTACATGCTCTGACTTTGCAAGCACAATTTGGTGACATTGTTTACATGAATCTCAAGTAGTCCTAATGACCCAATATTCTACAAATTTAGGATAAATTGAAAGAATCAAAATAAGTATTAAATGTCGGAATTGCCTTTGACTTTGCACTAGTCTTTCAGTTTTGACCCCTATTTTAAAAATGATTACATTACCATTGAGCTAGAAGCATTTTCAGTGTGATAGGAAAGGTCTAAGGGCATTTTTAAAGTTTAACCAGGAACTACTTTCACATTATGAAGTGAAACATTATCATCACTTCTGTTATATGCAATATATTATTGCAAAGTAACAACATCACAGTCATATTGACAAAGCGTCCCACTATGAAAAGTTGCTCCTAGTGACAAATTCAAAGACAATTGCTAGAATTATGACATCTTTGAAGAATTTCCTTATAAAGCTAAGAGTAGCAAAAAAAAAAAAGGTTATTCACAAAGCATCTTAGCCCTTAAGAGAAGGTGAAAAAATGTTAGGAGAGAGAAAAAGGAACTTTTAAGAGGCTAAAATTTCTGCAAGTCACAGACCACATCTCCTCTCCAACTTTGATGATTCACGCCAAATGTAATGACGCACATTCACGCAACACTATCAGCAACAACAGTCAGTTTCAAAAGTGTGGAGATGGCTTTCACATTTGATGTGGATTCCAGCTTCAACAGCCAACAGCATTCAAACAAACTTTCCAAGCAAACAGCTTCAGGTCTGGAAAAAACACTTTTTAATCAGCTCAGAGTAAACACACCCTTAAACTTTCTTTCACTCCACCTACATTGACTTTGGTGAGTTTAATGCATCATGCTCATTTCCGGCAGAAACCTGGGTGTAAGTAATGTAAGGCTCTTTCAAGGATTTTCTTTGTAGCAAGATAAATCACTTTACAGTCACTACTGAAGCCCTCCCATGCTCATTCTTGCCCAAGTGGTTTTTCTTTATGCATAGTCTTGTTCAGACCCAAACATATGTAAAGTGGATCGAATGATTGAATGATATAATGATGCACTTGGCTAAACTTGATAACATTATATGACTGTGTGGTATCTCTTATAGAATTAGCTGTTCCAAGCTTTTCATTTGAAATTCAGCTGTAATTCTTATAATTGCTTGCCTTCAAATGCAGAAGATGTTTTCTGTGTTTTCTTGCAGGCACAAAAGAAGAATGGAGGACTACTTGCTTTGACAAATAATTAAGCATATTTAGTGATTAGCTTTGTTAATGCTGGCTACACAATCCTCTCTTGACATACACTAAATAACAAATGCAGTCGGTTCTCTGTATTAATGTAGAAAGCATCAAACAATTTCAACTGCAAAAGACATTTCTTCCAGGGAAAACCTGGGGTCATGATTCTTGAAGGGGTCTCAAGAAAAATGTTAGTGGATCACAAGACGATAATGAGATTAAAAATAAAAATCTTTGCTTTTTTTCCTTGCACTCCTTGTAATATGTTAGCGTTTCATCTTGATGCTGTCCTGCCTCTGGCATTTGGTGTTAGTGTTGGTGCTGAAATTACTGACAAAATAGCAATATTTGTCAACTCTGACATGACAACAGGCTGACCGTACCCTTATACTTTCTTTCTCCTGTTGCTATTTGCTGTCCCTTATGTAATGTTGCAATCTGGTCAGTCACCAGCAGATACATAAGACACAGAGAGGATGCAGCATTTTTAACAGTTCACACAATGCCATTGGATTTAAGATGCTAAAGATTGCTGACTGGACGATGTGGCTTAGGTGGTTAACAATGTCACTTGCCATGAAAGCATCAATATGGTTTCCGAGGTCAATACTGCTGCTGCTGCTGCTCGCCTTTTTCTGCACCAGACTCAATAATGAAAACTAGTTAAGGTTGGCATGGACGCCAGTAAAAGGTAGCTTCCTCTCAGTAGTTCCTACAGGGATATTTCTTATTTCTGCTGCTGCCCTATTTCTAAAAGGAGATGGTGAACTGGCATGCCACAACCAACTGTGAAACAAGTCGATCTTGGTGATACAGGAAAGAAGCATGCGGTCTCATGAGCAGCGTGTGTGGTTCTCAAAAGAAATGAAATTGCACTGAATCTGGATCAGATATTTGGATATGAAAGATTTTAAAAGAGAGATATCTTGATGTCTTCACAGTGGGGGGACAACTGAGGGAAACTGGCACTGTGCTCAGAGTAAAACAGCAGTCAAACAAGTGCGAGGACAGACACAGAGGGGACAGTGTTATTGATGAGAGGGCAGGAGTCAGAGATGAAGAGAGATGAAATAAAAAAAGAGAATATCCATCACAAAGATTGAGTCACCATTGGTAAAAATGAACCAGCACAAAAAGTTAAAACGGAGACAATGAGCTATTCAAATCTGGGCATGGTAAGAAACAGCAAAATTCTATTGTACAGTCAGCAGGTCAAGCAGTGAGATGGGGTCAGGTAAAAGCACTGAAAGAATAAATCTCATCCAGAGAAAGTAAAAGTCTCAGGGTCTCTGTTAACATGCAGCGAAAATATATCTTAACAAGTATAATTCACTCCTGCTTAAGTGACCTCACATCAATATTTCAACCAGACAAGAATGAAAAACACTACACCCAATTGCACTGAAACTTCAAAGTCAGAGCAATTTTCTTACACTTATTAATGGTTAATCCAATTCAACAGTCTCACTACTTTTGGATAATACAAAAGCAGCTTGCATGGAAATGTCATCACTATCTTAGAAGCTGTCATGAGATAAGACAGACTTGTTTAAGTCACTGTACATTTTAATAAGTGATTTAAGGGTGGCATCATTAAATCCAAACAGTGCCAGAGACATCAGAAAAAAAGGTTCTTCCTTTTATGAGCCATTCAAAACAAAAGACATGGAGGATATGAGGACCCATTCCAATGAAACTAATGCAGTAGATTGGCAGAGGGAGTGGGAGGGCACCGTGGTGGAAAGCCAGAATAGATGTGTGACTGCCAGCATTGCTGTGTTGTGCTCAAACTGTTATTTTTTGCACATAATGTACCAATGTTAGTTACTTAGCATTTAGAATTAACATGGACTTATAACACAGGTAAAAACCGGTCTTGCAGCCCTCTCTGGTTGAAAGTTTCAAGTCTTTAAGTTAAAATTGCCGTGGTTCTCTTCACAAACAACACATACACAACTCATCAAATATCACCACTTGTTCATTAGTTCAGGCATGGCGGGTCAATTTATGCCTCCCAGGTCAAAGCCTGGGGTTTGTTGGACCCATCTACCTTCTCTTGTGCCAGTCTGCCCACCCTTTAGGGACTCTTCCACCATGAAAGATACCTTTTTGGGTTGATTTTTGATGCCGAAATAACTGACCAAGCCGCTGTATTTGATGAGTTTGAGATGAGAAAAAGCTGAAACAAAAAGCCAATGGTACTTTTCAGTTGGATTTTGGAGTGGCACAAAAATAAGCTCTGTGGCAAATGGATTAACACCACTTCTATGATTTCTGAAGTCTAAATGCAATTCCAAGAACTGAAAGGCTGACATCAGTACCCAAGAGAAACTACCCAATGATCACATGCCTTTAACACCACAACCAAAATATGGCTGTAAATCTGAGTTTGGCATGATGACTTGATAGTTTCATTCAGCCAGTTGTTAGAACCTGTCTTTTTAAACATGTAAAGGCTTCAAAATTCACAAGAGGTTTATTTATTGACATATTTTATGTCATAGAACAAAATATGAAAGTCTCTTCAGCTTGTGTTCACCACAGACCTTATTTCAGGTAGTCACCAAAAAAACCATTGACTCTAAGACAAGGGAACCATGAGTGCTGAAATGCATTTCCTGGTTTTAGGACTAATTCCTGCAGCACTCTACAGCACTCTGTAACAATGCAATGTTCTATAGGGAATCCTTGCGTCCTGGTTTTCACATGGATATCACTTGCTGGCTAGCTCCACCCACCCAAACAGTGATGGAGACCAAGTCCCTCATGGCTCTGGCACTTCCTTAAGGCAGTGTCCTGTCCAGCAGGACAATGCACGATGCCACACAGCAAAAACTTTTCAGTAATGGCCCAGGGACTGTGACAACAACCTCAAGGCATTGGCCTGGCCTTCAAAATCCCCTGATCCCAATCAAATTGAGCATCTGTGGGACATGATGGTACCCCAGAGGTACCCTCGATCCACACTGTTCCCTCCTTGGATTGGACTTGATTCTGACCTGTTGATAGGCTCCTGTGACATCTGGCACCAGGGTGCTAGTCCCGGATGCTTTGAGTCCTTTGGGTTTCAAGGTGTGGTTCCAGTACCGCCAACACTTAATCTGATTGAGATCTGAGGTGATTACTGAGTAGATTTTGGGGTGTGGCATCGTAATTTGTCCTTCTGGATGCCTCTGCCATCAGGGATGAGTGGGGAAGGGCTCTTGGTCTGTAACTGTATCTTGGTGAGTGGTGCGTGTTAAGTGGCTTCCAAATAAACGAGATGATCAACCAGTGGTATTTGCCTAATCTGTCAGTGGTTTCTTTGCTTTGGCTATGAGGTGTTATAGCAATGTTTTAACAAGAGGTCATGCTTTCTTAAGCCTGAACCGTTATGTTACAGTAGAACTTGTCCTTGCACTGTTTGTGTCAAATTTAAAATAAGCAGACAACTTAAGCTACCGGCAGTGGGTGAGCAATTGACTCACCTTTATTTTACCCTGTCATCTCCCGAGTCTGCTCCTCTGTAGCTCCTCCTGAGTTTGATTCAGAGGTTTCGTCAGTTTTACCTAACATTTGAATCAGACCCAAGGAGACTGCAGAGGAGTAGATTCAGGAGATGACAGCTTAAAATATGACTCAGAGACCCACTGTGTTATTATAATGGAAACTGGTTGGGAGGGAGGAGGCTTTGAAAAAAAAAAAAGTCTACAAAACCCCAACAGCAGGCAACCCAATTAATGACTGCCAAAGCATCCTGTATCAGTAAAGACTAATCAAATAGCATGTCTGCAGATCGGATTTTTTGAAATACTTTTCAGTAACTTTTTACTTCTCTTTTTTGTTGCATGTTATCTGAAGTGTAACTGACAGACCTGAGTTTCTGCCGTAATTGCAAATAATGTTGAAGAAGGGAGATGCTTCTGAGACAACAAGTCAACCACGGCAGCAATCAATGCCAGTGTCCAGTATCAGGGCTTAAAGTAGTAATTCAACATTTTGAGAAATACACTTGTTTCTATTCTTGCTGAGATTTAGATGACAGGATTGATACTACAGTCATGTTTTGAATGTAAATATGAAGCTATAAAACCAGAAGACAATAAGTTCAGCTTAGCATATAGCCTGAAAGCACATAGAAACAGCTAGCATGGTCTGTCTAAACATTACACTGGACATTGCTGTTTGCATAATCCTGTATATATCTTAAAAGAAACGCCATAAGTGCTAGAACATTTTTTTATTTATTTTTGGCTGCAGAAGGCCAAAGCTTCTTACTTCCCTGTCATCATGTTGTCATACCGGTGTAGCCATGCTACCTGCTGTGCAAAAATGCACATTGGTCCCAGAGTAAAAAATAATGAGTCCATCACAACACATATGCACTCCACTCATAAAAATGAGCATATGTACATAGTATGGAGTGTTAGGAATATTTAGTCTGTTCCTATATTTAAATGTTTTTTGGATCATTATGTGTATTGTTTTGTAAAATCCAATGACTTAAAATATCTGATATTTCTATCATCATTCTTAGATGACACAGTTTCAATACTTTTATAAATGATTATGGTTTATTAACCTACCCAACCTTTTAGCTAAGGTTGCACAGATTTTAGGGATATGAAGCATTTGAAGATACTCCAAGAAACATCACAATCAGCAAAAATACCAATGTAGGCACTAACGGACCATTTCTATTGCAGAGTTCAAATGGTGGTTTAAAAGTTCCAAAAAGCCTGGTTTCATTCCTCCAGCACATTTTGTCAAGCGTGACTTAAGGCACAGTTGTGTGGAAAGTTAACATGAAGGAGGTGGAATTGATGCAGTGGAGGAGGTTTCCAAATAATATGCTGATATGAGTTCATCCGCAGTCCTCCTTGTCTATATTCAGTGCCTATGACGAGTGCAACGGAACAGAAAAAGTCACGATGCCAATATTGACTTGTGCATATCCACAATTTTATCACTCTTTGTTTTGTCCCCTAGGAGACCTAACGGCAAGAGTAAGAATGATGGAGAAGAGAGGGAGAATGAGAAAGAATCCATCAGCGAACAATGCCAGCTCTCCTCAGGGGAAAGAGGACGTACAGCACCACAGACATTCAGGCAGATCAATTTGACGAGGAGACTGGAAAACAGCGGACAGGCACGTATCCACAGCCCCCCAAAAATCTCCCAAAACACTGACAACACATACAGTACATACACACGCATTGACACAAACAAATGCACAAGCCTTCTCCTACCCATTCACTCCCACTGCAGATTAACAAACACACTGAGACATAAACAAAACTGAACTTTTCAAGTCAGAACAAGAATAGTTGTGTTTCTACCAATGTAATGAGGGCAGAATTGTGTCTGTGTGTGCATGTGCAAGTACATATGCCTGTGAATCTACAGTGCATGTACACAGGCAGGCATATTTGATAAAGACAGTCCATTTCAGTCTGTGAAAGGAAGCAAAACATGCATTTTTTCAGTGTTGTACAACAGAAAGAATTAGAGAGAGAAATGCAACTGCCTGATGTAAAATACATGCTTGTATGTATTGTATTGTTGTAGTAATCCGCTTGAAAGAAACTTGTCCGATTTATGTGCACAGCCTGTTGTCATTCCCAGGTCATGCAATACCCCGCTTCATCAGTGATTTCGGCATAAGATACTGATGCAGCAGGCCACATTTTGCGGTGGTGTGATATGCTGCCAGGTGGATGGAACCTTCTGTGGTGTTATGATAAGCCGCCAATCAGCACTGGACAGCACTTAAAGTCACAGAATGACATGCAGACAAGTGGTGTCTGGTTGAAACTGCTGGTAACAATGTAATTTAACGAGCTGACTAAGTGTAACCACCCGCTTTTGTTGCCCAAACCCAACCATGTGCCTTTGCTGATGTCCAAACATTGGTTGCTATGTGCTTTTGTTGCCCAAACCTAACCACCTGCTTTTGTTACCTTAGCCTGACCATGTGTTGACTCCCCATCATCGGATACCAAATGCTTTTGTTGCACAAACTTAACAATGCGTTTTTGTTGACATCCCTGTGTTGATTGCCATGTCCTCTTGTTAAATAACCCTAACAATGTGCTTCTGTTGTCTAAACCTATCCACATGCTTTTTCTTTGATGTTTCAGCATTAGTTGTCATGTGCATTTGTTGCCTAAACCTAACCATGTGCTTGTGTTGACTGTGTGGCATTGGTTGCCATATGCTTTTGTTGCCTTAAACTAACCACGTAGTGTTAGGTTAGGGCATGTTAATGTCCAAGCATTGGTTGCCATGTGCTTTTGTTGACATTTTCGCATTAGGCGCCATGTACTTTTGTTGCCTAAACCTAACCCTGTGCTTTTGTTGTCATCCCGACATTGGTTGCGACATCCTGGAATGTCAAAAGCAGATTCAGGAGGATACTTAGAGTGAAATATGTACACAAGAAAGTCCACTAACAAAGCGGCGATATGTGACGACTTGGAATAGGCACGAGTTGATGCGCAAGTCTCATGCAAATACTGCCACCCTGCATTTCTCCTATCCTGCACATTTCTTCACCACATGTCATGCTTTCCTCACCTCTTTCACACCTGCGTTTTCATTTATTTATTTATTTTAAATATAAGCCTCAAGACCTATATGTGTAAATAAACCTGGAACCAGAGGTAAAAATTTAAACAACCTCCTTCACACTTGTCTGAATGTGGTGAAGAGACACTTCTTGCGACAAATTCACTCCACTGCACCAACCTCCTCTCCTCTCTGCCACTGCAATCTATCAATTAATGTCACAGTATCCTTCAAAGGGAAGTATGTGGCAGACAGGACCTGTCAGTCCTTTCAAGCGTTCACTGGAATTGAGTTCGGTTTCATTCAATTGTATCACATAATGGTGTAAAACTTCCACTGAATTAATTCCACAGAGTTTATTAATTCAGACCTCCGTGACCTGTTCTTTGGACAATCCTCTTCTCTGTCTCCCTTCTCTTCCCTGGCTTTTTACCTTCAGCACTCATTGCACAGACTGTTAAAAATGTATGCTTTTAAATGAGATATTATAATTACATATATGACTTAGTGTTTTAGAGCTTTTATTTTATCTTGGCTTTCTATTAATCTTTCCTCACCAGCCTTACCCTATATTCCGGTCCATTTTTTCCAATACCAGTTCTCCACAACCCTCCATTTGTCATCCTATCTTCCCAGCACTTGTCTTGTTTCTGCAGCGTGTTGTTCTTCTCAGCATTCACCTCGTGTTCTACCTGTGACTGACAGCTGACTGGCAGTCCACAACCTCTTCCTGGAGTTACCAATTTTGCAAACACGCTGTAACACATTGAAATGCAAACATGCCAAACTGAATGTGCAAATGTGCACGTGCAGACAGACGCATGCATGCACACACAGATGCAGTTGACATTGTAAATGTGCACTTGAGACCTGAATACAAAATATGCAGATGAAAATACACGTACAAATAAATGAAACAATGCCAGTGTGCAGGCGAGCCAATATGTTTTATCGGTTATTGTCAGAGGAGTGGTGAGTATACAGTGAGGTGGATGTAATAACATAGAATCATCTCCAGCTGACATTCATCTGCAGCTTATAGCTTTGAGTCAAACAAAACAACTTCCAATATTGTAGAGAAGACAGTACTTTAGCTTTTCAGGCGAAAACAATTCATATTGTTTTCTTTGCAACACATTGGCTTCTTATTGACAGCACTACACTGTCATTTTGTAATACGTATACATGTTTGATAGGCATTATTCACCACGATTTTGAAAGTCCACATGGTTTATTCATGTTAATTCACCTTTATTTTTCCCAGCTGAATTTCAAAACATAGCTTGTTTTGTAATATCTTGGTATCATTGGCAATATTTACCCCAACTGTCACATACAAAGCTATCAGGCTGATCTGGTGTCAGTGCTGAGAACCAAATATCCAATGATGCGATGAGAAAGCAGTTATGCAGTGATTGACCATGGCCCTTGCACACCTGCTTCCATGTTTGGATTCTAATCCTATTCAATGAATACACTGAAAATTAAATTTGCCATGTCACTCAGTTCACTCGCTGCAGCAGTGACTGAATGGAAATACAAATTGAAGGTTTGACAGAACAGAGAAATGTTAGAAACAGGCTGTAACAATGGCTTGCCCTTTTAAAGTCAGTCATGGCGCCTCATGTCAGTTTATGGCACCAGCTGCCTGTAGACGTGTGACCTTTGACTGCTCTGCCATCCACCACGACATAATTCTTCAGGGATGAGATTGGCCCCTGGTCTTCAGAGCTGACATGTTGAGAAGCCCTATAAGTAATGGAACTGTTTGAGAGGGTTTGGTCCTGTAGTGCTTGTCTGTCATCACGTCTCAACTTGCTCAGCTAACGGGCGACATTTGTAAAAGTCTCTCTTGTGGGTTCAAGTTTTGCATCAAACGCAATATGTTTCAGTTGAGCCCCCAGCAGTCAGGGCTCAGGATAGCCTATCCTGAGGACACAACTTCAGAACAAAGTATTGTTTGAGCCCTGTGCAATCCTGAAATTTCATCTTACTGAAAGGTTAAATGTCTCATAGGTAAATGCCACAAGACAGGCTGTTCTCATGCACTGTGAGAATGTATACACAATGTATCCTCATACAATGGTCTGTATGATATTATACGAATTGGCACCCCACAAATGGCATTTGGTCCCTAACACAAAGTTTTGTAATAAAGGTAATGTTGGGGGAACATGGTGACGACATACGTCAAAATTTCTTAAAAATTCCCTCAAGTTCACATGGTTCTGAACATTGGTCTTCTGCAGGAAAGTCTTGTACCCGTCCACCACCCCAGCCTGCCTCTGTACTGGCTCCTTAACCAACGTAAGCACAAACCAGTATTTTGTGGATAACCTAATTGGGCAGGCTGCAAAGGAACAAAGTCCCCTACAAGGAGGCAGGTTGGTATGGTGGATGGTTCAAACAACAAAGAACTTCCCCAGAAAAGACCAGCACTCAGACCTGTGTGAAACAACATGAACTTTAAGTTATTTAATGGTATATTATCATAGCCCAGGGCGATGTCACTTGAGAACGCAGCCAACAGAACCAAGCGCCAGTCCGCTTATAGGGTGAGCAGAAGGGGAGGTGGATGGATCGCACAAACCTCGACTTTGACGCCAAAGTTGTTCACTTGCGGTTTGAATGTGATGTTTTTTTCTACCCCTTACCATGTACCTCTTTTTCTGTAATTCTAACCATCCGTGACTTTGTCGTCTGAACCTAACCATCCATGCTGTTGTTACTGAAACACAACCGCGTACCACTTCATTCCACCATGTGCATTAGTTGACATCACAGTAGCGGCATCCTGGAGGGTAAACAACTGACGCAGAAGGAAACCTAACTCATAATATGTAGACTCAAAGATCCACTGACAAAGCTGCAACATGTGATGAGTTGGGATGAGAACCTGTTGGTTATTACCATCTTTTTCTTAATCCTATGTAACTTCACTTTCTCAAACGTGTTATTTATGGGGCAGCTTATTCGTTAGATGGATTAGATTTTCATATTTTGTAAAATATCATACAAACCATGGGTTGAAGATACAGTGCACAAGAAAAACTGCATAGCCACTGTATATGTTGACATTATATCTTTCATTTTATGTGATAGCCCAAATGTTAATTTTACAGTGTTAAATTTTTTTTCTGAACACATGGCATCTATTGGATGTTGGTCCATTTTGGTATTCCTCCTCCATTGTTCTTCCAAAAGTTTGTTCGATTTTTAAACCCTGTTCAAGGGAATTGAGAGGAAGTTTTCCCTCCACCGAATCAAGAGTCTAAGGACAAAGAGTGTTGTATACTTTACAGATTTTAAAGCTCATGAGGCAAACGTAACCATGGTTAAGATATCTCCTTGGCATTGACTTCAGTTGAAATAAAGCTGTAAAAGCCGATTGCATCTTAGAACATGTAAGAGTGTCTTTTGGCATCCTGTCAGAGATGCTGTTTCCTGTCTTTCCTGAAAGGGTTTGTTTCCTTTTGTGCACTACTCTGATCTGCTTTTGCTTCTCCCTGACCTTTTTTTCTCTCTCCCTGCTGTCAGATGAAAAGCGAAAACACTTTGAGGAACAACATTTTAAACCAGAGACTCATTTTAAAGTCAGTGCCTATCATCTGGCGTTTTGAATAGGTCATTTGTGACCTTGAAGTACACACATTATCAAGGGTTCAAATGTAGAGTCATGTCACGTCACGTAGAGTCATGATATGAAGGTAGATAGATAGATAGAAATATGTGTATACCTTATTGTGTTAAAAGCTGGATTTTACCTTTGCTTTGACTCCACCACTGAGCATTTTTTTTTCATCCTTTGTGTTTCAATGAAAAATCCTATAATGCATCCACTGCTAGTGTCTCCTTTAAAAGGAGGATGGGATATTATCCGGTATTAGAGCTTTTTAAAGGACAGGTAGACTGTCATCTGCCTGTGCTGTGGGAGGATTTGTGGATAACCTCTACCCTGAAGACTTCCAAATGCACTGATATCGCCGTTGTAGAAATAGGGACATGCTTTATCTGGCCCCCAGCTACACTAACACTCTTCAGACATTTTTTTTTTTTTTTTTCAATCACAGCTTATGTGAGAATGGATTCAAAGCATGCCCCTGACCCAAAAGAACAGGTTTCGCTGTTGACGTCAGTGTGAGCGTTAGAGAGACGGCGCGAGAGCGAGCCTTTTGAAATACCCCTCTGGCTTTCTCTCAGATATGTGATGTTTAAATATAAAAAAAAAGGCAGCAAATGTTTGCCAAAGTGGGTGCTGAATTTCAACAATACAAATCAGTTTAAAGTGGCACACCATGACAGCAAACAATGCAGAGCTTTACATTTGATAAAAATATCATTGCTCACACATTTTGTCCACAGACTTTCCTCAGAGCATGGATGGTGTCACCAGTTTGCTCTCATTGGTATAAATGAAAGAACCATGTGGACTGTTGTGCGTGACTTTGGTTTACATCTGGTCTCCTACTAACTCAATTGTCTAGTCTTGTCTTGTCAAGTCTAGTACCTTTAGCCAGCTGGCATGTATATTCTGCATTTGCATGAGAGGAAAAAAGTCCAAACCAGGAGGCATCAGTATTTGGGATTCATCATTCAAAAAGGGAAAATTGGATTCAAGACACCTGATAGCTAGTTAGCACATAAACAACAAATCCCTGATGCTGAAAGAACAAATATATATAATATATACTGCGCGCCACTGAGAAATAACACAGTTGTAAACTATTACTGCTAAAGAGCTCAATGACCAAACTAATATAATCTTACCTTATATACCGACTTTGTTTTGTTCATATGTCCTCTTGACTGAAGCTGTTTATTTGCTTTTCTCAGTTGCGTTTCTTTTCTCCTGAGTTGAACTGCCATTCAGAGCGATTTCAATTGCAGGCCGTTGTGTGCAGCCAAATCACACTTGGTTTGTCCTCTAATTATCCATATCCCCTGATCCCTCATAACTGGGTGCGGAGTACACAATAGAGAAATGTCTTTTAATTTTATTATAATGCCATGATTGTGTAGCAAGGTTGAGAAATATTTTTCTGTCTCTAAAAAAAAGGTCTCGGGGTTGTGCCACTCAGAATTGCACCCATGCCTCTTTTACCTAAATCTGATGTGCATAAACTAATAAAGGCCCATTCTGAAAGTGACCTCGGGCTAATCACATCCTTTTCAACCTGAGCCAAAGGACAATACGGCAATTAGGTCTGACCTAATTACACCAAACTGTTGTGAATAAGAGAGATAAATGATGAAGCTGTAAGAAGAGATAAAGATGATATAAAGCTTAACGTGCTGCTGGGCAACCTGCACCACCTGCCACCAGTAAATGATTACTTATTGTACTGTGATGAGTGAATCATATTATCAATTAGACCGTTAGTTTAATTTCACATTAAGGAATTTAATTAAGTAACTGTCAATGGTATTCTTAGTAAAGATCACATCTCAATTTATTTAGGAAGCAGTTCCAAACCTTTTTTTCCAAAATATATTATTTTTATGGAATCAAAATCAATACTGTAATTTGCTTTCATAAGATATAATTTCCGCAATACTTAAAATAAGTGTGAAGCTACGTGCTCATCACATGTTTGGAAAAGGTGATGCAGAAGGGCGTATGTTCTATGTTCTTGTTTGTATAAATGTTGAAGTTTGCTGTCAATCTCCATTTCAGCCAAACTGCAGGATGTAGATTTAGGCTCTTAGGGCCAAACCTTGTCAGGTGGGAAGTCTACAGTTGTGATGCAGCATACAAACTTCCACCCGAAGCAAATATTAAGCTTCCCCAGCTGAATGAAATGAAATGTGTGGGTGTTCTAAGAATTGACTTTAGCTTATAACTTTCGAACCATGGATGTATGAACATTGGCTGCTTGATTTAAGAGAGATGAGTGTAATTTCTGTCAAAGTGTCATTTGCTTTGTTAGGAAGTATGTATTTTTGTTTGTTTTCTAGCACCAGCTCTTAAATATAAGTTTTTTGGGTTTTTTTTAAATAAATTTTTACTCAAGTATATTTACATATACTTACACTGCCACTGCCAACATGGTATGAGCACATGTCAGACAGTTTTGTTTGTCCACTGATGGAACTATTGTTTAGGTGATTTTTAAATTTTTTTTAGCTCAAGCTGTCACGTTGCCACTTTGAGGGGGCTTTAGGTATCCTTCTGTGTCTGCTGTAGACGCTGCTTGTTCAGATATCATGCCAGTGCTGCTGCCGTCGGGCCATCTGGTAACGTTTCATAACACATAGAACAGATTTGTCCGGCAGCGTTCTCAGGTGACATGCCGTATGACACAGCTGCAAAAGTTGACTTATGGTGTTGAATTACTGGCTGTATTTAACCAAACTGAAACATCCGCTACTGAAAAATAGTCATCATGGAACTGCCAACATATATTAAACAGTTTTGCACTGTACTGTTAATTTCATTTTCTTTTTTTAAATTTTTTTTATAGCTCACCACATTTTATTATGACTTGACGTTATGCATAATGTTAGGTGGGCACAGTAAATCATTGGCTTTCTGCCGACTGTGTCCTCAACTACTCAGTCAGATCTGACCCTCAGTCTTGCCTCTTGCCCAAATATGGTCATTTATGGCTCAATTTAAAAAAAAAAAACACACACATTGGCCAAAATGCCAAACCAGAGGATTCAAAGCAGCAGTCCACAAACCAATGGGTACGTCACACAGTAGCTACTTCTGATATTTTTACAGTCTGTTGTTTTAAAATAAGTTGTAAACTGGATCTTCCCATTTCAGTAAAATACATTAAACCACTGCTTCACATGCATTTTTGGGGAAATTACATTAGAACTGCAGTTTAACAAACTACTAGTTACTTTACACCTGAACGACTCTCACACAATGTAAGCTTGCCATAGTAAAACTAGATTTAAAAAGTTGTTAAAGTCTGGAATCTTGTTTTGTTACACTGAGGTACATGTGAGCTGACTGTGAGTAAAGTGTAGGTGTGTTTGATTTAAGGATTCAGGCAGGCCAGTTCTCACCTGGGCAGCCCGAGGACGTGTTTTAAAGAGAGGGAAGGGAGCAATTGTTGGGGTTGAATCAGGAAAAATGCTAAAGTTCAAGGGAATTTTATAGTATTTAATCACAGAGGTATTGTTTGCAAACCAAAGGTGATTTTAGTCAAATGGCAGGTGTTTGTTATCAACCCTTTCAAACCTGAGAAAACAGGGTTCATTTCTTTCAAAAACATGTGAAGAAGGTGATGAGCAACAAAAGAAGATATAATTGAAAAATTAGCAAGAAAATTACCTGAAAGTTACTAGGAAAAATAGGAAAATAAAGTGAAAAAAAGGTTTTTAAAAAAAGGCCTTAAAATAAGGGTTAAAAAATTAACTTTACTACTTTTGAAATTACTCAATTACTTTTGAAAGAAAATGCACCAATTTGGGCTCAGAGATCTTAATAATCTGAGGGCAGCACAAGAAAATTGCTCCAGGCTTCAGAGAGTTAAATGAAGATTTTGGGCAATGTTTTCAGGCATTGTGCCATAGTGGATTGCAGAGAAACCATTATTAGAGTAGAATGCATCTGTACTTTGCAGTTAACTACATAAACAACCGAAAGTAGTCGGCTAAAGCTACTGAGACATGAATGTAGTTATACTGCCACCAGCCTCATGCATATTATAGTTATTGAACTGCTGTTTCTCAACACTGCTCGCCAATCTGTAAAATCAAATTTTAGTCATTGGTACAGTTCTCAGCAGGCATCAAGACAAGCAAATGTCAGCTCATGACAGACAAAAGATGTGCTATTATTACCCGGAGGCATGAAAGACTGTTTCGGAGATGTTGCCAAAAAACTTTAAATTACCTTTGAGCACTGTGGCTTACACTATCACAAGGCATCGGAATACTGAGAAGAAGTCTGACTAAAAACGATCTAGCAGACCCAGACTGACAACAAAATCAGACAAGGTTGTCTTGTGGAACAGAAAGCTGACAGCTTTACGCGTCAATGTTGAATAAGTCAACACAAAACAAGGAGAAGGAAAGAGCCTCTTCAATAGTTTAGTGAAGGTATCAGAGCTGTTGAGAGATGTTGCAGCTCAGAAAACTTTAAAATTAAAACGTCAAAGCAGAGTTAAGATCCCAAGGCCTAGAAATGCAGTAAAAGAACTGGACAGCCAAGACTTTATAGGCACATTTATTAGTATTTAAGATCACTTTATTACAGCATTAGTAATCTCGTAAACATAAAACATACTCTTTCTTTATGTGCTTATTTCAGGGCAGTGACTCTGAGTGCCTTGAGATTTATTTAAACAGAAAAATCCAGTGGAATAATATTTAAAACATGCACAACTCCCAAGGACAAGGACTTTGGTATCTTTCTGCTGATTGCAGCCCATTTACCAAATGCACCGCAGCTGTGGTTTGCATCGGCTAAAAACCAACCAAAACCCCGTAGCCCTCACTATTTGTAATTGGCTCACAAAGATGGAGTTCAGCAGCATGCATACACAGGTGCACAATGTCATTCATTTCAAAAACTGTATTTCACTGAAATATCTTTTCATCATTCACACCTGCGAGCGAACCACTTGTTCTCATGGAAACGAAGATACCCGTCCCTTTCTTTCTGTAAAAGAGAACAGAATGTGCTGAAGTGCACTTTATCAAGCCTTTCATTTGCACACATTTGGATTTTACAATATATAATATTCATAAATTAAACAAACTAAAGGTGCAGAAAGTTCACAGTTGTTTCACAGAAAACTCAGTCTGTTATATTGGCCTAACATGAGGATCAATTGGGTACAATTCAATAAAATAAATTACATTTAATTAATCAAATGGAACTGGCTGCATATTAGATAAGCTTGCTTTTGTTATTATTAGCATTATTAACACTACTACCATTTATTTTTCTCTATGTATTGAATTTATTTATTAATGCATTTTCTTTCCATGGTCATATCCTGTATTATAAACTCTCAGTTTTTATACATAAATGTGTGCAAATGCATGACTGTGTATGCCCTTAGGGACACATGTTGTGTATGCCAGCGCAAATAATATATATTTGTAAACATATTTATGATTTATTGTTATTGATGTGTAACACTGATTGTTGCAAAGTAGTTACAATGATATAATATACATAAGACAAATGCAGGTTAACACGATAAACAGTCGTTAAGACAAATGCAAAGTGTCAAAAATAAAAGATATATCATATATAAAGGCATGTATTCATATATGCATGGGAATTTAAACACAAAAGCCAAGACATATTGTGCATGCAGATTGTATTTCCTCCTTGAAGGTCACACACTTGCTTATGACAGCTTAAGTTTTATAGAAATATATTCTCCAATCTGTTCATTTTGGCAGAAGAAGAGTATTTCTAATTGACAATGTTTGCATACTTTTTTTGGAAGCAAGCTATGTTCTTCTGCAAGTCATGTTGGAAAAGGTGATTGAATGGAAATACTTACACATAAAATAGCAGGTTAACCCAATAATAACCGGTCATTAAGAGAAATGGAAACTGTAGTATGAAAAATACATATATAAAGGCATGTATGAATATATGCATGAAAATTTACACAGAAATGTAAACACATGTTGTGCATACAGATTATATTTCCACCCCGAAGGTCACACACTTCCTCTTCAATGCTTAATTAATGTTGTTGTTGTTGCTGTTGTTGTATTGAATCAGAAAGAAAAAACAGTCTCCAAACTATTTATAATTTTGGCAGAAGAAGACTGATCCCAATCTACAATGTTTGCACAGTTTCTTTTTGGATGCCAGCAGTTTTCTTGGGGGTAGACACAATGTTTCTGTTGTGTTTATGTGTGTTTGTGTGCATGCTTTCATTATCAATCAATCAATGAGGCATATGACCAATTTTGTATTTTTATTCAGACTTTGGTAACACTGCAGTACGCTGGATTTTTTTTTGTTTGTTTTATTTTAGCCAGTGCCCGTCATTAAACACTTTATTATCTGTCCATCAGATCCTTCTCTCCTACACTTACTCACACTCAGAATGGTGCAGCAGTCGGCCAGTTGGAGGGAGGCGATTGAATGGAAATGACCTCACTGGGCCCTGCTGTTACCGAGGGTCCTCTGGGTCGCACCAGCATGCCCTGCGGCAGCAGAGTTAATGGGATAGCAGCAGGACTGCTGATCAAGCACACTGGTGGCACACACTACGCTACGCACTCACACACACACACACACACACACACACACATACACACACACACAGCAGCAGCAGCAGCAGCAGCAGCACAGGCATATTCAGCAACACATTCACAGTGACACACAAAAAACCCCCATTCAGCCATCATCATTAAAGAGAGACAGACACAAAAGACAGACACACACTAAGAACCCCACACCTCCCTCAGGACCTTTCAGGACAGGTCTGTCCCATAAGCTTCTGCCGCACTCACTTTGCTACACACTGAACACTTGTACCAATGCACTTGAGCAGACATTTCAACCTGAGCCGCAGCAGTAAAAGATTGAAACTACTATTGTAGCATCCAAACTGAACACCCACTGAGTGCAGCGTTGTGAAGATAGATGGATTTATCACCCGCTCTTAAGCCATCAGTGATGACCTCAAACAACCTGTCAAACACTCAGAGGAAAAAGTAAAAGCTGTCTGTACTTGAAGGAAACTTGGGAAGCTGGGTCTTTATGTGTTGCTGTTTTGTGTTTTTATCTTTTTCTCTGCATGAGTAAGCAATTATGAGTGAGCAAATCCTGCTTTATGTTAATGAAAAGCAAGTTATAAAGCTTTTGAAATGGAAATGCCTGTAGTAGAAAGGATAACTAGGTTTACAGCTAGCAAAGCACATATAGGATCAACAAAAATGTGCAGTTCTTGCTGAATAAAAAACAGAGATATGGCCTGGGAAATTTGGTATGATAGAAGCTTTTTAAGTTGTGCAAATGAAGGAATCACCTTCGTCCTCGTCTAACTCTGTGCAAAAGTCAGTCATGTTCTGTGATTTTGACTCCTTGGTGGAAATTAGTGTGGCCATGTCATGTCTGTCTGGTCACTTTTTTCTCGATTATCTTTTATTTTGTGAAGAAAACTTTCTGACAGTATTGACATGTTTGTGGGTTAGAGAACAGACGACACCAAAACCTGTTCTCATTCCAAAGTAATCAAATACTCCCACTTTGATAGTGCTCTTGGCATAAGATCCTGACAGCAAAAGCCACCTTTCACGTCTGCATGATACACCGCTGTACACCATCAAGCAAGAATGTGGCCAGACAGAGTCAGTTGCTATGTTATTACACACCAGTCGACAACCAGACAAAACCTGTCATGTCTGCATGATACGCCACTGGACAGCATCAGGTTAAAAACGTTACCCCTGCTGATGTAATATAAGGAGCATGAAGGTCCCTATAGGGTGGGCTACAAGGGAGATGGATGGGTCTAACAAATCCCGAACTTTCACCTGGGAGGTCGGTGGCCTCCTACTGTCTGAATGTGATTTTCTTTTTCTACAGCTTAGCATGTGTCTTTTTTTTGTCGAACCTAACCATCCGTGGCATCCCGGAACGTCAACAGCAGACGCAGGAGAATTCCAAATGCGTTATGTGGAGACACAGAAGTCCACTTACAAAATTGGCAATATGTGATGACTTGGGATGACAATGTATTAGTGGCCTACTCTGCTGGATTCTGGTCATGCATTGGCCAAATGAAATTTGCTTTAAAGTTGCCATACAATCAGGACATTCCTATTCAAATATGTGCAGATGTCACAAAATATAAGAGCACAAGCCTCATTTTGCCGTGACACCATCCTCAGTGAGCTACAGAGGAGTTACAGAGCCTCTCGTTAGAGGGCTCCGCCCACGCTAATAGAAATAGGGTTACAATATCATAATCTTTGTTTTATCAACTCATCAGTGCCACAGTTTCACTGCTGTTTGTGATGTACCACGATGCAAGGGACACATTGTATCTAGATCTCTAAGGACATTTAAGGAAAAAAGAAAAGTTCTACCCCTAACTTACAGATGTTCCTAACTCATTTAGCCAGCTTACTTATTGTCCATGAAGTTTCCATAATGCTTGAAGTCATTGGATGCAGTCTGGTATGTTCAGACCACGCAGCCTCTCTGCCAGGTGCTACAGTGGAAATGAGCTGCTGTTATTTTATTTTTTTACAGCAGAGTCTGTTCACACTTCACAGGTTGGATGAGATTCCTGAAAGAAGGGCTTCATTATTGTGCGGTGGCATGTGTGCACGCTGGTGCTTTTTTATGTTTCTGGAACATTTGTACTTCTGCTTGAATTTATTTTGTCAGTACTCTGTCAGCAGTGGCTTGTGTATTTCATTATGTTTGTGTGGTGGAATAAAGCAGCAGCTTATGTGAAATGGAAGCTTCTGTGCTTTTTTTTTATTTCTTCAGAGCTGCAGAAGCTTAATATTCTCAAACAAATTCTTTTTGACACATTTTGTTGTCTGTCTGCCACTCTCATACTCTCTTTATCTCACCCCTCTCTTCTCTATTTCTTTGTGTCTGCAGATGTATTTCTTATACAGCGTCTAATACAGTATATACTCATACTCATACTGGATGATGATGCAACACCTCATGTTTTGATTAATATTATTTTTCTTTTCTACATTGGGGACATTCTGGCTGATGTAACAATATTTATTCTTTTTAAATCTCAGAGTTGCTCTTGAAGTGTATTTTGAAATTCCAATTTTCTCTTTTGCTGTCTTATCCCAGAGTTTTGGTTTTTTTGCAATTCCCTGCCTGAAGAGCTTAGGATGGTAAAATCACTTTAATCTTTTGATTCACTTCTTAAAACACTTTTTTTTTGGTTTTTTTTTACAGCTTTGAACATGTGAGTTTACTCATTCCACTTTCATATTTTCCCTGCTTTATCAGTATGTATACCCTTATTCACTTTCATGTCTGGTTTCTGTGTTACTTTAATTATTTACACATTAATCTGGAAATGTTACACTTTTTCAAACTTTAAAACAACATCATTTAAGGGGGACACAAATCATGACACAGTAGTAGACATAATCCCTGTGAGCAAAATGTTTTTTTTTTTTTGTTCCAGGCACACCTCTGCAATTGTTTATGTACAGCAGGTCGTTTAGATTCACTGAAGAGTGACACCATGCAATCATGGAGTGAAATACTCAGGATGATGGGTAAGTAATAGTTCATTGCATTGTAAGGAAAAAAAACACAAATATCATCTGTATCCACGAAAGAAAAAAAAACATTTTAAAACTTTTTTAGCATTTTTATAAGGTCTCAGTATTGTGTATCTCATGCAGTCCATGTGTGTATGGGTACATTAATGTACATGCCCATTTGTGTGGATGCATATATCACATCTCTACACATTTATGTATATGTATTTGTATTTTACCACTTTACTTTTCACAGATACCTCATGGTTTTTATTCTTGACTAATTTATCTGTTTTGTTATTGTTATAATAATAATAATAATAATAATAATAATAATAATAATAATAATAATAATAATAATAATATTATTATATAAGCTCAGCACAGTAGTTTAAAACAGTGTTTAAATATTCAAAGTTTAAATAAGTTAAAATACCCTTAATTCTTAAGTGTGATTTTCTGCTGACCAACTTCAGCGGGCTCCAGGGACGCTGGCCTTAGGCTGTGTGTTGGGGCTCTAACTGTTTGGCTCATGACACACTCTCTCCAGGCTGCTGTCCTTCCGTATGCTGCTGGCTTCATTGGTACCTAGTTTAAAAAGGCAAAGTAAGGCAACAGTAATTGGTCCCACACTGCATACCACCTCACTTCCTCTCTTCTTTCTATGATCCCAAGACTGGCTGAGGTTGATACTCACACATCAGGGCAGAGCTCCTAAGTCAACTGCCGTGTTGTGTTGGAGTATCGCTCCGGGTGGTGGCTTCTGCTGGTATACGCCACCTGTGGTCAATTCAATTGCGTATTTAAGTGAAAACAAAGTCATGCTAAGTGGAAGAAAGGAAATTTGCATTAAAAAAAGCAGCACATTTCAAACTAAAAGCATGCGAAATGAAGCCAAGCACAGTGATAATAATTTATAAAATCATGCAATAAAAAACAGTCACATCAAAAAAAAAAAAAAAAAAAAAAAAATATATATATATATATATATATATATATATATATAGCAAAACAATAAAAACCAATGCTTTGGCGGTGTGACATTTACAGCAGGCTTTTGTAGCCAACACTGCAATAAAGCTACATGCGAACATAGGACAGCTACATTCACCGCTTTAAACCGCTATTTGAACGCTACCATTCAACTTTGTTACATTAATCATATAGCCTGTTTTGATCAATTAATCATTTAGCCTAAATTTCTCCCCAAGTTCCACTTGAGTGTTTTAGATCTCTCCCTGCTCCATCACAGCTGATTCAAATGATCAGATCGTTATGAACTCCTGAAGCTGCTTGATGGCAGGCGGATCATCTCACTCAGTTGTGCTGCAGCAGGGAGAGATCTGAAACATGCAGGACAAGTGCAGCTTGAGGAGAAGTTTGGGAAATTCTCATTTAGCTTGTAGTGAAAAATGCCCGTAACAGCTCCTAAAGTTTTGTAACACAATTGTTATCTCTGACTAATAGTCTTTAGGTCACAGAATTTCTCTTTTTAATTCTCTTTTTATTGGTTTATGTGAACATACAAAAACAAAATACATAACCAAATGAACATAAAGACCTTTCAAGCATGTAAAAAGGTCAAATTAATACATAAAATAGAATGACCAAATAAATAGTTGTAAAAAAAAAAAGGAAAAAAGGGGAGTAAATACATTATAAAAAATATATAGAATAAAATAAGGGTAGAAAATAACCAGAGGCAAACAAAAAATACATTCTGACAAGAGCATTGGATCAAAAGAGTTACTGAATTTCAATTTTTGTTGTTATTTATTCATGATTGACATTGTATTGCATTGTAACTGCCTGCCTCTAATAACCAACAACTTTTTAAGGCAGTTTTGAAACTTGGACAACCTTTATTATGTTTTTTCTTTCTTAAATGTTAGAGTTGTTTATATGTGGGCTGTATAGCTTTCTGTTGTAAAGCTACCAACAGATGAACAAATACAAGTCAAGTTCATTATAATTTAATACTGAATGCTAAGCAACAGCAGGCTCACAGCCACTGTCGAACCTGCCACGTTACAGCAGTTTACATAATTGGTTTTGGAGGAGAAGTTTTCTCTCTTAGTGCTGAAAACATTCGAACTCTGCTTCTAAATGTCAGGGCATATCAGCAGTAAGCTGAGCTGGACAAAATTAATATCAATTTACTATCACAAAAATCAGCTGATGTGCAAATCAACATAAGCAAAATCTCTTTGGCGCCTTTTATAGATAATACGAACGTCACATAAATGTAGTGTTTCATCACTTCAAAGAAATGTTGCTGAACGTAATCCAGGTCGTGATTACGTTGTCACCACAGTGCAATTATGAAAGCACTTTGGAAATATTCAAACATAATTTGTAGGAGACTGCATTGGTACACAGAACAGCTGAACTCCCCTCACAGCTCTCTGTCCCTGTAGTCATTAGCTGTAGACAAAAAAGTATGAGAGCATCTATCATGCAGGGTGAAGAGACAAATTATGAGTCCTTCCTACTCGTCTCTTCTCACCTGCTGTCATCACTGCCCATATCACTTCACACAATCAAGTCTGCCTGATACTGTGCAGCCCTGCTTCAATTCCCCAAGTCCCACCAAAAAAGATAGCAGATCACATAATGGATTTACAAATGGACTGAAAAAATGGACACGGACGGGATTTGGAGCGACTTGTTGAAGCTGCTTTAATTGGAGGAACTAATTTAGATTTAGTTACTTTCCTGGTGCCTAATATCCTTAAGGGATTCTCCACTGATTTTAGTTTAATATTCAATATTGTTCAGCCTGTGAACAGTTATATCTTCTGTGGCTCTGGTGAAGCCAGATGAACAATATTTTTTTCCAGGTGTTATCAAGCTTTTAGAACAGAACCCTTTTGTTACAAACTAGATATGTGGATATTAACAGTTATAAGTGCTCATTTCAGCACATGTGAAGTTTGACATGTACTTGCTACTAGAAGCCAATATATTTTGGCCTCTGCTGCTTAAATTTGACCATAAAATCCTTTCTCTGACTTTTGTAACACCACAGCAACAGAGAGGTAATAAAGTTTTCACGCCAAGAACAGAATGGAATAGAATGTCTTTATTGTCATTGAACATCTGTGCAACAAAATTTAAGTGCAACCCCTCCTCAGTGGAACAAAGGGAATAAATAAAAACAAAATAATTAAAACAATTAAAATGATCAAAGCAATAAAACGATCGACCCAGAACTCATACATATAAATCAAACTTGTAACAGCAGTAAATAAATACATAACGCACAGTCAGTGTATTGCATAGTCCTGAGTTTGTTTTTTATAGATGCACAAATTAGACATAATAGAATAGACAGAAATGATCACCTCTGGAAGAGCAAAGCTGCTGCGTCTGTACGTGCTGCCATCTTTACAAACAAGTTGTCACATATAGACATTTTGTCAGTGGACCTTCACATCTATATAATACCCTCCAGGCATCCTGCTGCATCTACTGTTTATGTTTCCAGATGCCGCTACTATTATGTCAACACAAGCACACGGTGGCTTGGATAGGTAGGATTAAGCCAAAGAGGCACATATGTAGAAAAAAAAACCTCATCACATTCAGGCAGGAGGAGAAATCGGGTCTTCCACATGAAAGGAGTTTGTTCAATTCATCCACCTCCTGTCCCACCCACCTTATAAGGGCCTTTATGCTCCTTATATTACATCATTACTTGCAGCATTTGAACGTGACACCATCCTGCAGCATACCATACACAGGCGACAGGTTCCAACCGGCCTGTCTGTCACGCTGTTATCAGCTCACGCTGCCCAGTGTCGTATCATGTGGAAGTGAAAGGTGGCTTTTTGGGGTGAGAAATCACAGCACACATATTGGTATTTCACAAGTTTGGAATGAGAACAGGCTGGCAGTGCACAAAGTAAAGGCAGTAGGCATCTTTAGTCCGCGATCCGCCAAAGAACACAGAAGAAGAAAAAATAATCTTATTCTGATAAAAGTCTAGATATGAACTACATGCATCAAAGATATGTGGCTGTGGTGTAGTTGTTAAGATATATTTATCATCGTTCTGCCCACTTTCGGTTCTTAGACTCTCATTGTCCATGGAGTTCCAGTTATGATGCTGTGATATACAATTGGGAGTCTGCACAGAGTTTTTATTGGCTGCCCAGCTTGATCTGCTTTGTGCAACATGCCGCTGTGCCATCAAAAATAGACTAGAAGTGTATTTTTGGTGGAAAAGAATAGAAAGCAGCTTCTGAAACCTTCTGTGGCGCGTCTGGTAGAATAACAAGCATCATCTAGAGTGGTTGCATTCAGCTCCGAAGGGCCACATCACAGCTGGAGCTGAAGCCTTTGGTAGGGCGCAGAGTTAACTTTTTCCCAGAATGATTGAATCGTTTGTTAAAAGCCCCCTTTGTTTACCCGCCACTGTGGCTGGTAGGGTTGTTAGAATTCCCCCACTTTTGGCCGGTGGCGGCTGCTAATTTCCGACCCTGCAGTCAATGCTACAAATCAAACACGAAGTCACAAAGACTCATCAAAGCAGACCTCATTAGGGTCTGCAAAACCACAGTTTAACTTGTAAAAACACAACATGTTTCGAAAAAGGCAAAAGCGAGCCAGCTGCAGCTGCGCTATCTGGAGAGTGATTTGGGTTGTCGTAACATGGCAGCTACACAAAGCTGTCTCCGAGCTACACTCTCCCACAACAAAGCGCTTTATGACAAATTGGGGAAACAGCTTGTGAATCATTAATTGCCACTAGATCAGCGGGAACTTTTTGAATCTGTGCCTTAATCTGCCTTTGCACATGTCCCATGTTTAAGTGAGTCTGCCAGATCGCTCCTCTCTGACAGCATGACACGCAGGATATAATGTGATCAGACGTGACCCTGAACAGTACGTGATCACATTAGTGGATGGTGGAGGATGCAGCACAGGTGGAGCCAACAGGTATGAATGAAGTAGTAAGATGTGTGTTCAGATCATGCCTGGATGATGAGGATTTAACAGTTGATTTTTTAATGATATGCACCTTCACAAATCTTTGAGAAGCAGACTTTGGCCACATAATTTTTGGATTTGGACCAAGACTTTTCCTTGTATTTAAGTTTCTCACTTTTCCTGGATCCCATGTGAATTTCTAAACAACTTTTCTGTTCAGAGTGGCGTCAAGCCTGTCAAACTACTGCCTTTTTCCAAACTTTTGACAAGTGTGATGGCTGAAAGGTCGGGCAGAGTTATTGCAAGCCTTGGTAGCATTTGCTGTCGTGCTACATAACCAAAATTTTCATCAACACAGATAAGCAACTATGATGAAATAATATTATGTTTCAGACCATAGAGGCATTGGAGATGACAAAGCCAGATTTATTCTGTAGGAAAATTAATAGATCTAGTTTAATGAGGTACATTAAGAACTAATTAAATGTACTGACCATTTTAAACAATATAGATTTAAAGTTGTGTCAAAAAATAAATAGGAAAATATATTGAAAACGTATATATCTGTAATTGTGTACCTATATTTTAAGGAGGACCGATTGAATTTGGGGGCATTTTTGGAAAGTGAGGACATTTGGCTTGTCCTTGTTTCAGGGTTAAGACATGACCTCAGGGTTGAGGTTAAGTTTAAATGTAGCTTAAGGTGTGTATAAGATAAGCAAGCAAAAGAACTATATAAATATCAAAAAAATGACAATGGGCCAAATAGTAAAAAAAAATAAAAATAAGGTGCCAAGCTCAGTAGTTTATAAAAGTATTTACACTAATTGCACATGGAAGATAATTGCACAGGTTTTAGTCCAGTTGGTGTGTTGTTGTACTGGGAGCAGTGCTGGTTGTTCAGTCTGACAGCAGCAGGAAGGAAGGACCTGTGGATCTCCTCCTTCACACTCTGTGGGTGAAGCAGTCTGTCACTGTAGGAGCTTTCCAGTGCAGTCAGACTGTCATGCATGGGGTGGGAGTCGTTCTCCAGCATGGATGACAGCTTGGTGATCATTCCCTTTTCTCCCACCACCTGCTCTGGATCACGTAGGCATCCCAGGACAGAGCTGGCCTTCCGTATCAGTTTGTCGAGTCTCTTCCTGTCTGCAGTCATGATGCTGCTGCCCCAGAAGACCACCATGCAGAAAATGGCTGATGCAGCAACAGTTTTTCCAAACCCAAACAAAACAAAAAAAAAAACATGGCAATATGACAACTTGGAATGACAATATGTTGCCAGAACACATGATTTTTTCTTAAAATCTTTTGTTATGGGATTGATGGCATTGAAGAGCTTAGATAAGTTTCTCTTTCAGTTTAGTTTTAATCAGTAAGGTTTTGGCGAAACTACGTAATTAGCGAAATGAAATTTTTAAAGCAGTCTGATTACAAAATGATCCAAATTTACATTATATAATTCAGTCTTTTTTGTTTTTGTTTTGTTTTTTGCAGAGAATATATTGAGTCATAAGCTCCCCTGAGGACTTTTATGAATGAAATCTTCATTTGCTGTTGTTTGAATTATATTATCGACACACTACAGAACGTGAGAGTAAATAGGGTTTGCTGAAAAGGAAAATTAACACTCACATTGCAATTATTACATAAAGATTATACATGTACACACCTGCTGACACAAATCCAATGACAGCGCTACTATGGGATAATGGAAAGAGAGAGGTATTGAAACTAAAGTATATGTTGTTATCTAAATGATAAGCATTTTCTTGAGTATATACCAGCTTTCAAAATAAACCCCTCTTTACATTTCTCTAAAAATCCTGAATTATTATACTTAACCTTGGAATTCATACAGCCTGCTTCAGCAATACATTGTTGCAATCTTGCCAATAAAGTAGTTTTGAGGGACTGAGGACGATAAAGATGTTTTTGCTCCAACTGTGTTCTGTACTGTACAGTGTGTGTTTGCGTGTGTGTGTGTGTGCATGCTTGTATGCTTGCATGTGTGCATCCATGGTGGCTCATTTACACAGAGACCTACTGATAGTTGACATGCCCATGGAAAGACCCAGCTGAACTGCCGTATCATCAATTAAGTCTTTGCTGAGTCTTCATCCCTGAACACACAGGCGGAAATAATATACATTAAAAACGGCCTGTCTGGGATGAGAGCATTAGCGTCCCCACCCGGCTTGGTGGCATTAGCATTAGCATAGTTGGGAGGTCTCGGTTCCACGGAGCAGACCCTGCAATGAGAAGATAAGGATTGTACAGACGGCGCACAGCAAAGGTCTGCTCAGTCGTCCCTCCACACATGCTAATATTTCCGCCTTCTCCAATCCCGCTGACTCTGAAACATCCAGCCGGCCCGGGGAGAGGAGGCATTAAAAATATCTCCACCATTACAAGCAATATAAAACATGCACATGGGGGTACTTGCACATGCACAAACATATTTTTTGAATGTGTTCCTGCATATACACATACTCCCCCAAACACTATTACTCTGCATAATGACTGTGAATCAATTGGAGGAAAAGGGGCTACAGGAATCTTAATAGGGCTTATTACAGTCTTTGTGTCTCTGTCTGTAAGGCGCACACACTTGTACAGTGGTGGCATCATATCCTCATTAGGTTAGATGCTATTACAAGAGAGGACACCCACAGTATGGTGTTAATTGGATTGCTAATCATAGCTCTGTTTTTTTTTTTTTTTATTGCCTTCCAGTGACTTAATTTAGTGATGTATTCTTTGGCCAACACTTTTATTCCAAAGAATTCATTTTATATTTGTATATGGTAGGTAAGAACAGCTCGCAGTCACCAGTCATGCTCTAGGAACAACCATCTAAGAGGAATCTTATTTATTTATTTTATTTATTATTATTATTTTATGCATTTACATTAACTGTTGATTATCCTAGTAGCAGCTTTTTGCACCAAATAAAGGCAGCAGTGAGAAACGGGCATCGCAGAGATCAAAATGCTAAAAAAAGTAAAGGCTTGGAAAACCCTGTATAAATCCTCAAAAGATAAAATGTATCTAGTTTTTGAAATTAATTTAAACTGAAAGAAATATGACTGAACAACCTTTCGTCCTTGGTCATCAAAATTAAGTCCAGAATAAATTAAAAGTGCAATATTTCTTGTGTGCTTAATTTTATGTGATAGGGCTCCAAGCTTACAGTCTAATAACTGGAAAAGTGGGTGTAGCAAACAGATAATTTACATGTTCTCATTGTTAAGTTCAAAGAAATTTGGAAAAGTCCAGCAATTGATCAGATCAAAAAAGGAAGGTTATTATTTGGATCAGGCTGCTTAGCCTAGTGAATTGTAACGGGGTGTTGTAATGGGTGTTGTCAGCATAAAAATAATATTGTGCAATATATTTACCAATGACCTGACCCAAAGACAGCATATAGATGGAAAACAGTGACAGACCCAAGATTGACCCTTGAGGAACACCATAAGTGAACATGAGTATTTTTTAAACAGCAACCAAGATTCTTTGGGACAGATAAGGGTTTAAAATGTTGATAACAAGCCCTTTTACATCAACCCAACTTTTGAGATGCTGTTTAAAGGACAGGGTGGTCTACTGTATAAAGGGCTGTGCACAAGTCTAGCACACCCAAACAGAGCTTTAATCTTCATGTGCAACAAGAAAAAAGTTGGCACTTTAATTTAGGCCATCTCTTCACTATGGAACAATCTAACACCACACTGATAGTCGCTGAAAATGCATTTAAACAAACACTTTACAGGCAACTTTCTCCAACACCTTAAATAATAAAGTTGACTTGTTTATTTGTTTGTAGTTTAATTAAATTTTTATTTGAATAACTTACCTTTTGTTCAGTGAAGCTGAGTGTTAAATTGTTGGGGGGCTTGGGGCACCCATGGTGAGGTTCATACATTGTATGCATGTACGTTAAAGTGCTGGGACACAAATGTAGATTGCACCATTTTGATTCTGAGGAGGCTGTGTTGGACCTGCGGTGAGTTAGAGGTAGCATCACTTATTTATTATGTGCTCAGTTAAATTATTGTGATAATTATATGTTTTGACCTTTCAAGGCAGAACTTGCTAACCAGGGACAAGGTTGCTAATTAGCCTTGGCTAGAAGTCCTATATGCAATACATCTGTTTCATGCAGTCACAGTGGTATTTTTTTTTTTGATAAATAAATAGATGCATTTAATATTCAAGGTTCCTAAGACAGTATTCTCTGGGATATAATTTACCCAATGTCTGCCTTTTCCCTATTCATTACTTATTGCACTCATTATATAGTTAAAAATATAGATTTTAAGACATAATTTTGTTCTTGTTGTGTGATTCACCCAACCAGAAACAGCTTAAATGGGTAGGACAGGCATCCATTAGAGTGAAACCATGACATTTCTATATTTACTAAAAACATCTAAATTACACCTTTTATCTGACTGCCTGACACCATGATCAAGTTTTGTCTGACAATTTGAGTGACACAAAAAATGGTTTGCATATACACCTGGCCCTGCTTCGCATATTTAAGTAAAAGAAAAAGCTCTGTTCAAAGAGCTTCTGTTTCTCTGTTGGTAGTGCCTCGGAGGGATGGCACAGCGGGAGATCTGCTATGTTCAACTCCCACTGAGCCTGTACGTGACTTTAATGCCGCCGTGGTAAAGTGGATGCAAATGTGTGTGTGGGAAAAACTCCAAGAAGTCTTAAATCAAGGCCAGAAAAAAAACATTTTAAAAGTAGAGTGACCAATTATTCCAGTTTAACACTTTTGTTTTATCACTAGAGAAATTACATTCCTCAAAAATACCACTTAATTAGTATATTTTGGCGTCTATTGTCACAGTTGAAGTGGTCTGTGGTGATAATTTTTAGTTTGAAACTTGGAAACAGATTCTAATAGAGTATCAGATTTGCCCCGTCAGGTTTTACTTAGAATCCTTTTAGACAGCAGCAAGGAAAGAGCTGGTTAAATCAGCTAATTTGAGCTTTTGTGGTGTCCACCTTTAGCAGGACCCCATTATGTCTCATGTCTCAGGAATTTGAAACAATGAAACAATGAAAAAGCAATTAAACTATTGTGTTATTTTTTCAAAATTGGAACCACAGTTAATGTTTCATCCCATTGGTGCCAGTGTAAGCATATACTTTTATCAATGAAATTAACCTTATTTCACTTTTTAAAATTTTTTTCTTTTATTGTGTAACCAATTTAGGTTTCCAATACATTTTTGTAGACACAATAATTTCAAAACTTTACCTGACTTTTCAAGGTCACTTGCAGGGTATCAGATTCAGATAAATAACTTAAGCTAGCGGCCATACGTGAAGAGAGAGAGAACATGGGGAGCAAATAAACGAACATATGTGATGATAAACAAACAGTTGCCACAAATTGCCGCATATTAGAGCTACATTACGTCAACAGCTACAGAAAATAAATTTGCTACAATATTACATTCAGTGGAAGGTTATCCATTCAAAATTACTGTAATAATTTCATTAAGCACAAGAAAATTCCCTAACTTTTCCAAAACTTTGATTGATTTTCACTAATTCCATGACTTTTCCAGGCCTGGAAAATGTGATTCTAAAATTACATTACTTTTCCAGGTTTTTCATGACCTTTTCTGTATCTGTTTTGTTCATATCAGGGTATGAAAATGGTTACAACCTACATCTTTACTTGTTAGTGAATATGTACATTATATATTAAATAACAAATGCATTAGAACAACATGTTTAAAGGCAGAGTCAAACTCAAATTTGCTTCCCATTCAATCGTTTGTGAATTGGGACGAGACACATTTACTTCTAGCATGAATTTGTAATATATAACACTGACATGCAACACTGAGAGGCTCTCCAATATTTTCTCCAGTTTGAGAGAGAGTGGGATTGACCTCTCAATCAGCAAATATTGTTTACATTTTGTCTCCTATGTAACATGATGTAAATAGGTCCTGTGAGGGTGTAATAACTGTACATAGATTACATAATATTTATTTAATACATCAGTAACTTTTGGTGTTATACAGGATACCAAAATTTTGCAATACCCTGGATGAAGTTCCTGAAAAAATGAGAACATACTGGCAATTTCATGTTCTCCTGCTTTTGGCTACACTATGGGATAGAAGTTTAAATGTAGCTTATCCCTGTTATTTCCAGCCAGAGTATTTTACCACAAATGTTGGAGTTACCAAAGAAAGACTTCTTATTATGCCCATCTATACAAAAATTTGCATATGAACAGTAAAATGTGGCACTTTCATAGTTTCAGTATATTAAGGTCTTGCAGAAAACAATTTCTTATCAAGATGGTAGCTTTAAACTGAGTAGTCTACAGTCTTTTCTTTAATATGCTAGATTGATACATACTGTGAAGCTCAACACCTCCAAGGCATTTGTTTAGTGATCACATTTTTCATGAGCCCATTTCTCATTCTCTCCCACTCTCAGTTTTGTTTTTAAAGTGACATTTTTTATATGTGTAGTTTATATGGCTTTGATCCAGTGTTTCTGTTTAGCTGACAACAGACAGGTCCTGGCGTGGTCAGATACGGGTGTTAAGAGATTGTCTGTGCCCTGAAGTGTGCTTAACCTGTGTCTGTTGTAATCGTAGTAATTTGTGCTCCTGTCAAATGTGCAAATGTGATCTCTCAATGTAAATCTCCCAGATGAGTCCCACCCTGGCCTACCTTCAACCACGTCCAATTTCACCGCATGCTGTGTTAAAGCAAGTTGGTGCAAATTAAATACTTTGAAGTCAAGGTACAACAACAGCAATCATCCTGCCAGTACTGAGTTCAGACCCTGGGTGGACATGAATTCTCCCATGCTTGTTCCAAAACAGACATAGACTTCTGATAGTAAACAACCATTGTTCATTTTTGCTGCACGAAACAGGCAAAGGCAAATATCAAACAAAAAAAGTAAATTAAAGTGGAATGGTGAATGGAGATAACTTGGCAGCAAGAGCTGTAAACTCTGCAGGGAGTTGGAAAAGTTTAAGTGAGGTTAAATCCATCATAATTGTTATGTCTCTTGTTTACACCTGTGACGTCAGTGGTGATCTACAGGAGAATAAATATCTGAAAGCCTGAACAGAATGCCTGAGAGCCTTATTTATTGTTACTCTGTCAATGCTTTTGGCGTACAAGCGTGACACCAAAAGCCATCCTCCGTGTCCAACCAGAACACAGCTGGACAGCATCAGATGAGAATGTGCTCAGACAGAATTGGCAGTGTTGGCACCCTGGCAGCACTGGGTGTGTTCAAATGCAACGAGCACAGCCGGCGTCACTTGAAAACGTATGAAACCCTGAAGGACAGCGTCTGGTAATAATGTGATATGAAGTGCTCAAGGGCGCTTATAGAGTGAGCAGGTGGGGAGGTGAATGGGTCCCACAAACAATTGACTTTCTTGCAGGAGTCCCAGGTTTGTTGCCCTAGTGGATGTGTTTTTTTTTTACACCATACCATGTGCCACCTTCGCCTAAACATAACTATCCATGATGTTGTTGCCTAATCTTAACCATCGTGACAGTCCGCGTTGGTTGCCATGTGCTATTGTGTAAACATAAAGCCACCATGTGCATTTGCTGACATCATGATAACTGCATCCCTGAATGTAAACAGCTGACGCAGAAGGATACCTAAAACGTCAAAAGTAGATAAAGAAGGTCACTTATAGAGTGGCGCTATGTGACAAGTTGGGATAAGAAAGTGTGTGAGCACCACAGATGTGCAAGCCCCAGGAGTTCACTGAATAAGTTGTCCTGCTCTGCTCACACATGCAGTGTAGCCCAGACGTGAGCCTTCGTTTCCCTACCATTTTGATCTTAAAATAACGCCCTTGCTCTGAAGCACATGCATGTGAATATAACACACATGCTCATGTAAGTTAAAAATGAATGACTGATGCCACATTAAGACACTGTGTCATGGGAAGTAACAAGTTCAACAGCTATTTCTGAACCGAAAAGATGTGAATGCTAAGGCCCTTTCGACCCTCTTTTCCCCACATTCCCCTACAGAAAAACAAGCTGCCTCAATTAGGATCCAAGCAGTATGTGGTCCTACATGTGATCACACACTTTCACTGCAACACACACTGGCACACATGCACCTGTTACACCCACTAGCTTCAAATGAGAAAGTCTGGATGAGCGATTGATCTCACAGAAAGCAGGGGGTCAGTTAACAGCCTGCCTGATGGCTAGTGCAGGAAAGACTTCCGACAGCAACGACTTCCAACTGGTGTGGGTGTGTGTGTGGGTCAATTTCATCATGAAGGGCGACAAATAAGCCACAGGCTAAGGAGAAGTTAGGATGCTGACGTTAGACTGGTTATGCTACTCAGAGCTGTGGGGCAGTGGTTTCCATGACACAAACATATTTCAGCAGTAGGAGATTTACAGTCACAAAGGAAGAAATCTGTCTTACGCATGATGGAAAGGAGTAGTGTACTGCTGTTAATGTGTCCCAGAAGGCCAGCTGGATAAAAGCTGGCTTATGAGAAAAAGAAGAAGAATGCATCCCAAATGACTGTTTAAACTTCAAACAGAAGCACGAGGATGAGTGCTGACAGCCAGAGGGAGAGAACAGTGGCTATCCAGTAAACATGAAGCTCTCCTGATATGTGTGAAAGTGTGGCTACATGTGTGGGCATGTGCGGTGTGAAGAGTGTGGGCGCAGGTTTGCATGGACGTGCAAGCCATTCCAGTGTATCATTAATTAGCAGTACACACACCTTATTTATTGTACCTGTCTGCGTCAGTACATACGCTTTCGCATGCACATCAACAAAAATACACATAAATTTGTTGTGACACATGCTGTGATTTGCTTGCTCTTGCTCACAGCATTTTTCTTCATTCTGGCTCTTAAAGATAATTTGTCAGCCTCCATATCCAGTGGCTACCCTCCCTAACGGATGCAAAAACAGGAAGGGTTTAGAGTGGTTCCTGTCCTCTCTATCATCCTTTGCTTATACATGGAAATAACGGGTATAGCCTGATGTCCTACAGCGATGAATCACTCTCTTGCAGCCCAGTCAACTTCCTATCAGCACACTTTATGTGTGTGTGTGTGTGTGTGTGTGTGCGCGTGTTTATTGAAGGTTAATGCTCCATTAAACAATATTCAAGCATTAACAATGAATCAGATGTTTTAAAGAGAGTTGTTCCAGGGAAAAACTAACAGTTACCACCCAACCCTGCAGCTCTGGAAGGCTTTTAAGCCTTTTCCTCCTCATCATCTGTGTTTCCAGCAAAGAAACTGTAATAAATGTACTGTAACTACCTACCCAGCACTGAATGGCAAATACTTACATGCCCTGGCAACAGAATGGAATTTTTCATTGTAGCAGTTGATTTTAATCAACTCATCAGTCGACTCCAAAGATGTAGCAGGATCAAGGACAAATTGTAAATGTACCTTCTATGTTCTTGTAACTTTCTCATCTCAAGTCATCACATATTGCCGCTTTGCAGTGGACTTCTGTGTCTACACATCATGCTCTCCTTCTGCGCCTCTTTTTGACGTTCCGGGATGCCTTAACCATCATGTCAAAACAAGAACATGGTGGCATTATGTGCAAGCCATAACGTTTAAGCAACAAAGGCACTGACAACCAACGGCAGGTCATCAACAAAGCACATGCATGGGATTTTGCAACAAGGGCACTGATGGTTAGGTTTAGGCAAAAAAGGCACATCATAAGGTAAAGAAAAAACACCAAATTCGGATGGGAAGCTCCCACATGAAAGTCCTGTGTTTGCTGGATACATTCATCACCCCACCCACTGGCAGTATAGGTACCTTCGTACTCCTTACGTTATGTTGTTACCAGAACTCCCATCCAGTGGCGTATCATTCAGACACACTAGGTCCATGTTCTTAACTGACGCCGCCTGTCCGCATGTCATGCTGCCGTGGTGGCTGCCATACCACTGTGAGTTTGGGTTAGGATGCTGGCATATAATAACACTGTCAACAGGTCTGTCCGGCTGCATTTTCAGCTGACAATGTCCAGCAGCGTATCATGCTGGCTTTTGCATTGGGAACTTACACTAAAGTCACTGTAAAAGTCACAGCATTCGATGACTTTGGAATGAGAAACTAGAAATGCCAACTTCTTTTTTTTTCTGGTAACTGGGTTTGAAAAGTGCATGGAGAAGGAAAATACGTCTAAGGAGGTCAAAACTCCAGTGACACCTGTAGTATATAACAACTTCATCATAAGACCTTTGTGTTTCAGCTTGTATAATTAACTGCTGTGTGTTTTTACAATAACGGCAGTTGTCTCCAGCTCTTTGCTGCTGCAGCTGCCACCAACCTCTGTGCATTTTGATCAAACTATTGTTGCAGAACTAAAGGTAATTATACAGAAAACAAAAAAGAAACAGCTGTAAAACATGCTAAAACACTATTAATGTTGCTTATGTCATTTGATAGTGTAGGGTGCAGTGGTTGGTTTAAAAGATTTCGCTCATGTGTGGTGATGTTCACACCCAATTATCATCCCCAGTCACAAATAAGGGAAAGAAATAATAAAATGCAAAAGCAGATGCCAGATCTGAGAAGCTAAACGGATTTCATAAGAGATGCTAACAATGGAGACTATTGATATTCAAATTCATAATAAAGGTGACCTATGCAGTGTACAAAAGAGGACCTGAAAAGACCTGTGCTTGAGACAGCGGAGACAGGAAAACCTTTTCAAACTGCTATAATACTACCACCATCGAATAGCCATTCTTCATCATTTGCCGGCTTTACTTTGACTAGACATTTATCACCCTAAACTGTAGTGTGTAAAATGTTGTTCTGATGGGCTAATAATAGGAACCCGCGTAGTTCAGTGGATCAGGCACTAAAAGCCCATTCACATCTAGAACAATGTGAGTTAACTAGAAACTATAATAATGCATTGTTTCTCAAGCATTCACATAACAGTGCTGTCTGAGCTGAGTTCTGAACAGTCGAGTACTTACACTTCTGTCAATTCAAGTGGTTTAACTCGTTAGCGTGGAGTTGACTGATAAAAAATGTGCTTTGCCTTGTTCCCATTCAAAAAAATGGTGAATTACTTGCCTTCCAAACTCATTAGGAGTTAAGGAATGAGAAGATATCTGACAAATGTGGGGACAAAAGATAAGTTCTCAGCTAATGACTAAGTTTTCAGCTATCTTGGCTTGGCATTGAAACCCAACACACATTTTTAAACATTACCAATCTTGTGGTCTTGTTTCAAAACTCTCACACAATTTTTGCCCTTCATTTCATTTTTGGGGACTGGAGAAAACATGGATGATACAGAATGGGATGTCATACCATCGGCAAGTCATAGGAATCTGAGGAACTATCAAGTAAACATGGGCCAAGACTCCTCAGGAATAACCCTAGATTGAACTTTATGTTAGTCTCATGTATACAGACCTGCTTTTTCCAGTGCTAGATAAAATGGTCTTTGAGGAGATGTTAACATTCTGCTATAGGTGGAAAAATGCTGTGGGTTGTTTGTATTTCTTTAAACCAATCACAATCACCTTGGGTGGTATCAAGCTCAAGATGCAGTGATGGTGCCCTTGCAGAATAGTGTTTAGAGGGAACTTTTTTGCAGTCTTAGTCATTAGAATGGCTAATCTTTGCAAAAGGATACATCACAAAAACAAGACGTATGTTAACAATGTGATTCAGCTGTTATATATAAACAACAAAGCCAGTGTGTTTTATCGCATGAGCCAAAACTTGCCGTTTTCAGCATGTACGTTGTTAGCTTGGAAGTTGTTGTTGTCTCCTGCAGCAAGGGGAATTCAGAAAACGATAAAATGACTATAAAAGGTCCACTCTCATTCCAAAGTTGTCTGGCGTCAGACATCAACAACAAAAGCCACCTTTTGCAGCTGTATGATACATTGCCGGGCAGTGTCATATTGTAATGCGGCTGGATGGATGCTTATGATACATCTCAGGTTGAAATGCTGCCAGTAACATTGTAATATAAGGAACTGGACAGTTGCTATAGGACACATGGGATGGGCAATAGATTAGTCCAACAAACCCCAGACTTTTACCTGGGAGCCAGGTGTTGGATTATGATATGAATGTAGAGCTACACCATTCTCATTTTTTTCAAACTTTTATTGAGGTCCTTCTGTTGGGTACTATTTGCTTTTGTTGCTTAAACCTAACCATCTGCTTTTGATGCCTACACCCTTATATTGGTTGCAGCATCTCAGAACATCAACAACAGACACAGGAGGATACCAAGAACATAATATCTAAATGCAAAAGTCCACTGACAAATATGTTAGGACTTGGGATGAGAACGTGTTGGATATAGCAGAATAGAGGAGAATTCTGGCCTAATTAGCCAACTAATGTCAGACTACTTAACTGCTTTGAAGACATCAAGGTGCTCTGGGAGCAAAAAGAGTTATACCAATTACTATTGACTTGTGCCATACAGTGAGCACCTAATGTAGAGATGAAAGTGCAATCTGCTGATATGTGCAGCATCCAAATGTGCAAACAATTACGTGTCAGCAGCAGCTACAACATCTGTTAATATTCATGTGTGCAAAGTGGCAGAGGTCAGCTTCTGTAGTTTGTTAAATTATGCATGTCCCCGTTCAGCTACTGGCTTGGCCAGAGCAACGTTTTTACTCCCGTACAGAATTATCTTCTGATGCACAATAATCAGACAAAATAAAGAAGCCATACTGGCTTTGCACTGTTGCATCAAGCAGCCTTCTGGGTGGTATAACTGGGTTATTTGGTCTCATCACTGGAGTAATGAACATGATGTATCGCAGCGACATCTGTCTTGGCATGCTCTTCAAAAGCTGTGAGGTCAGAACTGTCCGTCGTCGTGACAACCCAGTCTCTGATACACTTATACGAGCTGTCCCCTCCTTTCCTGCCTTCCTCTGCATCTCTGTGTCACTCACCTATTCACCAGCCTGCCTGGGTGAAGAGCCGCATCGGCTGCTGAGTGAAATGATAATGAAGATGGGCTAAGAGTCGCCTCTCTCTCCCCTATATATACTCTCACTCTTACACTCATTCACTCTCTCTCTGTCTCCTAACACCCCCAGCACCCCCCACCTTTTCTCAGTAAATCTGTCCAAACACTCCAGCTGTAACCTTCGGACGCTCAAGAACACTGACTCAATCTGTATACATGAATCCCTTATTGTTACCAAGAAATCAAATCATTCTACTGGCTGCTGACAGGAAAATTGCCACCTTGAATGCCATCCACACACACTCATGCACACACACCCTGGTGCATTTTCATCGCAACCGGCCTCCTCCACAGTTTCTTTCAGTGCCTCGATCCTTCTTCTCTGCCTCTCATCAGCTATTCAGGTAATAATTTTTAATAAAGGCTTATCAAGGAACAGACAGTGCTACTGTAATGTAGCCCACTCACCGGCTTGTGTCTCACAATAATATGTTTGAATTTTCCAAGGTCAAATGACTCAGCCAGCTGACAAACTGACAAACACACCAGCGTACAGAAAGGCAACCATGACAACCAAATACCTATCATTATGCCTCATAATACCGAATAGAATCTCATTTATTTTTCCACACTGAAAATTCTCACAGTTCAGTTAACACATGTAGCCATTGAGCTACTCCAAGGACATCTAACTGATTGCAATACAATAAGACAGCTTTAGAGTCAGGCATACACCAAAAATAAGAGTTTAGTATACTTTTAGAGCAGGTTGTATTTTCAACATTTACAGCTCAAATAAACATAGTGGCAGTTTTTATGGTGGTCTCATATCTAATAAGCGGCTGAGTTACTTGTCATTTGACAGCGATGTGACTCTGACATTTGAGTAGACCTTTATAGCTGTTTAATGGACTGCACTTATATAGCTACTTTCAACTTTAACAGACAAAACGCTTTTCAATTGGCCTCTCATTCTCCCATTCACACATGGATTGTGATTGAGCTGCCATGCAAGGTGCTGGCCTTCCCCTCAGGAGCCAACCCTGTTATTAGTGGAAGACGAACTCTACACCCTGAGCCACAGCCGCTCCAGATGAATATCATGATGCTTATACCTTCTTATCAATAACTTACAAGGTCATCACCCATAATTTCAAGACTGTAGACATGCTCAAGCTTTAATAAAGGAAATTAACTTACATATACTGTATACTATTTTTGACTCCTAGTTTCACACAGGACACAAACCTTGGTTTCCTGAGACAAAGTCCTATGTTTGTTTGACCCAACAACCATCTTGACCAATTCCCTACATTGACTTTGTTGCTATTTACCCCAGTCTTTTCTCACATTATGTTCCATCTAGATGACTGAGCTCCTCTACTACTTTACTTTTTACTGTACCTCATGTGCCGCTCTTTTTTTTTTATATACCCCTAAATAAATTCTAGCAATTCGAGCAAATTCTCTCTGTATTTTTTTAAACAGAAAATCAAGATCTTTCTTTTCAATCAAGCTTTTTTAATTTGGAATTCACACTTTAAAATTCAGACCAATAAAATTTTATGAATAATCTACTGAAATATGTGTTTTCTAAATAATGGTAACAGTAGATAATTAGCATATTTATTAACATATGTTTTAAGTTAATTACTCATAACAATAAAGTTGTTCCAACAACGCTGATCCCCACAATATTTAAAAGACTTTTCAAAGTGTTAACATTATTTTATCTATGCTGCTTATTTTAATTCTTATTTATTTATTTTTATCACTTTTTATCATTGTTTTTTTTTTTGTTTTGTTTTTTGTGTTTGTTTGTTTTGTTTTTTTAAATATTTTAGTGTTTTACTGTTGTAAAATTTTCTAGTCTTGCAAAACTCTATGTATGGTTATTTGTATTATCCTTTAAATTTTGTCTGTTATTTCAGTTTAGCCATGTGACACTCTTTGGGCTGCATGTTTGTTTGAGAGGTTCTATATAAATAAAGCTGAGCTGAGTGACCTGACTTCCCTCTTCGCTCCAATTTTGACAGCACGTAGGTCACATAATGTGAACAGCCTGTTTCACTGGATTGTCCCACAGCCAGAGGGTTAGACTGCTGAGGAAAAACCACAGAGTCCCTATAGCTCATGAACAAAGGGACCTTTGTTGTATGTCATTGTCAGGGTTATTGCATCATTATTGCTTCTGCAGATTTTGTTTTCTTTAAGTAAGCTTCAGTCAGGAAGTAACATTGGATGTTAAAACAACTGATCCAATAACTGACACTGGGTATGCTCAGTTGAGCTACGTTTTTTGGCATTCACAAAGTGAATACATTTATTGTCCAGGAGATTTTCATGTTTCTATATTGAGTAAAACTGGAGATGTAGAAGAAGAATACTAAATGAAAGCTAGTAAAAATACTTCTGGAACCAGCAGCTCTTCTGACATATCCTCATGTGACCTTGCCTGCACATCAGTGTTTGCAGTAGTTGGACAGCAAACATAAAACGGTCGTAGCTGAACCATCATCCTCCTTACAGTGACCCTGCATGCCGCAGACTGCACAACATAAGGAAGATCAAATGTCACATATAAAAGTCAAGATAAATACCTGAGCTACTACCTGAGCTACTGAATGTACCTCTCTGCTCCCATAGTGGTCTCAGCTGCTGCGTTCCTCCGGGGGCTGAGCTGGGGTCAGGCGTGGACAGCTCTGTGTCATGTCATGTGATCTGTGCTCATGCTGCGCTGCTCTGACAGATGAACGCTGTCCGTGGTCCTGAAGGGTGTTTGCATTGTCACCTCACAAAGTTCCAAAGCAGCAAACATTAAGTAATATATATTCGTGACTTGTTTTCTTCAGTAAAACATGAAAAAATTCCCACTAATAAAATAAGATGTCGTGTCACTGTTACTAATGAGTGCATAAGCAAGTTGAAACACTAAATGCTTGTTTTAAAGAATTCTTGTGTTGGAGTTGTTTTGTTTTTCAAATAAAACACTTAATAAGCTGCATATATTTCCTCGGGCGTCGTGTTCAGAGTTTAAGAGCCCTGATTGCAAAGCTTAATTTTTGTCTTTTGTCTGCACTGATTTGTGTGATGATCTGAAGATAGTTTTAAAGTCGGAGGTTCCAAAAATAGGCCTGTGTCAAGTCCTGTCGAGTTGAGGAAACTGTGTAAGGTAATCAATGCAACTTTGAAATCTTTAAAATACAACTGGGGGCCACACAGATTATCATCTCATAAATAAAAGTAAATGTGAATTTCTTAGTAAGAAAATAAAGTAATAGAGGATCATTAACTGAAGAAACTGCATTTTAGGTGCAATTTCTGGGAACAAGATAACACCTCCTGAAGCAAGAGAATATCTTCAGACTGAATTTTAATGCATCATGAGCGTCATTGCATATAAATTCTTAAAATCTTCATTTCATCTCATAGAAAAATGCCAAAATGTAGACATTTGTTTTCTGTGATTTGTCTGGGGAAGACAAATGGCAGACTAAAAAATGAAAATGTCAAGTTGTTACCTTCAGCTGAGTAGCAGAACTCTATGGTGCTATGAGACTGGGAGGATCGTCAAGTGGATTAAAACAACAAGAAATCGAGGCAACACTGGCTAATTGGCTAGATTTATTTTAAATACATGCAAATAAAGAGATAAGCAATTTAAGAATAAATTAAACTGAAATTAAAAAAAAAAAGTTTTAAAAATTACCTGAAAATTTGCACACAAAAAACCCCACAACAAAATAAAGCAAAACAAACAAACAAAAACACAAAAGGAGAGTTGATAAAGAGGAAATGACAAAAAAAAAAAATGCTTGAAATCATAAAAAGTCATCATAAAAAGAAAGAAATCAAACCAATTTGCGTAGGTCTCAGAGTTTTAAATACTTCTGAAAGACAACTAAATGCAGCACAAGAAAGGGATTTCAATCTAGGTTTCAAAGTGTTAATGTAGAGACTCAGGTTTGGTAAATTGTGCGGTGACTTGCCGTGTGCAGGCTGAGCATCTGTCTAATGGCTGGAACTGTGACTCTGTATAAACGGCTGGATGTGTCTGACAGCTGATTTAGAGGCTGGGCCATATTAAATGAAGCTCGGCGCTAATGGTCCTTCCCGCCACAGCTTTAATGGACATACCTGCAGAGCACCGGGCACAGAGCGCGCGCCTGCCAACATGCTGGGGGTAGTGATGACGGGGATAGAGGACATAGTAGAGGAAAAAAGTGATTGAGAGGAGCTGATGTGGAGAAGGGGAAAGTGCTGCGAGTCCTGCGGCTATCGTCCTTTGTGCACAAGATGCCAACACACAGAGAGAAGTTCATCTGCTTTGACAAACAGGAGAATAAAGTCAAAGATTAATTTTACTCCACTCAGCACTTATCGAGTAACCCTCACTCTCATTTGCTCTCCCCTCAGTCATCCTCCCCCTCCCGGCTCTCTCCCTGATCACCATTGACCTCTAGGAAAACATTTTCAGCACCCAGGAGGGTTTCCCTTTGACAGAAACCATTAATCCTCACTCAGAATTTAATTCAAGTCAACTCTCTGAGTCGTACCTTCAGCAGGAGGTGGCTTTCCCAGATGGGTTTAATTAATGATTACTAATTAAGGTTTGATTACTTCTGATTGCAATAGGTGGTCAAGGTTTCTGGCGAACACTGAATGCTCCTCTTTTAGCAGTTTAGCCTGGAAAGTTCTACTTACAAATATGTGTAAAATCTATAAACTGCGAGAGCCAAACCATATTTTTGTGAAACCAGATCTTTATATCTAGAATTTGGCAACTGCCTGCTAATGGAAAGCAAAGGTTCGTTATGGACTTTGGGCATACCAATTTAAAAAAAAAAAATCCTACTGCAAGGTCCACTGACTAGGAACTTTTTTGAAGCTTTCAACTTGAAAGTGGACTTTATTTTAAGAATATTTAGTCATTGACATTGGCTTGTGAAAAAGACAATGATCAGCTCGAGGAGAACCCAAAATTAGCAAAAAGTTAGGATTAAGTACAGGAAAATTACCTAAAAAAAAGGAAATAAAAAGGAAAGTAAAACATAAAAGGGATTTACTTGATAAAAAGTGTTTAAAATAATAATAATTCTGCAACATTATACTTGATATATGATTATGAAAATTATAAACAAATATGTGGACATTTTCCCTTACATATTTTTTTATATACATATATTTCTAAAACCTATGAATGTCTTACATTTTGGTTTGTGAAGATGCTTATTGCCTTACATGAAAATTACCTCAAAATTAACAAAAAAAAAATAAATCTGATACTTAATTTTTAATAAATGATAATGACAATTATAAATATGTGGACATTTTCTCTAGCTTTTTCTTTCTTTCTTCTTTCTTTGATCTTTCTTCTTTTTTCTTGCTTTCTTTTAAATCTATGAATTTCTTCTAATTGTGTGCATAAATATTAATACATTTTTTCCATGTTTCTGGAGAAATCTCAAATCACAATCACAAATTTGCTTAGTGTTCAAAGTTTTAAATATTTGTGAAAGGCGACTGAGTGCAGCACAAAAAAAACGTAATGTCGATCCATGTTCAAAAGGTTTTATGTTTTCTGATGATTTTCATGGCTATCGTGTAATAATTATTTTTTATTATAATTTTGTCTTTGATGTAGTTTTCTACTAAACTTGATATATTTCCAGCCTGTTTTGTGAAGCTCTTGCAATCTGAGAGGGCAAAAACAAAGTGAAGAAATATTCACTTGGATAATACTCCACATCACGTTTTGACAGGTCTAAGCTGCGAGCTAGCTGGCTACAGCTCCATTTCCATCCTTGGTAACACATGTGTAGAAGTTGCTAATGATGCCCAGTGTTTGTTTGTCTCCAGCTTTGTTTTGTAGCCCAAAGTCCAACATCCAAAGGATTCTGCGGACGTTGTGGTTCCGCTTTAATGCCTCCGAGGCCTGTTGGACTGTTTAGATGCCTCGTGCTAATTACAATTCAAACGCTGTGTCCCCCTGCCTGTCTGCTCAGCTGCGTTCATGTATGAGCTGTCTGTGTGCATGAGTGTGTGTATGCATCGTGGCCTCAGGAAACCCTGACCGACCTCTGATGCTCCCATCATTTATGCTTAATTTGCAGGCAGCAGCCAGTAACTTTCCCAATGGGAGTTTATGAATTCGCAAGAGACGCGGATCGCCATCACGGTACTGTTCCTAAAATGAAAAAACATTCCCTTGAAGGTAATTTAATCCAACAATGTCAAGCTCAAAGTTATTAAAATTAACATGAAAGGGCAACAATATCCCTGTACTCCATCCATTTGGGCCTCTCTTTGAACAATACAAAAAAAAGGAGACGACAGGACTAACTGTCAGATCAATTAAGTTATACAGAGATTAAAGTCTCAAGTTAGACGTGACAAAGATGTCCCTTAAGCCTCCCGCAGACTGTGAGATTTTAGCAAACGTGTAAGTTAAGTGCAACTATCCATGTCCAAATTATGTTAAATATGTTAAGAAAACTTTGTTTTTCTTCACATGCATTCACAATGAATGACAAATACAAAAATTGAGAAAATTCTCAGAGCATTGAAATAAAGGGGGGTCGCATTTGACTACAGCAAAACTAAATCAAAACATCAATTTACAAACTCTTACACAACTTAAGCAATACAATCCAAGTCTCATTTATCCAGTTGTATGCTCAGTATTTCCCAAAAGCAAGCTGTGACGCCCTTCTCTCTGACCTGGAGGATGTCCCGGCAGGTCTAATCAGGATGGCATGGGAGAGTCATGGCCTTGATTTAGCTCACCCAGGTTATTAAAACTGGCCCAGGTGTTCACTCATGTTTGGTTCTTGCACCTTCAACACCTCCGCAGTACACACATCAATGCATGGCTTTCATTACTGACTATGCTGATTTTCACACTCCATTATACATTTAAAGGCAAACCACAATTTTTTTTTTCTACAGATGAAGCAGCAATATGTGAAAACTTAAGATAAGAACATGTTGGCAGTACACATGGACAGATATCATACATAGTGATGACAGACGTCAGTGTAACAGGAAACAATAAACAATAGTTAAAGAATGCTAGGGATGCACAAATACACACCGGAAACACAAAAAATACTTTTTAACACTTTCTTTTTATTTCTAATACCCGGAGACAAATGTAATTACTGAACTCTTTTACATTTACTTTTTTTTCCATCTTCTATAGAGTGAAATGATTAAAGACTCAGGACTTATTCAAACTAGCAATATTCATTTTCAAATGTGGATTAATGAGGGGCGAGAATATAAAGCTGTGGTAAAATTTAAATATCCATTTTGCCTCCCTGAGATGTATTAAAGCCTTTTGAAAAGGTTTGCTACCTCCATATTTCCCATGTGGTGTCAAAGTGCCTGCTCATGTGTGAACACATGGGTGTGTGTTCTTTTTTTTTTCCTGTGTCCTGTAGTGTGCTGACAAATTTAGCATTCATAAATTATACATTCAGCCATCTTCACTAATTAATGTGCAAAATGCTTTTCTCCGTGCTTCCTTTGGACGTGCTGTATGTAAACACAGTACAGATTCTGCAGGAGAGTTCAGGTTCTGTCTGTAAGTGCCTTTTTAACAAAGACTTGAGGTAAATAAACAGTCAACATGTCATGATGATGGCTGCTGGCAGCTCAGCGGGCAGGCAGATGGAAATGGGAAAAATAAGAATTATTTCTGCAGAGGGGTACTCAAAGCACATCATTGGCCTTGTTATATTCAGTTAAGAAGAGGATCTGTCTCATGCATTCTCCCAGCCACAATTGGTGTCCTGAACTTGCTGAATATATTTATTCACTTACTCTTTTGTCATATTTATTTTCACCCAACACTTCACCCCCCTCTTTCAGCCAGACTCTGCTCCCAGTGAGGAGATTGACAGGGGAAGAGGAAGTGGGATGAGTAGTGAGTTTTTTCAAAAGAAGTGCCACTGTCATTAACTGCAACACTGAGATTTGTGTAGACTTTCAAAAATCTCAGAAATGCTTTACTGCTCACAAGATGTTTATCATCATGCAATACTGTCTCCTACAAATGTATTTATTTATTTTTTCTGCACCTTACCATGTGCCTCTTTCCTCTTATCCTAATCATTTGTGCCAGCATGTGCATTTGACATTCTCGCGTGGGCTGCCGTGTGCTATTGTTGTCTACACATAGGCACATGCAACGTCATCCCACCATGTGCATTTGTTGACATCACAGTAACGCCATCCTGGAATGTAAATATCAGATGCAGAAGGATACCTAGCTTAAAATGTAGAACAGGAAGTCCACTGACAAAGTTGCAACATCTGATGAGTTGGGATGATGATGTGTTATCTGTTCACACCAGCGTTGAACCAGCGTCTTTATGATTGTTGGAATGGACAAATCTGACCCAAAATCTGCCCAATATCCTCAAGCGAGGGCCAGCATTAGACCAACACACTGTACTTAGGAAGAATGACAAAAGGATGACTGTGTGCTCCAGAAAATTATATAATTCCTGATTCTTTTTTTTTTGGATTAGTGCAAATATTTAATTTAATGGAGGGATTATTGCATAACAGTGCAGTAAAACTAAAGTCAACCAAGTCCTATGAAAAATATTATAAGATAATTATAGACTCTATACAGCAAAGTGCTGACCTTAACCACAGCGAGCTCAATGCAGCAGCAGGATGTGGGAAGTGATAATAACTCCTCCCTTTGAGTCCTGACCTCACCCTCGTCCAACACCGACTGTATGGAATGAAGCGGAGCACCGACTGGGAGCCAGAACTTATTGCCTATCAGTGTCCAAGCCGTCCTGAAATGACTGTAATAGGGACTCAGAATGCAGAGAGCACTTAGAGCAGTTTATCCCGTCCAAACAGATCGTTAGTCCACCCAGGGGGATGCCAAAAATTCAGAGCAGCAATGGACCATATTTATCGATGCCAGTTGGAGCATCCCATTAAAAACGAAGCCAGGGGGACTTGGAGCACTCAACAGTTGTCTTTAATATAAAGCTGCAAACCTTGATTTGTTCCAGTTAGAATAGGTCTATATATAAATACACACACAAAAAAACCTTAACTTTTACTGTAAAAAACATCAGTAATGACTTGATGATGCTTCACTCTGAGAGCTTATCATTATTTCCCCACTTGCTACCTCAAGTACCAAGTAAATAAATAATTCAACCAATTTTCTGTTATTTTGATCTATTTTGAATGTATTCCCTGTGAAAAATAGGACAAACAGGACCGTGAAAATCCTTGCTAATTAAACTACTAATAATATTTCAAGTCTGATGATGTCCTCAGCCTCATTGTGTTTCTGTCTCTCTCTCTCAGTGTCCTGAGTACAAACAGATCCCTTTATGATTGCACAAAGTGGTGCCAGACCACATAATTCTTCCCTTCCTCTTCTTTTTGCACTGGAACTGATGAAATTATTTCACTTTGTCAATGTAGCGATAAGATTTGTATTGACAGGACCTCTCAGTCCAGAGTAGCAGTGCTTGGTCTGCTATTCTAAAATCAATACCTGGCAGCAGGATAATCACCAAGCTGCAGAATGCTGCCAAAAACCTGAGAGCTGGTGGCTTTTCTCATTGCAATCGTCTGTCTGTAGATTGGAGTGTATCCCATGTGTGCACGCCTCTGTTTGTACATATTATACTCCTGTACAACAGTGCAGTGCATGTGTTATTGCGTGTCAACATAGCACCTTGACACCCAAATTAATTCTTACTGTAGTGGACATAATTAGGAATCTGCATTGCTTGTCAAGTCACACTGGCCCTTATTTAGCGAACAAATCTAGGACAGAAAACTGGTCCATTTCCACACAAAGCTCTGCATCTTTCGATGTGGACGTGAGCAGACGCTATGATCAGATCAGATCATCATCAGATCATGTCTCAGCTTGTGTGTGCAAGTCTGTGCCAGCTTGGAGAGTGGTTATAAGACCATATTTTAACTGGCATTTACATTTCTGCGGTCACATATTAATCATGAAAAAATGTTTAATTTCAACATGGACACACCCACTTTTGTTTGCAGTTGCCTGGTTCTGTGGAACTGGCTGCAGGCTTAACACTGGTCGTGTCTAGCTCCTATTCAACTGAAACTCTCTCTTTCTCTCTCTTTCTTTTTAAAACACTGACAAGCCAAAGCACATTTATATCATTTATCATAAATTATTATTTAAAAAAAAATGATATTCAATAGTGGAGATACTTTTTGTTTTAGTGTCCAGCTTGGACACAAGTGTTTCCACCTTCAGCTTCTTTCCACCACCTGTCATTCCCAAAATGGAAGCTAGTTAGCTAGGCTTGTTTCAATGAGTATAGTGCAAACAAGAGCTTTTAAAATGCTGTGCTAGTTTGACTTTAATAAGGCAATAAAGTATTAAGTGATCACTTGAAATAGAAATAGAATTGGTGGATGGATCCAACAAACGCTGGACTTTCAGGTGGGAGTTTGGTGTTTGCTTCCCCTCTGAATGTGAATGTTTTTTTTCTACACGTAATCCTAACCATCCGTGCCATGTTGTGTGTTTGTTGACACCCTGGCATTGCTTGCAATGTGCTTTTGTTGCCTAAACATGACCACATACAGCCTTGTCCCACCACGTGCTTGTGTTGACATCACAGTAGCGGCATCCTCGAACGTCAACAGCAGACACAGAAGGATACCTAGAACGTAATATGTATGTATGTATGTTAAAGTCCATTGCAAGGTGGCAAAATCTGACCATATCTGAGAAAATGTTGATCTGTCTGTCTCTGTTTTGGAACCAGCTTCAAGTGGCCTTAAGAGTACCTGCGGGTTTTTAACATTTTCCAGCGGCTTCATTTTTCAGGCTCAGAGGTTGCTTCTTGTACCATGGTGTCAAATGCATTTCCTTCCTTTGCAAAGCACTAGACTGTTGATTTTTAAAATGTTTCAAATCATGCATTGTTTCAATTAATGTTTGCAAATTAGTCTTCTTATTCCTGACTTTTGTTGGTGAGTTGCTTTGTTTTTTTGGCATGTTACCACCAAAAGTGGTCAGTTAGTGGAATAGTGTGAAACCCTCAACAGCAATGTGTATGCACGTGTGCCAAATGAAATCACACACAAGACCCCAATCTACAACCTCAAAAACTGATAAAAGAGTGGAATGAACAGCTCCTTAGTTCACTGTCAAAAAGAATTAAGACTCTTAAGTTTCACAAAAGGCAGTGTTTAGCAGACTGCTCCTCTTGGTACAAGTTTTCTATCTTTCTGGTCCCTCTGTGTAATCGTGTTTGTCTTTTCTAAACAACCACTGAGAGTCTAGATACATGAGTAACACCTGAACAAATACAACTGACAAATACAGCTGTTGTGTTACAGAATAACTCAAGGCGAGCCACTGAACGGCCTGTCCAGCCCTCCGAACTCTCCCAAACATTTCATTAGATGAATGATTCCCTTGCACCACTTTAGAGGAGAAGTTTGTAGCACCTGGCCAAGGTGAGAGCAGGTTTTGGATTTATAGTGGAATGCGCATAACCTCAAGGTGAACTAGCTAGTAATGACCCTATCTCTGCGCTCACAGTCCCTCTCTCTCATCTTCACACCGCCTATAAAAGCGAGATGTGTCCAGAATCAAGGCTCCTGCCTGCTCCTGCTCCTGCTTCTGCGTCCCAGCCACATTTTTTCAACTGAATAAGGCTCATTCTTTTTCTAATATGTCCCCCCTTTTAACATTGAATGGCTCGTGATGTTGTTGAATCATTCTATGAGTCTTTCATACGATAGCGATGACTTTAAATCTCATGGAGGAAAGGTGAGCCTGGAGCGTTTGGGATGTAATGAGGGTGAGTTATTGATAAGACAGAAACACATAAAATGGACAGATGACTGGTCATCAAAGGTGCGCTCAAAGATAAAGCGGAGCATAAAATAGATTTGGTGGATTATAGGACACAAGCCTTAAGTTGTTGGTAAAGTGTGTGTATGTGTGTGTCCGTGCACAGATGCATGTGGCTGTATGTGTGTTAATGCATGTGATATACTTTAGATTTTAAAGGTGAAGAGGATGTTATGTCACAGTCTTAAGATGTTGATCATCTTGTCCCCTCTCACCTTTACTATTAGATGCAGGAGCACATCCCAGTAAACATCAGTACCTTACTGTGCACAAAATGTTTCCTTTTCTGATAACTCTTTTGTGAGACCATCATTGTTCTTAGTATTAAACCTTAAAACCTGAGCAAACTGGTTTGATTTTGTTTGAAAACATGCATAGAAAGCAATTAGTTGCTAGTAACATGAAAATAACCTGACAGTAAGTTAAAAAAAAGTTTTTAAAAATCCTAAAATAAAGTAGATTTTCTGTAACATATTTTTAAGCAGATGGTGAAAATAGGGTTAATAGAAAAGTAGAAAAAAAAATAGAAATTGAAAAATACAATACAAAAATAGCTGACCACAGTAACCTCAGAGGGTAGCTGTGTATGAATCGGTAGTTTATGTTCCTTTATTGTAGTTTTTCATAGTAAATTGTTACTGTAGATGATCAAGGTGAAAGTTAAGAAATCTACTGACCCCTGAAATGTTTCAGATTCCAGGCTCTGTATTCTAGAGGGAACTTGCTTTATCCAGCATGACATCCAGACTAATACTGTGTGGGTCACTACTGCAAAAGGTCAAAAAACAACAAACAGAGAATTTCGTTGAAGCTTTGGCTGCGGATGCCCGGTCAGCGCAGAAGAAGCACTGAAGCTGATGTGAATGTACTTGTATGACAAGCGCTCCCAACTCATTACCCCCCTGATTGTTATCAATAATTAGTTCAAATAAGATAATACTCCTTATAAATTCTGCTTCACTTCGCTGTAAACTCAGCCCTCACTGCCTGACGATGGTCCTTGCTGTGCGATCCTCAAACACCACAGGAAGCAGCCGGCCATCGAGCCGTAAACACGAAACGCTTGATATGATCGGAGTGGCTTTTATCTCTCGGTGAGTCCATCACTGCGGTTAGATTGCATTTAGAAACACTTCACATCACTTGATAATCTGCTCAGGCCATCAGTCCAGACCACGATCAAGATCAGGGGACTCCCTCTCGTTTGCCAGGATGTCAGAATATGCAGTTAATTGGACCGATAAGCCTCCACACTGCCCTCCGCAGCATAACCTGCAATGCCTGCAGTTGTGTGTCACAAGCACTCGTTTTTGTTACCCTTTGGTCTGTGTTTGCACATTTCAGTAAGCGTGTGCATCTGACACATCACGCTGGCATGCGACCAAAACAGAATTGCGAGAGGCAGCTACGAGGATGAGACTTAATGTGTTTGCGGAATGAAAAGTAACTAATCAGCTTTAGGGGCGCACTTATTGGAGCATTGGAAACTAATCAAAGTGAAGAATAGGGCTATTCAAGTCCAGGAACAAAGGATTCAGCCTCCCTGAGAGGACAAAAGAAGACATATTAAAGAATTAGAGTTACAGCAATAACAGACAGACACACCCCTTGTTTCTGTTGTTTCATTTGCGGCTGAGTGTCGTCACTGTAATGCCGTTTACTCAATAAAACATCCAACACATAGACATGTTTTTAAACTTTTTACAGGTCTGATGCAGTTTATAATCTGGAAACAATAACAAAAAAGCAACCAGATGTGAATTCTGAACCAACCTTACAAGATTTACTTTTTTTTGTTGTTGTTTGGTGTTTTATTTTGTTTCAGCCAGATAGACAGATGATAGCTCACTGTAAATAATTATATTATATTGCCTACTCTTCCTCTACCCACTCAAGTCCCACCCTTCACCCTATCCCACTACCCAAGAAATTAAAAGAGAGAAAGAAAAAACAACAATTTTACAATAATTATCAAGAAACAAAATAAAGAATAAACACAATTTTAAAAGGGCTAACAAAAATACATGAATAAATAAATAACGAATTATTGGTAGAAGGCATGCAAGTGGTTATAGATAAGCATAATCAAATTTTAAATAATTAGTAAAAACTTAAATGTAAATAAAATATTTTAAAAAATTAAATCAAATAATACCTATTTGTGCACCAATGCTTTTATATATATATATATATATATATATATATATATATATAGCTCAATAACTTTTTTTCCAGAATATCTGGACTTTCAGACGTTCCCGCCTGCAGTTAAGAGTACCAGTTTTTTGTAGTGCATTTGACACAGCATAACCACTTCTAATGTAACCTTGAAACTCAATATAAAGGAAAAGTGCACAAAGTTTGTTGCAGTATGTATTTGCTGGTGGTTTTGTCCCGTTTTCAAAGGGAATTGCATTGCTGTAACAATATGAAGGCTAAGAAAATGTGACCCATTCCCTCTGTCCTGTGATTCAAGAGCCTTTTCCTTCTTCTGACATCCACCAGATGACATTAAACGCATCATTTCACAACCAGCAGAGATCTGGCATTAACCACGGCCTGTATTTCCATAATCTTTGTGGCCTCTCCTCTGAGGGAGGGCTGCAAACTCCCTGAAATCAGAACAGTAAGAAATCACATTTTTATGGTCCCACAGCAGTCACGGGCAGAGACAGAAAATCCCTCTGGATTCTTACTTTTGAGCACGAGAAGTGTTGATCCTTGACCTCAAACATTTCTAGTCAAATCAGTTTGAAACAGCTCAGGATCACATACAATGTCTCAGCGGCCCACAACAGCAGCGGCTTCCAACTCAGGCCAATCTCTGAGAAAACGAGGTAAACTCCCAACAAAAACCTTGGTGCTCAGGATGAAATGGAAAAAGCCTCAGGAGACAATATTCAAAGAATGTTTTCTCTTTCTTTCTGTGTTTGTTCTCTGAGGTGGAGTTCTCTATTTGGTAATAACGCAGATAGATCAAACAGCAGATTTTCTTTGTTAAATATAAAAATAGTAATAATAATAATTCTAATAAGAAGAAGAATATGATATAATAACTATTATTATTATTAGTAGTAGTAGTAGTAATACTCATTACACTCCCAAATATATATAATTATTAATTAATAATAATTATCATCAATTGTTAATTAAAAAAGGTCATGTGATGGTCAGTGTTTTTTATTTGTTGAATTCTGTTCTTCAGTCATGTTTCATTTTTCCTGTTTTATTTTTATTACTCATATCTCCTCTCTTTTTGGATGACTTCACTTCCTGCACTTTCCTGTAAATTCTGATTATCTGCTCGCCCTGATAAGTTTCACCTGTCCCTCGCTGTTCCTGCAGTCTGATCACCTGTTCTAACTTTCCCCAATTAGTGTCTCCCTACTTAAACCTGCCCAGTTCCTTTGCTCTCTGTGTGAGTTTCTTTTACCTGAATGGGTCTCATAAGGTTAACTTTCCTGTAGCTGTGCTAACAGCTCAACACTAACCTGACAGAAGCTGTGAGAGGACTTTGCATGCTGTTCTGATGTCTCATTGTTTGCTCTTATATCATAATAGTTGCTTGCTTGCAGGTATTTAAGCAATGATGAATTATGAGCACGCAAGATGAAAACTAAACCCAATTTCTACACGATTAAAGTAAATGCACATTACGTCCAATCTGAGGCTTAGCACAGCGTGAGGCAGCACGGTGTCCTCCATCCCAAACAACAAACAACCCTGAGAACATCTGCAAGACATTTTTAAGCTTCTCCCTCGTACAATTGAATCCCATTATGAATAAAAGCAACAGCGCGTCTAGCTCAGAGCGAACCGAAAAGATTTTAAAATTTTCTGTCAGCTTCCTTAATCTATTTTTTAACTGTCTGCTGTGGAGGGCTCCCGACTGTGTTCCCGAGCAGCTCAATGACAGCAGTAATAAATGGTCTTTTTATATGCTGACTATTTAATACTCATATAACCTCCCCACCTCCCTTCCAGATCAGATCCTACATGAGAGTGAAAGTGTGGGCCACAGCTGCCAGCGGAGCAAACATAAAAATTTGTGAGTGACTTGATAAAAGCGAGATAGCGGGAGGTAATGAGAGGAGAATTTCATTAAATCGAAGGCATTTTTCACCTAAATGAAGAGGGAAACAGCCTCACTCTTATCGTCAAATGACATCAAAAGAAAGAGCTTTTTGTGTGTTTGCCACTGATTTGCTGCGTGCATTTCACCTCTATTTCTAAATACTGTTGACACTTTGCACAACTCCAACCTCCAACAATGGTGATAAGAGGCAAACAATTACAATTGCTGTGCTTTCCTTAAAGGCACACACACGCACACGCACACACACACACACAAACACACACACACACACACACATATATATATATATAAGCATTTTCTGCAGTTTCTATTCACAAACTCAGCGCTCGGTTGAAGTTATATGAGTTATGAGATGGGTGCATGGAACAAAACGGTCGTATTTGGATTTATGGATTGTTTGCGTTTTGATAAGACGGGAATTAGAAAGGAGGGGGAAGAGAGAGTGAAAGGTGTGTGTGTGTGTGTATATGAGTGTGTGTTTTGTGTCTGCAGCAACGGTGTAGCAGAGCAGAGTGACAATGAAGGGGAGAAAAAGAGAACATGATTGAGTGGGACATTTTGTCAGCCGCAGACGTGAGCTGGAGCCTGGATTGGGCGTGTGTGTGTGTGTCAGTTTGTGTGTGTGTGTGTTTGTGTGTGTCTATAGGGGTATACCAAAGTCTGAGTCACCCTGGACCTATTCTTTTCTTCTTTATTGGCATTCTAAAACAGCCACCTCTGTGCTAACCGGAGTGGTGCCACGGTTGTTGATAGGGCTGCCAGTGACCATGTCCCTGCTGATTGTCCGTGTGTGTGTGTGTGTCTGAACTTCACAACATTTAGGGACAGGTTTTGGATTGAAATCAGCTGATGAGGGCCAGCGAGTCAACTTGCAGATATAACTGATATATAACTCAAGTTTGGTTTGTTTGCCTTTAGAATAAGCTAAAAGTTTAAAATAGAATAGAATAGAAAGCCTTCATTGCCTTTGTACAATATATATTGGCGTTAAAAACGCATCACTTATAGGTGCATGACATTCAGACAATCTCATTCGCTCAGTTAAACACATACATACATTCATACATTAAAGTGCAAATTGCGTTGTTATATAAATGGGAAAAAGGAATAAAACATTTTAAAAATAATATTTTTTCAAAAAGGATGTAAAAAAATGTTCACAAATAAAAAGAAAAGACAGAAAAAAATTGTTGTTTAGGTTTTACCCAGTTTATCATAACTATTACTTGAAATCTTTGATTATGATAGACAGTTTTCTGATTTTCAACATTTACCTTAATTTGCCAAAATACATGTTGGCTTCTTACGATGAAGCAAACCACAGATACATGACATTTGTACATTTTTATGCAGTGGATATGTTGAAATATTCTGTTTCTTTACAGTTCAACAGTGCCTTAATTAACGTTTGGTTAAGTTTATGCAAAAAAACCCTTGATTATGGTCAGGAAAAGATCATGATTGGCAGACAGAAAACGCAGTGACATTTTGACAACAAAAACAAAGGGTTTCTTGTGTGTTGGTCTCACAAAGTGCTCTGCAGCCTGGCAGATGTCTTGCCCAGGTATCATGCCATCCACTGTCAACTTCTCCTCCCACTGACTGTCAGCTTATGTACTTCATCACTTGGAAACATTGGTATGACACATATGATATGTATGCATGTAATGTTTTTTATCAGAAAAAATTACACTTTTCTCAGTGACTGTAATATGCTTCCTCACATTGAGTCAAGTTTTTGTCTGTTACCCTGCAGTAATAAGCTGTGTGTGGCAAGTAAAGGCGTTCAGATGTCAAAGGAATTTGACTTGAATCTCGACAAGTTTGGTTTTGGGGTCTGCATCACAGCAATGCAACACAAACACACAGCGCTCATTTTCAGCATTGGAAAAAGCAAGGAAATTCAAAGCAGCAGTTTTTATTTCTTTTTCCTCCTTCAATGGGCACTCTGTAAACACAAGGGGCTGCACTGGTGTTTGTGGTACTGATGTGACAAATAAATGTGATGCTTGTAGGCAGATTTTTATTTTTATCAAGACTTTATTAATCCCACATAAGGAAAATTCCAACTCATCACATATTGCCACTTGCAGAGGACTTCAGTGTTTACATGTTATGTTGTAGGTATCCTTCTGTGTCTGCGTTTGTTGATATTACAGTAGTGCTGTCCCTGTGATGGCATATAATTACAGTGTAAACAGTTTTGTCCATCAGTGCTCTCAGCTGACCACATTCTGCAGTGTATCATTATGACGCAAAAGGTGGCTTTTGGCATTGGGATATTTCGCTGAAAGCAATGCAAAAACGTCAGTATTTGCCGATTTTGGAATAAGAACGGGCTGGAAAATTCTCACATTTACAGCAGCTCGAGAGTCAGAGGCAATAGAAAAAAAAAACAAAACAAAATTAGTAATATAAAATCAAGTAAATACTTTTACAAATGTAATGAGTTCAATACTTTATCAGATACCAAAGTAATTTCTCATATTACAAGGAAGGATTTTACAACTTCATCATCATTACAATAAATTATCTGCCTTTATAAATGTTGTTCATGTAACAGAGTAACATAGCAGTGACGTGCACCACAGTGGTTTGCTGGATGACGTCACCTTGTTTTGCAGCAAAATTTGAGTCAGGTTTGCTTTTTATACCGGACAGCTCTGTGCATTAGAGCTCTCTGCATCAGCAGCCCTGTTGTCCAACACAGTCATGTTGAAATGACTGCAGGGGATGCAGGATGATTTTTTTTTTCTTTCATGCTGTTCTAAAGTCGGTCTGTGTATACCCTTGTGGCTCTTGGTTGCTGTGTTGTATTAACTCAATGGACAGTTCTCACAGCAACAGAAATACATTGATGTATGTGTGTGTGTGTGTGTGTGTGTGTGTGTGTGCGTGCGTGCGTGCGTGCGTGTGTGTGTGTATGTGTGCGTGTATACTAGATAGTTTCAAAGCAAAGTGGACATGCACCAATAGTTAATTTAAGGGTGTTTGTGGAAGACAAAGCCGATTTCTCTTCTAAATGGTGTCACTTAGGCACCAGAATCAAACTGATTATTGTATGAAAGTGATTAAAAGCCTTTTCTGAAAACAAATTAAACATCATGCATGAATGTTGGAATACAACTTGTCATGTGTATGCACCAACATACACACACGCGCACGCTCAGAAATGCACGCAAAGCCTTGGAAGTGAATTGCACAGCTGCAGTTCAGAGTCACAGAAACAGACTGGTTTCCTTTCAGAGGACAGATGGCTGTCAGAAACACACAGACCCCCAAAATCAATGATGTAATATTAATTCATCTCTGGGAGACTGAACTCACTCCTCAGGCTGTAGTACTGTATTAGCACATGGTTATGACTTGTGGATATTGAACCTGATGAGTGTTAATATCCAAAGGAGATATTATTTAGCGTGAGCAGAGGAACTGTAAAACAAGCCGAAGGATGCACACACCTCACAGACACAGTGCAAAGTCTCCACCAAACTCTTGAGAAAAATATCAATTATTTTAGCTGCTTGATCTTCCACTTTTTTCACCAGCTGGCACCCCTGGGTGTAAACCATTTGGTGTAGTGTACCAGTGAGTTTAACAAAGCTTGTTTGCTGAAAACAAATGTTCACTCGGATTGATGAGAACAGCTAGACTGCACTGTCGTTTTCCCGGCCAAAGACACAAAACAAGGGAGTAAAAATGGCCAAAAATGCTGCTTGTAAAAGGAACTTGTGAGGTTATATTTTTGTCTGAGGCAAGGGACACACAAGATATGCTCAAGTGTTACTGGGATACTTTGCCAGTTTTCAATCAGCTCTATGGTCTCTATGTTTTTTTTTTTCTTTTCCCTGACTTTTAATGTTATGCAAAGAGCAGAAATTTGGGAAATAACCAGAATAAAATAATTACCGTAGGCTCAAATGTTTAAAAGAAAATACAGTATCATGTGTCACAACCAAAGAGGTGATTATTTTCTATGGATTTGTTATTGCATTGCCTACTAGCATCTGTCTTTACATTTAGGTTGATAGTGATTGTCACATGGTTGTTCTTTTAATCTTTATTTTATTATTTGATATAGAATACAGGTATCTGTGTATTGTAGCAGGATCTTCCACATTTTTAAGGAAGAGCTGAAGCCAGATAAAATGGTTGTGGTGTCTGTTGTAGATGTGCAAGAGAGGATATTATGGCGTTGGACAAGAGAGCTCGGAGCCATTCACTGGATGTGTCGAAATCCAACTCGACAAGCGTATGTGGCCTTGTTTCCTCACTCCCTTCCTCTCTTCATCCCTGAGCATCTGTTTGCATCCCCTCTCCGAAGCTTCCTGTCGCTCCCTCTATCTTTTTTTATACTGTTCCCTGGTTACCATGTGAGCACAGTGCGAGATGTGTTTGTCTCCTTCGGCAAGTGCTTGCAAAAGCAACATGCAGACACTCATACACACGTCTACAAATACCATGTTTTCATGTACACTTGCAAACCCACATTTGGGCACAGACACACAGACACACACACACACACACACACACACACACACACACGTGCACAGATGGAAGTGTGTTTGTGTTAAAGATGTCCAGAGCCTCTGAGAAAAGATTGATATGAAACTCTCAGGTTCAGAGCAGAATAGAAAGTGAGAAGTAGGAGAGAAAAGTGCTGGCAGCCTTCCACGATGTGTGTACACACACACACACACGCACACACACACACACACACACATACACACACACATCACCTCTCAGTTGTAAGCACACACTTTAGTAGATATCGTGGTAACATTACACATCTGACATGTGCAAATGAAAAAGATTTCCATTGCTGCCATGTGTACAGCTGATGCCAAACCAGTCACCAGGAAAAATGTTGGCATTGTTCAGTTCTGCAAACCACAGATATGTTTAATTTGCAGTGGATTATGTATTATGTAGTGAATATGTTAAAATTTTACGCTTCAACAACAATGTAATTAACATGTGGTCAGGTTAAGGCACAAAAACCGAGTAGTTAGGGTTTGGAAAACATCTTTTTTTTTGGCATAAAAAAATGCTTTTTGGGTAATATCAGTGGTGGAAACACAGGGATGTCCAAAAATGACCTCTTGTCTTGGCACATACCTCAGTAGAAACACAGAGCTATCTTTGTTAAACAAAAACAGACAAACAAACAACAACAAACGTTTCATGGATCTATCTCTGCTGGAAACACAGGAATGTCTTGGGACGAAAAGAATTTTATAAAAGAAAAGCTTTTCATGTAACTATGTCAGATGATAACATGATGGTGAAAATATGGTGATATTTAGGTTAAAAACAACAACAACAACAACAAAAAAAATCCAAATCCAAAAATCCAATTAATTCATCAAATGAAAAAGAAAATTAAAAATATAAATAAATGTTTTTCATAGCAAATCTCTGGTGGAAACACAGTGATGTTTTGGTTAAAATAAGAAAATAAAATGCTTTCATGGCACTAATCCTGCTGAAAATACAACAACAGGTCTATTTGATGGCCAAAATTCAGTGAAAAATGCAGCCATGAGCTGCTATAACACAAGCAGTTTTCTTGTTGGCAGACATCTCAAGGTGTCATGCCATCAAGCATCCCTCCACCTCCAGATGACAAAGTTAGCTCATGTACTGCAACACTTCAGAAACACTGATTTAACAGGTGTGAAATGCATCATGCCAACATTTAAGCGATAACTTGTTAATGATATTTATTTTCTGCTGTGAATAATCAGGATTGCCTTGAGATTCACAGCTCAGCATTTACATGGTGCATCTCAACAGAAGACTATCAACACTCTCATGAAACATACTTAAACGCCTGACTCCAGAGCAGTTAAATGGAGCATTAAAGCTGACAATGCAACACACATCAGACCCACATCAGACCAGCCATTATCTATTTGTTTTTTGGCTGATTCAGAGTTTTTTGTATTCTTTCCACTTTTACAGTATCTGTTTAAAGGAAACTCGTCATCACTCACACAGCGGAGTTTTGGCCGGCTGCCATAAATTCAATGCTGTATGGGAGGTTTAATAGTAAACTGAGGCGAGAAGGTTTGCATTAACATGCGTATGGGCTACTTTACAATCTGCACAGCATTATTCCTCACACCCTTGATAAAAGTTACACACACACACACACACACACACACACACACACACTCAGAAAAAAAAAAAACAAAACTTTTGGATGAGCAGTGATGCAATGGATGTTATATTTACAAAGATAAAAACACAATGAATTTGTTTCTTCATATTGTTAGTCTATTACAAGAAATATAACCTGTAATAAATTCTTTGACAGAGTCACACAAAAGTACGCATTACATGGTAGTAGTGTGCAGGTAGTGGGCACAAAATGTTTTAAAACAACGTGTAGAATTACATGAATTACAAATAGTATTACAGCCGCAGTTTGGTTTAGAGAACAAACAAAATACTAGGTTAAGTTTAGGAAAAGACAGGTTAAGAGAAAAACTATGTATTTACATATCGCAACTTTGTCAGCGGTATTCCACGTCCACATATTACATCCTCCTGTGTCTGCTGTTGACGTTCCGAAATGCCGCTACCAAAGCCAGGATGTCAACAACAGCATGTGGTTATGTTTAGACAACAAAAACACATGACAACCATGGCCGGGACGTCAACCAAAGCTCACGGTTAGGTTTATGAGAAAATATAATGGAAGTGAACAATGGGCATCCGGATGAAAGTCTTTAGTTCATTAGACCCATTCACCTTCCCTCCCACCGACAGTATATGCACCCTTCACCTCCTCATGTTACTCCATTACTGGCAGCATTTCAACCTGATGCTATCCAACGACATATCATAAAGCCGCGACAGGTTCCATCTAGTCATGTTATCAACTGACGCCGCCCATCTGTGTATCATACTGTGGTGACAGGTGCTGACCAGCCGTGTGTCATAACACTTCGAAAGGTTCCATCTGGCTTCGCTATAAGCTGACGCTGCCCAGCAGCGTATCATATGGCCATGAAAGGTAGCTTTTGGCGTCAGTATCTTATGTCAAAATCACTGATAAAACTGTGGTATTTGATGACTTTGAAATGGAAACGAGCTGGATTATACACGTAAAAGTGTTTGGCATGAATGTTTGCAAAACACTACAACATAAAATGATTAAAAATGGAGATATGTTTAAATAGTTAGTAAATAGTTAATAGTTAGTAAAATATTACCACCTCAATATGTTTTTTATTCTATACTTTACAGGTGTTGGTTCAAAAGATTTTCTTATCTCTGTTGAAATAAATTTGATATATTCAAAAATGCCAGGGGAAAAAAGTGAAACCCAAGGTGAGCTGTTGTTTGGGTGACACAAAAGCAAGGTCATGTTGCTTATATTATGTAAAAAACTTAAGAGTATTCAGATTGTGTTATGTAGATTTGTGTGCCCAAACACAAACACGCCGAATAGCATATGCGGCACCATGCAGGAGCGACTTTATGGAGAGATTCACAAGGTGATTTTAAAGGAGCAATTTTACTTCCCACGTGTCTGACCTCTTTGTAAACCCCTTAATAATTTCTCCTCAAATAAACTTTCGAAGGGGTTTCTTTGACTCTATATTTGTTAAAATAAAAGTGAAAACATGCATCAGAATCATTATATGCACAAACATACATTCTGCTACATGCCATTACAAATGGCATTCAATATGAGCTGACATGATTTGTTCATTTTAATTGTTAAAGTTTGCAGATGACTCAGAGGGAAAATTCTTCAAACATCAGTGTCAAAACAAATAGACATTGTAAACAAATTAACACACAAACCCATCATGCATGCATTAGTATTAGCCGCACTGCACTGTAAACACATTAACCTATGCATGTTTTGATTCACTATACACCACAAACAGTATATATATCAATGTGAAAACAGAACTACTCATGCATTCAGAGCAGAACAGACCTCATTTCCATTTCAGTTTATTTGAAAGGAGATAATGCAATGTCATAAGCAAGGATGTGACTGAAAAGCCTAATCTTACAAAAACTAGATATTTTTTTAATGCATGAAGAAGTACCTCTTAAAATGGAACCATTGGTTATAATATGCTTTTTGATACTTTTCTAACCATGGCAGGAAAGCGTCTGCAGATTACTGTGATGAGAATGTAATGAGAAAAACATTGCAGTGCGAACGTCAGATTAGACTTCAAACAGGCGCGGGTCCTTGACGAAATAAGAGAAGAGGTGTGCTTTTGCAAAAAAAAAAAAAATAAATAAATAATGATAAATGCAGTTTTGATCAACTGAAGCCAGAGCTTTGCCATGTAAGGCGAATAAACTGTCACTCAAGTTCAGTGGCTGGGCTTTGTGCTCATAATGAGATGCATGCACTGCTGTGCGAGCAGATGCAAGAGGTGCTGTGAACATGCGTGCAGTGTTATTTATTTTTATCTTCAGACTTTCGAGCAAAAAAGTGACATTGAGACTGACAGTGAAAGTGGAGGAATTCTATTAGTTGTCTGAAAATGCTAATTTCAGTGTAGGGGAGGTTCTATTACATGGTTTCAGGATGTGAGAGCAGATGATACTATGTTTGTATTTCCATCATAGTGGGATAACCTCCTCCACAACTCCTCCTTACTGTTGATGCAAACTGAGCCTTTGCGGTTTCACATTAAAATATTTCTACTGGCAAAACATATGCAATGGAGAAAAGTGTTTGTCACCAAGCTGGCGGAGCTTTTTAGGCTGTGCTATTCTTCAACAAAACAGGTCTAATCTATCAAATAGTGGCATTTTTTTGTGGTATTTGGTCATAAAATCACTTTAAATATTTTAGTGAGGTATATTAAAAACAGAAACAACCACAGTGGACCAAGGGGCAACCTCTGGAGCAAATGCAAAAGTGCCAAAAACTGCAGTTCATCAAATGGCCACTTCAGGCTGGCTTCAAAACAAAGTCAATTTTAAGCCTCCTTAGAACACTTAGCCAGAGAAAACATTAAAGTTTCAATGACGTGTTTGTAAAGAGAAAAAAATTCTTGTCTTTTATTACAAACATGTTTGAATCATAGTGTGTCAGCTATTGAGCCTTTCAGAAACTGCAAGAGAGGTTTCAGTGCGTATGTGTTGTACCCCATCATTGGAATGTGGAAAAGACATGTTTTGGCTTAAAATTCCCATGTTTGATGGCATATTCCCAGCTGGAAATGCAGCGACATTTCTGTTAAAAACAATTAGTTTTTGTTGCACTATTCACAGTGGAAAAACTTCAGTAGATTGCCAGTTTTGCTGTTTGTTGGACTTGAACAGTAGTCTGCAGCTTGGGATGTGTCTCACAGAGCTGTCAGGCCATCAACCATCCCCTCCATGAATTTGCAAATCTGAGGATGGCTCACTTTACTTACTTACCCTGCCTTCCTTAATCACTCTTTTCCCGAAAACCCTAATCAATCCGACCAATGAAGGCAAAAAGTACCAACCACTCATAAGGTGGGTTTCCATTAACTCTCAAACTGTGCAAATTAAAATTGGCAATTTAAAATCTGCCTGATGGAAACACGTCAATTTTGAAAAAAACTCTCTTTGATAGCAGAAAAAAAAAGTTTTTACGCAAGCATGAGGTGGTATTTCAAGTGATTAAAAAAAGCTTTTATAGGTCATATGATGCTATGGCTATGTGCTTTTTGGTAGGAACTGATCCCCTCGGACATGATGCAGCAGGCGTTACAATAGTTGGTATTGCATCGCATAACTACGTTTTGAATTACAATTCCTCTGTGAAATCATGGACTATCACCTCCAAGAAATCCCATGTATAACGAACTTGCCTTTTCATTACTGCTCCATAACACGCCTATGTTGCCTTCAATTGGAAATAATGAAGGCTAGTGCAGGGGCTGCAATGGAAATAAACCTGCTAATGTTTTGAACATCCATTGCCATGGTTACTGGAATTTTATTATAAGAGGAAAAGTTGCGTAACATTGAGGGAGAAGTCCAAAAATATTCACTCCGTGTAAACACAGTCATTTCACAATCCTGCTTTATCGACATTTTGAAAATATTGCTTAAGTTTTGTGCACATCAGTAATGGTATTGGATTTACCAATTTGCATCCCCCCACCTCTTGATGACAGTCACCTTATATATTGCATCACTGTAGAAACATTGAAATGAAACTAATAAAATATACTAATGTAAATATGGTCTGCAGGATGTCAATTTCTTCTGGCGAGTGGTCTGCTCCATCACATCAAGGTTAAAAACTTTACCTCGCTGTGTGGTGCAGTGGAAAAACACTCACATCACACCAGTGCAGAGCAACTTTACTCCCCACTATGGAAAAAAATGCTTTTACTGCTCCCTCTCTACACATGCATGCATCGTTTACACACACACACACATACACACACACACACACACACAATGTGATGAGTGATTGATTACAGCTCTAATCAGCAGATGAGCCACAGCTGCTTCCCTGGTTTTAGGAGCAAGCAGACAGATGTTAAAAGAGCGATAGGGTATTAGGCTGTGACTCTCTCTCCATCCATCTCTCCTAACCTGTTCTTTTGTCCTCCCTCCTCTCTGCTTTCCTCCCCTACAGTTGCCTCACCTTCATGTAACCCTCCTTAATAAGATTCCCCCTGCTATTCAGAAACAAGGTGATTCCCTTGATTCAACATTTTCCTGTTGGGTGCTCTATTCACACTCTGCATGAAACATGGCCTTTCCATTCCGGCTGTCTATTCCGCTTCTTTTCAGTATGTTATCTCAGCAAGGCCAACTCTTACTGTCAGAGTCTCTGTGCTACAGTGCAGAAAAACGATGTTCTTCAAAAATATGATTTCAATGAATAGTTGATGTTTTGATTGGTGGGCAGAAGTTTAATAAAAATATTTATTATGATTGTGTTTTGCATGCTACACATAGCTTACAATTAATTACAAACATTCACTGATTGCAAACTCTTAAATGTGAGGAATTTCAGCTTCTTTCTGTTTTGCAATCATTTTAAAATTAATGCTTTGTGTGGAAAAACAAAAACCAAAAAACATAAATAAAAAAAAATAAAAAAGTTGTTTGAAGAATTGGTTGGGTTGTATTTTTTTCTTTTTTTTTGACTAAATGATAAAATAAAAAAATATATAATTGACTGTTTCACCTAATATTGAATGATATTTAGTCGCAGCCATCGTAATTGGTCCTACAATTTGGCCACATGTATGAGCCTTTTAGTCCTGAAGACTCACATAGTACATTACTAACTGTCATCATATCTCATAAAGCAGACTCTAATAATATGGACTTGCAGGAATGCTTCAAATATTATTCACTTTTAAAACTGGATAAACAAATAGAGAGATAACATCTAAGGTTCCAGACTGCTGAGTTTTTCATTCCAACTAATCATTTTTCCAGTGATTTCATTAATTAGTTTCTCCTTCCTGAAAAACTTGAAAATCAATGAACTCATCTTTCCCAAGTGTTTTTGGACAGAGAACTTGTGTAGCCTGAGCCATGACTGCACAAGTTTCATCCCAAGTCCTAAAATGAAACATGAGGGATTTTATTATTGTGTACAGGTAAAATCTGATAAAATATTGGACGTTCGACATTTGAGTCATTGCAGTTTTGTTGTTTTGAAGAGAAGCAAGGGGTGGATCTGACTCACTGACTCTAGCAATGCTTCACAGACCAGTCCATTCTCATTCTCAAGTCATCAAATACCACCACTTTAACCGGTGCTTTTGCCTTTAGAACTCAATGCCAAAAGCCATCTGTCGCATCTGCATGGTACGCCGCTGGACGGCGTCAGCTGAGAACGTGATACGCAGACGGGCAGCATCAGTTGAGCACATGACAGTGTGGAATCTGTCCTGTCTGCAAGATATGTGGCGGACGGCATCAGATTGAAATGCTGCAGGTGAGGATTAACTATAAGGAGCGTGACGGTGCCTATAGGGCAGGTAAAACGGAGGTGGGTGTATCCAACAAACCCTGGACTCTCATGTGGGAGACTGGGGATGGCTTCCTTTCTAAATGTGATTTTTTTTCCTACACCTTACCATGTGGCTCTTTCCCCTCATGCTAATTATATATGGCAGCATGTGTTTTTGTTGACGTTCCAGCATTGGTTTCGGCATCTTGGAACATCAACAGCAAGAGGATCCTTCAGGCATAATATCTCAACGCTGAAGTCCACTGTAGGGCAGTAGTAAGCAAACATTATGCGATGTCTTGAGATAAGAACCTGTTGCACAGACAGCCTGTCGCTCAAAACCGACTGAAAAACCGAAAACTGTTGTTTGTGTCCCTGGCTATGAACATGTTAATTTCTGCTCAAAAGTTGGGTATTTTAGGGAACAGCAGTTTTTGGCTCTTCGGTTTTATTTTCAGGCCCTTGTGGTCGCACTTTACGAAAAAAGCACTTTTGTAAATGTACCATTATCCATATGCTGGTGGAATAGTCTGCACATCACACTTCAGATTGCTTCCTTTGCTCAGATTGGTCTGAGTGTCTCAGCAGCTATTCCTCAGATTTGTAAAGGGTTTAAAGTCTGGACGGTTGACTTTCAGTTTTCTGTTGAAGCCATCTGTTGATTTGGCTCCGTGCTTCAGGCAGCTGTCCAACTTAAATCACTCGACGTGTTCTTGTGGCACACTGAGGTGGCTCTCCTCAATGGCAATAACTTTCCTCTACCTTAACAAATTCCCAGTCCCCTCCTGCCGAAAACACAAAACAGTATAATGCTGCCATCACCACGCGTAACAGCTGGGCAAAGGCGGTAGTGGGATTGTTTTCCCCTCACAAATGGAAACTGATGTGATCTTAAAATGTCCAAACACTCAAAACTGTCACTACTTTTTTCTCTCTGTACTTTCTGACTTCTGTAGCAGTTTAATCAGGGTTTGTACAAGGTGTTAGAGGTGCTTGAAGTACTTGAATTAATCACTCAGAAATTTACATCTTGGAAAAGCAGACATTTTGCAACTTGGTCCTTGAAACAGTACTTGAATATAATTGAAATAATAATAAAAAAATAATAATTAAAAGCATTATAATGAAATACAGTAGATTATAAAATGCATTTGATAATTGTTTTAATCCAGGAAGAAAATAACAGCTGTGGCTGCAATTATGTGCTAATGTTGTATAAGTGCCAATAAGCTAGTTAACACCAGCAATTAGTCTGCACCAGGATGTTTCTCTGGTGTTTCAGCCATTTGTGAGTTTTGAACTGTAACTCAGCATTCATTAGCAGCAGATAATAAACAATATGATGATTTTAGGCCCTGGTTTTACGGGCGCTGGCGTTGTTTTTGGTCGTTTTGTGTATGAGGCTTGTGGAAGTCTAATTATTCAGGCAGCGTGACTGGGGATGGTGACGTCATCGGAGGTTCGCCACGTCATCAGGGATTCCTTCCTCCCGTACCCTTGGGTGTTCCTCTGCCTGTGGCTCGTTTCTCCTCCTCCTGCTGCACGCCTTCCTGCCAACCCCTCGGGTGGTGCCAGTGGTTATGAGTGCTTGCTCCAATCATGTGTTTTTCTATTGTTTTCTTAAGTCCGCCATACCTTTGCCAGTGCGCGGCTGTTCTCAGGAGCAGTTCGCCTCGGTATTGTGCTGGCACGATTGATGTAAACTTATGATTGTTAACTCGATACTTCAAGTTATCTCATGGAGCTGGGCTCTAGATTAGCTTTTGTTGTATTTCACGTTTAATACATTTCGTCATCGCACCACACCTCAGGTAATTATTTGTCTAACACAGTAGGCCTTAGGGGTGGTTGTGCTATTTGTGTTTTGGCATTTGCAGTTAAACCCGTGGTGTCAGGATCCAATCTGTAGGTTGTAATAGCACAGCGCTTTAAATGCTTCCTGGAGACACTTTATGTGCAGTTTCTAGGACAACACAAGTGGTAAGCAACTTAACTCTGACAGGTTGACAATCCTTTTGGGAAATTGGTTTAATCAACAAGAAACCTCTCAGGAGCTCATGTGATCTCTGCTCCTCTACAGTATAGAAGTGTATGTTCTCGGTGTGTTAAAATTTCACACCTCTACACAAATTTCAGCGTGGGTGTAAATGGAACCTGTGGGGCCTCAGGGTAGATACGTCTGTGGTGTCTTTTCATGGGTTTATGTGTGCTTCTGACTGTTAATGCTCATGCATACGCAGAGATATGGAAATGTAGGTGAAAACTGAACCACACACGTGTTGCGCTTCAGAAGCACTCGCTACCTCTGTGTTTTAATTTATTCACGAACATGAAGCTTCATTTGTTTCCATCTCTACCTTTTCTGTCTCTCATAAATTGCATTTCTTTGTAAGAAATTGCACATATAGAAATCAAAAAAGCCATTGCATTTTATCACATACAATCAACACCTCTGGTAAATCCCCCACAAGAGGCTACATCTGTCAGCACATCTGGAAGTGGGTGTTTATACATCCACCTACAGTAAGAACCTTTGTAATGCACAGTATCTGTTTTTAGTCACGAGTGGCATTATAGAGCAGAATTTCTCTTTTTCAATGCAGCAGGCACAAAATGATGCCGCATGCATGAGGGTGTCCAATACATTAAAACTGGCACTCTCTGTTTGAGTCACCAGCTGGTACCATAAATGTAGCACAGATCCCTGAAAAACAAAGAGGAAGCAAGGGTTGTGGAACATCCTTTTTTATTTTTTTATTTTATTTTTTGTTAGGAATGTACCCTGGGCGCTGCATTCATTGATCTGTGGTAAATAGAAGAAAGAAAAAAAAAAGATTTCTAGGGTCACAGGAATCACCACTGCCTCTAAATGGCTAATAATTGGCCTAAAACAATGCGCCATCATATCCAGCAAGCAAAGAGCAACATGGCCAAGAAAAATAATCTTTGTTCAGCACATTTTATTGAAGAATTGGATGAGATATCTTGCCAACTAGCACAACCAAAACCATTATGTCATTAATGGACGTAATATGTAGATTCTAGAGTCAAGATGTCACAGACTCTTCAGCTGCTTCACATAACTATCATGATTTTAAAAGTTAAGGGGGATTTAGTAGCATCTAGCAGGGAGGATTGCAGATATTGAAATTTTTCCACTTGGTGTTCACTGGTCAGGAGGTTTTCAGGAGCTGAATTCTCCACAGATGTCTCTTCTTCAAAACAAACACACCCAATGATTTAACCAGTAAAAACACTGAATAAATCACATTCTCATTACAAATCAGTATCTAATCAGTGCTGTTTGGCATGTTGGAGATGGGCGGCTCGGCCACCACATGCTAATGTGTGCTAGCTGATAACTTAAGATCCAGACGTTCACGAGGTTTCCACCAGGAGCCGAATTATCTAGAGTGGTCTCTCCCTCTCCAAAACAAACACACCTAGTGATTTGAACCAGTAAAAACACTTTTTAAAAAAAGCAGTTTCAAGTAACAAATCAGTATTTTGCCAACATTGTTTAGCATCTAAGTGACAGACGGCTCACTCACAATATGCTATTTTGTGCTTACTACTTTTCGCTGATAAGTTAATGTGTGCTCATGTTTTTTCTGATGTTCAAGAGGTTTTTACTGGGAGACAAATTTTCCACAGAGTTCACTTCCTCTCAGAAACAAACAGGCGAGTTGATTTAAACTCATAAAATAAATAAAGCAGTTTCATGTTACAAATAATGTATCTCCAATGCTATTTGTCCAATACATGCTATTGTGTACTCACCTTTGTCTCCCAAATCGTAGGATTCAGACATACACAAGGTTTTCAACAGAAGATGACTTAACCGCAGAGGTCTCTTTCTCTCAAAATCAAACAAACGTGATTAATTTTAAACTGGTAAGAACACTGAATGAAGCAGTTTTATCTCATGAGGAGATGCTCCCTATATAGATATAAACTGCGCATTCTAAGTTAATAACAAACAAAACAATTCTTACTTGCAGGTGATAATACACTGAAGAAAACCTGTATTACATTTTTGACAGTATCCCCCTAAATCCGACACCATGGGCCTTTAAAATGTGTTTTAAATGTGTCAGTAAATTTTAAGAATGTTCTCATATATTCAATATCTATTAGTAATGTTTTAGCTATAATTTGAATATATCGCAATGCAGATGAAGAGACAATAGTATGGAAATCCTCAAAGCTGCGTATGAGCTACGTAGAACCTTTAGACAGAACACAATGCTCAGGTCAAGGACATCTCGTTTATGTCTGAGTGATTCTGTTAAGGGAGACAAACTATAAGCTACTAGCAAGGTCAATTTGCACATTTAATACATTAACCACAAAACATTTTATTCTAAATATTGTCTGGCAAAGGTTCAGTGCGAGTGGTGGGCGGCGGCCAATGAGCACAACAAGCGCTTCACGACAGGAGCACAAAGCTATTGACTGAAAGCTTTGTATACATCATGCTTCCCCTTCAAGGATTTCGAAATGCAACAGATTTTTCTATATAATAAACTAAAAAGTCATTCTGTATTGATCGACCTGCGCAATTTCAGTTAAAACAGGAGCACTTTTATCTGGCGGTAATTTTATTTAATCCTAAATGACTTGAACTGTGGGTGAAATCGTTAAACATTTTGCATGTAGCACCTTTTAATTTTCAGTTTCTGCACCAGTGGCTAGATAACGCTGAATGCACCACTATGTTAATAAGTGAACTGAAGAATTAGTTGAATGGCTGCAAGCGTCTCAACTGTCAATGAAGGGTCAAATGTGGCTTGTAGGCTGTGAATTAAGAGTCCTTGCTGTTCATGTTCAGCTGCAACTTTAAGGCCTGAGCAACAAAGGGTCTTTGCATATTTATGTGTATGTTAGAGAACATGTGCTGTCTGAAATGTAGTGTTAGTGTGTGTGTGTGTTTGTGTGTGTGTTGCATACCTTGTTAGATGTTCGGCAGTTTTCACTTGGGAAATCCAATCCATTGGAGCATGATTGCTGATTGAAGGAGTGAGAAGAAGAAAAAAATCTCCAACAGCTTAAAGAACGCTGCTGCTGAAACACCAACTATAGATTTACATTTAGCCACATGAGTCTTGGTTAGCTGGATTTCATATCTGATTGCATCTGTCTTGCTTTTTTTTTACTGTTGACGAAACTCAGCATAGGTCCTACTCTAGTCCATGTTGGTATGTTGGTAATTAGGGCTGAGTATTGGTACTCAATACCTTTAGGTTGTCGACTAAAATAACCCAATAACTACCCCACTAACAAGTCGTATTTTAACTTCTCCAGTCAAACAATCCCTGCATTCAATCCTTTTTAACCCAGATGAAGAAAAACAAGGACTGTTTTTTTGGTTTTGCTGGTACAGGTATCCAATGACATGGAAAAAATGAAGAAGATTATTGTATTGGTATTAGTACTGAGTCCATTACTAAAAAAAATGGAAAAATAAAAATAAGTAAATAAAAAATCAAGGTAATATGCTGGACGCTATTTGACAACTGTCAAAAAGCATCAGAAGAGGAAAAAGCAAATAAATAAACACATGAATAAATCAATCAATCAATTAATAAATTAATTAATAAAAATGAAATAAAATAAAACTGTTTAAGTAACTAGCCTGCTATGTTCAACCATGTTGCACAACATAAACAGTAATGATTCTGCAAAATGCTATATTTAATGATGTTGTATTTATTTATCCATGTATTATTATTTGTATTATTTGTTTTATGTTTTTTTATTTATTTTTTTACAGCCATTACCAGCCTTTTTTAAATTTATGCTTAAAGAGTCACTGTGAATGTTAGCTATGGTACGCTAAAGGTTAAGGAAATATCACATTTATGGAAAATTTAATTGTGCTTATGGCTAAGGCAACTTCCACTACCAAACACCCAAAAGGTCTCAGGCTTGCTTGAACTATTTTAAATCAAAGCTGCACACATCTATGTGAAAATAACAAATGTATTTCCTCTCAAAATAATATTTTCCTATCTTAAAGCTGCAATGAATGGCTCAAAAGGCTACGACAAGTAAAGGTAAGGACCCCAAAATTGACTTAGACATACTGATGTATTTTAAAAAAAAATACATTAAAGTATAACTTGACTTGATTTGTGGTCAGTAGTGAGTGGGAAATGTTGTGTTCAGGTATTGATCGGAAAAGGTTCACAAAGCCAAACAAAGCTTGGGGTCCTTCCAAGAGAGTATCATCAAAAAACATATATTGCTCTCATGGAATTTCTTTTAATTACATTTCAAACACAGTTTGATTTTTAACACTTAGCTTGTTCTCAGAGAGAGCTGAGAGCGATGCATTCACACTGTGTCGTGCATGCCTGTACGTATGTGTAGGAGGATATGTGTGTGTCTGTGTGCGTGTGTGTGTGTGTGTGTGTGTGTGACTATTTTTGGAGCTTGGGATTTATCTAACTTGTCATCACCTTATGCTCTGATCGAAAAATTGTTGTACATGGCTACCATGGCAACTTCTCATAGGCTTAGAGAGGAAAATCTTTGCTTCAGAGACACGAGGGTGATTCTTTCAAAAAGAATATTTACCAAAGGAGGGAAACAAACCTGTGAGTTTTTGGCACAGTTATTTCTACAAACACAAAGCAGACAAAGGACATTTAAAAAAAAAAGTCAATACAGACGTAAAATTGTAAACAAGTTTGGAAAAAAACACTGCAAATCAAATATAAGAAGAATTACATATTCCGTTTCCTGCCTGCCTAATTTTGCACAGCAGGTGAGAAAACAGGTCCTGTTCTGTAATCATAAGAAAAGCAAAAAGTCCACAAACATTATTTTGCGGAAAAATGGATAGTTTAAGAGGAAAGGTGTATTTTTCTGACAAAGCTGTATTTTTTGTTTGGTGTCAGAGAAATTGAAGAGGCTGCATTTTAAATACTAATGAACACCTTGAAAAACAGGGCAGCATCAGCAAGGGGCTTCTCTCTTGTGGCTGAGATACAAAGCATGACAGACGCCGCGTGCCACCTTAAAGGGTTCAAACCGGTACTTCACATGATGGAGGGAGACTGGTCTGAGCTGGAGGCGGATGATAACGTGTGCACTCACACAGGCAACTGCGTCAAACTGACAAATCAGCGCGCTCAATCACAATTTCCCAATCGGTTGACGCACACAGTCCTCAGCGCGTGCTCTTCTTCTTCTCTGCTCGACTTTTCTAGAGTAATGTCTTCATAACGCCGAGGCTTTTGACTCGAGATCTCTCCTGACAGACTGCCGCTGCTGCTCGTCAGCCAGAGAGAAAGAGAAAGGTCAGCTAACGTGGAGTGCATTATCACTCAATTCCCTCGTCCTCTCTTCCATCTCAACATCCGTGTCTCCAGCTTTGGAAGAGAGATGCACCCTAAGTGAGGCACTGTGTATGAAAAAAGCAACAACAACAAAAACATAGCCAGTGTTGTCCATTATATTGCATTAGCATTTTCATAACTCAAGGCTAGTTCCTCTGTGCCACCTAGCTCCCATGTGTGTATGTGATGGATAGCGGTTTGGTTTGTTGTGTGGTTAACCTCATTCTGTCTCTGTCTTTCTGTCTTTCTGTCCCTCTTCCACATGCAAACCACAGATTGACAGCTGAAGCAGACAAAGTTTATCCTCCTTCTGTAAGTCTCTGTTAATGAGACACTCTGTCTGGAAAGTTTTTTTTATTATTTTTTTTTTTTTTGAGAGTTCATGTTGAAATCTTCATTGCTTCACGCTTGATGGAGGCCTTCCTGAGGCCTGCAACCAGACTTTTAATTCCTTAAACAGAGATAGGATTTTTTTTTCAATGCTGTTATGCTGATGTAGGACAAAGACTAACTAGTATGGCATTGATACACTGACACATAATTCAAAACGTCCACTTCCAGCTTTGGCTTGCCAAACAAAATTGAACTGTTGCCAACTGGGTCAAACTCACAAAAATATTTTCAAACCAAAATGCAACAGAAAAGAGTTCATATCATTACAGATGTCATTTCACGCTATCTTCAATAAGCATCGAATATTGGTCAGCGTTTCAAGGTATCATTGTCATTGCATAGTCACTGTCAAGCCAGGGAGAGACTGTAGCTTTTTCCAACATGAAGAATCACCAATGAAAGCTCCTAAATCACAGTCCTCACAACCAGACACAAAGTGCTGTATGTCAGTGGAAAAATATATTTGATTTTTGAGAATCATTCCCACATTGTCAAATATCAAAGCTTTGGGTTAGTGGATCGGTTGGACTACCAATCCAAGTGTCTGTCATGGCCCATCAGGCTCCCTGAGTTCATGTTTGTTTGTCATCCATGTGTTTCCTGTTTTATTTTGGTAACCACTGTCTCATCTCGTTTCCACATCCTGACAAGTTTCCCTCCTCTGTGATTAGTCACCCCGCCCTGATATGTTACACCTGTGTCTCATTGTCTTTGAGTATTTAAGTCCTTGTCTTGCACTCCTTTGTTACCAGATCATTTTTACCCTTGCGTGGAATTCAGTGATTACTATTGTTTCCTGTTGGTGTATGTTTGATTAGATTTGCCTTTTAATACCCCCTTTGCCTGCTGGTTCGGACAGCTCTGCATGAGTGACTGATTACACACACCTGAGCTTGATTAAAATCCCTGAACTTTTATCTGAGTCTGTGAGTCTGCTTTTGGGTGTCCATCTCCAGTTTGTGCCTGAGAGCGCTGGTTTTGGACAATGTGAAAAAAGATACCTTTCTTCAGAGTTACATGCAGCATATTGTCATCTAAACATCATCTAAAATGCTTTTCACCAAATCAAAACTTACTGGCTCCAAATGCTCATTAGGTTCATGTTCATGGATAACCTAAACAGCAACCTGCCTCTTCCTCTTTGTGTCGACATGTTTATGAAGAAAACACTAAACTTCAAGATAAACACTTGCCTGCTTGAAAGATCCTAACCACTACACACAAAAAAACATTATTTTTTTATTCATGAGTGAACAAACATGATGTGAAAAAAATGCAAACAGACGCCACATTCTTTCAAATATCTCCTCCCCTCTGTATTGTCTGCATCATGCTCTTTTCACCTCCCTCTATTGAACACAACTTACTGTATGTGAAGACACATTTCAATTTCTTTCAGTTTGATTCCATATTGACTTCCCTCTTGAATACTGCTCACATCCTTGACAGATATGACTAAAATAAGAATAGGTGTGCTTGTATGGATTTGACTTGTGATATCTTTATCTGTAAAATAAATATAGCAGCAGTCACTGCTGAGAAGACACTAATGTAGCTGTTCCCATCTGAGCAGATGGAAAGGTTAATAGGAATAGCAAACAAACTGTAAATGAGCCAGAGTAAGGCTGAAGTCATGACACTGAAATTGTGTTTTTTCTGTGTTATAATAATATTCACTAAAAGAAAATAGTCCCAAAATAGAATATTATTCCCACAGATTAAGATGCAAAATATAAAAAAAAAAAAGATTTATAAAATATCAGCCAAGAGGAAAATGTTGTCATTGTACATTTTTGCAAACCATGAGTATGTTATATTTGTACCTTTCTTATGTATCATAATGTTTCTAAAATGGTGTGCCAAGCTGCAGTCAGCTGCAGACCATTGTACGAATCCAACAAACAACATCAGTTGTTTTTTAGTTAGTCATCACTGTGTTTGCAGCCACTTTTAAGCTACTAAACATGCTTTTTGAGCAACCTGTAGCTGCATTTCCATCATGAATAGTGCCATGAAATTCAATTGTTTTCAACTAAGACATTGCTGCATTTGCTGGGAATTCCACTGAAACCACGTATAATAAGCCACAATATTATCTTTTCCAAACCATAACTGTTTTTTGTGCCTAAACCTTAATACACGTCTACCACAGCACTGTTGAAACACAAAAATCCAATATATATGCCACATAATAATATACAAAAATATGTGATTTGCAGAAATGCACAATGCCAGCAATTATTCTATTGATTCAGTTGGAATATTAACTTTAAAAAATGAAATGACATATCCGGTTCTTACAGCACACAATGCTTTACTTGAATGCTCCAAACAAACCATTATTACAATGTGGCCTTTCATTCCCGAATCCCTACTACTGATATCCTTTTCTACTTGATTTATCTGGCGTGAAATCTTTTAGTGTTTATTTTCCTTCTAAACTGCACCTTGTCAAAGCTTGTCATGCTGGATTTGGACCGTGAAAAGAAGCCTTTGGCTGCAGAAGGCTGCATCTTGGACACCAGCACAACCAACTACACAGGGCAGAATGAATCTGCCTGGTGCAATTGTAGTGATTATGATTATTTTATACAATTATGGTAACGGTCTTACAAAAAGTGTCAGTGATTTTAAGTTTTTCATCAACAGTGTTGTAACATCCACAGAGTTGGTCTCCGTTAATGCTCTCAGAAAGTCTTTAGTGCAGTGACTTTATATCAGCTATAAGAAATGGGCAAGTGCAATAATCCTTTATGATAGGTTGGTGGGTGCCTTAAAATTGAATATTGTGACACCTTAAATATGCTCTTGGTCAATAGTGTAACCACTGCTCTACATTTGAAAAAGTATATTAAATCGCCATGTAACCATAACCAAATGCAACCATAGCAACAACACCTGATGTTACCAGTTGCCTCTTATTGGTGAGAATGAAAAAAAAGGATGGTTGTTTCAACACAGCCTCTCTGCTTGGCTGCGATGAATGTCCAGGTTACAATTAGTCAGTAGTATAGTTATTTTTAGGGGTATTATTAGATATGCAAGCTTCGAGAGCAGTGAGATCTTTTGATACATGATCATTCCAACATGTTCTCATCCCAAGTCATCACATAATTCTGCTTTGCAGTGGACTTACGCTCTAGGTATCATTCTGAGTCTGCTGTTGACATTCTGGGGTGTCGCTACTGTGATGTTAACAGAAACACACGTTAGAATAATGCTGTACATGGTTATATTTTAGCAACAAAAGCACATGGCATCCAACATCAGGACATCAACAAATGCACATGCTGGCAACAAGGTAACAAAGGCAAGGATTGTTAGGCTTAGACAAAAAGGGCTTCCAGCTGCATATAATGCAAACACCAAAAGTGACTTTTGGCGTTGGCGTCTTATGCCAAATGCACTGCAATATAGCAATGGTATTAGACAAATTAGGAGTGAAAACTGACTTCACACATTTAAAGCAATGTTATCCAACTTATTTTTGATTGTTGAGTCTCATTCCCCAGTCATCAAATATCAGCGTTTTGGGTTGGTGGTTCAGTCAGACCAGCAACTGAACAAACTTGGATTAAAACTCAAAAAGTTTTATAATGTTGCTTTTAACACACACTATCTTGTTCGCAACCAGGGAGCTGGAGCCTATCCCAGCATGCATTGGGCAAAAGGCAGTGTAGTCAGGTGGGTCCTCGTCTCTGGTTGTTAAAAAATATAAGAAAACAACAACAAACCCATGCTCACAGTGAAGGCTGCAATGTCAGTGCTGATAAGTATTGAAAGTTTTCTGCATTAAGGTTTACTAAGAATTTCAATATTTGAAAATCTCATTCAACGTTGAGTAAAAGGCAATCACCTGCTCTTTGCTTTAAGGGCATGAGAGGAGTGATAAATGACTCACATTGCAAACTTAAAATGGCTCAACAAAAAGGCAATTATTTGGAGTTTGCAAGAAATACCTTTTCTCTTGAACTAGAGTTAATTTCTCCTGGGGCAGAGCTCTCTGTTTGAGGTGATCCTTAAAAAAAATCAAGTCAAAGGCCCTTGTGTTTTTACCTCTGAAAGACGATACACTCACTTGTGACTGTAAGACCATTTCTGTAATGAGCAGGCTGAGAATAATAATCACAGACTAAGGAACCTTTTTCATAATGAAGGGCACTTTAGCAGAACTCAGCAGAGCACTTTTTTTTACACGGTATAACATTTCAGAGGACTACAGTAGGAGTCTGACTGTAAGAATAACACAAATGAACAATCTTTTCACCTTAATGCATCAGTATAAGTGATTGATCACTTGTTCTCTTGGTTAATTTAATTGCACTGTAGCAAAAGGGAGAGAACATAATGTCTAACACCATTATTTGAAGCAGACAGGTCTTTTTACCCCTAATTTCTTTACAATTTGATGAATAGAAAAATGGGGGAGTGAGGGCTGTCAGACGGACCAGTCTTGAAATTTTTCGCTACATATGTTGACACATTTAGAGCAGTTACACCAGTAAAGAGGATGTGGGCCAGACAGTTGATACAAATGTTGACATACTGATGGTTATGGTGTTTTCCACAGCTCTTCAACATGAATGAAAGTTGACAGCTTTTTGGCTTTTTTTTCCACCACTGGGCTTGTTTGTCACCAGAACTTGCAGACTTTGGATGTGTATCCCCAAAATAGCTGTGAGCATGAATTCATTTGCAATAGTAACATTTGCAGATATCATCGTGTCATTATCAACTCAACGGGACTGAATGGCTGGAGTCACCGCGCTGTCCACAGGCTCTTTACCCAGAGGGACATCACATGGTATCCATTGGTTATTCACTGTTTGGGACTTAGTCTGTTAGAATGACAGAAGAAAAAACACACTTTGCAGTAGATGCAGTGACATCCTGTTAATCAGAAACACTTCTACCAGTCCGGTCGGTGATTGCACTAAACATATGGAGCTCATGCTGTTGTAGTTAGAAAAATATATTTCAAGATATATGCACTATGTGAAGGCTTCATCTAAGTCTTATTTACCTCTGTACCCCTTGTTTTAAATTACAGGTAATGTTTAAAACGCTCCTGTGTCTCTCTGTCTGTTCAGTGTGATTTGCTCTTTCTCTCAGCTCCCCCATGTTACCCTAGTCTGGTTGCTTATATTTTCTTTTAGCAATTTTTTATTATACAGTTTTCCACCCAACTAGGCACTCACAAGCATCACTCACTACATTCACATTCACACCAATATTCCTTTATTATTCCAAATATGGCAATAATCCAAATTTGATATTGGAATTGTAAACAGCTAATTTCATTTAGACATTCCAAATTAGGCCTCCCTCTGTATGAAGCGTTATTACAGTGGGATATCCCCATTTTAGGAGCGCTCTGTGGACTTGTATACAGCGCATTTGCAACACATTGCCCAAAAACCAACTAGTCCGCAGTTTAAAAGGTCCAGATTTATTACTGAAAGAAGACACAAACTTTTTTTAACATTATGTAAGACTGGAATATCAATATCAAGATGGAGGCCTAGTTAGCGCATACACCCATCAGTTGGAAACCTGAAAAGAAAAATCGTTTCCACTTTTGACACGTGATATGTTAGGGCATGGTAACTGGAGTATTTATGGCTGCATTAAAATGTCAATATTAGTGGAATAGTCATTTTTATCAGCCACATAGACAGCTTAGTAGGAATATTATCTTCAATATTTTGCGCATGTAAGCGTAGTTGCTAATTTTACCATTTGTTCTCATCTCATTGATTTAATTTATTTATTTGTATTTTAAAATACTTAAGTTGGTTTTACAAATCCTTTCATTTTTTTTTTACCTCTAAATAGCTATGTGCATTTGCCATTTTTTCATGCCTTTTTTCATGCATCATTATTTTGATTTTTTTGCTTCAAAGAATTAAAATATTTTGTTCAACTTTGGTGCCATGCGCCTGATTGAGCAGGGTCCTCAGTTAGAAAAAAAGAGGCACCGGCATGGTGTTGATTGGTCTGAATAACTGGATGGCTATTTAATACACTCTGACAACTTTCTACACCTGAGCAGTCCTGTCGCAATGTCTACTGCTATTTCTGAATTTTATGAGACTGTCGACGAGGAAACCATCTGCACCAAGTGTCAAGAAATGTTTAAATGTGTTAAAATGCCATACAGCTTGTGGCTGCAGTTTCCACATGAGTAGAGGTGTGGATGGGGATCATTGAGCTGTGTCACTTCTGATCAGTATTCATACAGCCCAAGCATGCAGGCTTCCTGTGTTACACCACGTTACAGTACAGTATGTGTCATTCCTCACCTGGTGTTACCCTCAGTGTGACAGCGTGTTTTGGGTGTTGGAAAAGTCAAGCCTCTGTCTCCCGCTGCTTAATGAATCAATGTACCAAGATATTCATAACATATACAACGATGGATGGATTTCAGATAAAGTCTGCATGATGTGCCTCTTTCAGTGCATGGATTTATGGACCATTGCTAAATGATATGCAAGTGATTGTCGAAAAATTGGTTATCCTTCTTTTTTCCAGAGCCAGCTGGTTTAATCTCTGTGAACACATGGGTGCACATGAGGGGACACAGTGGTTGTAGAAGTCTGCCACAAAGCTAAACTTGATGTTACAAAAGTACATGGCAAGAAAGTTGACAAAAAAATGAAAGAGGTCTGTAAAAACAAAATAATTGCCTGAAAGTTATCTTATTTTTAAGTTTAAATCTTTGCTCTCTTATTCTAATTAGTGACCTGATGCTAATGCATTATCGGGAGTTTCAACCCATTTCATCCCAAGTTGACACAAATTGCAGTCGACTTCTGCGTCTCTAAACCACATTTCAGGAATCCTTTTGCATCTGCTCTTTAAGTTGCCGGATGCTGCTGACATGATGTCAACAAATGCATGTAGTGATATGATGCTGCACGTGTTTATGTTTAGACAAGACAAGCACATGGCAATCAACTCTGGGATGATGAAAAAAGCACATGCTGGCATGGATAGTTAGGTTTAGGCAAAACAGACACATGGTAGGGTGTTGAAAGAAAAATTACAATCAAACAGGAAGTGAACACCGGACTCTCGCATGAAAGGCCAGGGTTTGTTTGATCCATTCACCCTCCTGCCTGCTCTAGAGACCTTTCTGCTCCTTACATTATGTTCTTACCAGCAGCGTTTCAACCTGACGCTGTCCAGTGGTGTATCATGCAGACATGACAGGTTTCATCCAGCCACTCAACAGAAGCTGCATATCCACCCAGGTTCTCAGCTGACAAGGTCCAGTGGCGTATCACGTGGATGCTAAAGGTGGTTTATGGCGTTGGGATCTTATGCCGAAAACACTGCAAAAATGACAGTATTGACAGAATGTGAACAGGCTGGAAGTTAAGGATTGTAACAGTGATTACAATTCCTCCTGAGGCAAACAGGAATAAATTCAGACCTCTTGTTTTGGGGTTGCTTAACCACAAATGCCACCTTACACTAACTGGATAAGGTGTGTATCAATCACTTCATTTCACCATTTACATACATTTATGTTCCTATGAATGCTTCATGTTGGCAGGCAATATCTTTCTATATCAGCAATATCTCAAAGGTTGCTCTCTTTCAAATTTGAAAGAAGGTAGAAGGAAGGCTTTAGAGTTGGGTTAAGATAAATTTCGGCATTTAACATTGCAGAAAGGAGGACTATAGTACTTACAAACCATGGCTACAAAGGCTAAATACTGTTAACCCAAACACACTTGGTTGCAAATAGGCTGACAAGCAATTTAGAGGCTATTAGTATGAATGCTTCTCTGAAACTAACAGTCAATAAATCTCCTCAAGTGGACATTTCTGTGACTTCGACCTGTGTGTATCTGCTAAGTAAGTTAATTTATGGGACTTAGCATGAGGCAGTCATGATGGTTTAGCTGTAACTCCTTACTGGTCAGGGGGAAAAGAAGAAACCAACACCTGCCAGGGGACAGGTAAAAGCCACTCTTGATGAATGCCTACCCATTGCTCATATCAGGCCACAAAACCAATTTGAAACCCCCAGTATGGTGCCATGATACATCAGGTTAATTTGACGTAACCAATTTAAAGTGTCATTGTGGTGGAGTGATAGATGGCGCCCAGCTTGACATGGCGGGTGAAAACGGTGAAATACACACGTCGTTTATCTCACCTTGCTGCTGTGGCCCATCCTGCCCTTTATGCCAGAGGAATCTCCCCTCCGATGAGCTCAGCTGAGTAAAGGTGAAGATGTAGTGTGTCAAAGAGATATTGGTCTGATAACTTCAGCATATTTAATTACATTTAAAGAGGTTCCGAATTTAGGGGATTTTCAGTCAAAAGATTATCAGTATTCTGCCTTCACAAAAAAAGCAACAGTTGTAGTGAATCAAATGGAAAGATATTTTTTAAGTGAGGTTATATCTGTAGTCAGTGTATTTCCGACAATAGATGGCAGTCGGTATGCTCCCCCATACAAACAAGACTGGGAAAAAGTGCTTAAAAATTAAAATAAATATCAAGAATCATAATTCCATAATATAATTTTAAAAATATTATTACAATAATTATAAATATAGTTTTTATTCCCTGTCTTTTTCCCCCAGAAATCTTTTTATATCTTACAAAACTCTACTTATTTCTTGCAATTTGCAGTACATCATTTATTACCAAGTTGCTGAGTGCATTTTCCAGGTTTTCAATTTTTTTTTTTTTTTTTTAAAGAAATTGCACTTGCAATTGTGAAAGTCATCTGAAAACGGCACAAGAAAAGTGATGCGGCACCAGGTTTCTAAGGTTTAAAATAGACTGATGCAAAACTGGTGGAAACACAGACTGGTTTGCCAGATATAAGTTTCAAGAACCCTGAATAAAACCAGTTCAAGAAGAACTGGAGCAACTATTGTGGAAAAAAAGGGTGTAAGAGCCATGCTTGTGGGTTTGAGCCTGTCATTCTCCAGCCTTCAAAAAAACATCTTTTATGAATGATGCCATCTTTGTTTATTTGAATTTAAAGCTCTCTCATATTATTGCAGGTTACTCTTAAGTGATAAGTATGTGTCCAATACTTACAGTTTAAAGTTTTCTTTTCTTCCCCCAAACTTAATTTTGCTGCATTGTGTGTCTTTTTAAAATTAGTTTCAGTTCCAAGGCAACCTGCTGTTGTTACATAACCCACTTTTTTATCCCCAAAATGTAATTAAGATACTGACGGAGCCGAGAAGTTTGAAATAATTCTAATGCTAAATGTGTATACTAGTGATTCACTTTGAAGAAAGAATTCAAAAGTTAGCAACACATAATGAAAAAATCCCTTATCCTGTTTCATCTTCCCAGTGTTCTTGTAAATGGGCTGATCAGAGCAGACAGTCATAATCTCCAAGATAATGACTGTCATAATGACTGACAGTCATTTTCTTCAAGAAGAACAGACAATAGCATCTTGTTTCCGCAGTTCAGCAGTGTTAAGCGTGTTCATTTTTAGAGATACCAGACCCACAGCCTACACAGCAAGCGAAAACAGTGCAATGATTGAGTTAGTTAACATTCCTAACGTTGAAAGTGGCAATAATTTCACAGACCTGTGAAATACCTGACACAAACCTGACTACCGATGGACAAGAGAGGAGGAGAAAGAAAGTGACTTAACTTGAAAACAATGCTTTTGCATGCATGATTAAGCCCACCGAAATTAATAGGGTCTCATATTTTCATACATGAAATTTCATCCTGCACTTATCCCACGAGGCTGATGCAGACTGCTTGTTCCCTCCTGCATTAAAGTAAATATACGACCCCACCATATTAGCTTTGGCTTTGACTTTGGCCCTGTAGTGCAGACCTTTCTACCTGAGGCCATACATATAACCAGCCTCTGCTAATATCAGGGCTTAATACTTACCACTGGCCTGTTGTGCTGTCTCTTTTTGTCTAGCAGTGTTTGGACGACCCCGCTAGTTTTCTAATTTATGTCAAATTAGCATATTTAACACAGCCAGCATGTTAATTACAATACCACACACATAATGACAAATGCACACTTATATTAAGTTTGAAGTTACAGTTATTGTCAGTCCAGCCTTTCATCTCCCTCATCTCATATTTCTGTTCTCATTTCTTTATTTGGAAACTCATCAGCTGATCCCTTAATGACTATTAATCTCCTCTCTATTCACAACAAAAGCTCATTTGGATGGAACTATACATGAGACAGTATAACATAAATGAATCAACATCATGATCACAAGTGAGTCTTAAAAAAACAAACTTTTTGGAAAATCTGTAATAAAAGATGTACCTATAGTTGCCGTGGCAATAAAAAGCTTTAAACAAGCTAAACTTTGCCAGATTACATCTTTTCAAGACCTAAAAAAGTTTGTGATAGAGTGTAGCTTAAACCCATTAACCATGTTATATACTTTCTTTGTGCTATTTCCTCTTTTAAAACCTTTAGCTTTACTGAAGGATTTTTTAGCCTCGTGGAGATTTAAATGCCTCCTAGATATGGACGGACAGTAGCAAACACAATGTTACGAGACATAAATACAAAAGGAATCATTCCAGAGTTCTCATGGGTGTCGCTACATATGTGGAAAGAGAGTAATGCAGTCTACTGCAAGGCTACGTGGGCTGTCAAGGTGAATGTAGCTCTAATTGTATTTTTCTGTGACATCTCTGCATACCAACTGTTGCAGAGAACCTGACAATAAAATATTACACTTTTCTGAGGCAGCATCCAGGATAATCCACAGATCTTACTTGGTACATTGTTATCGTAGATTTCTTTCTATAGTAGTGTGTTATATAGAGAGGGAACAATACTCCAAGGGTAGGTCATTGTCCACAGGGACAGTAGGTGATTTTAGGGGGAGGTGATGGGAGATGTCATCCACCTTGTTAGCCAAATGACCAAAATGTGTCCTCCTTGTTAGTCTGCCATCCTTCTCCACCCTATCCGAGATCACTCATTGGTGGATGGTGGTCTTCAAATCTTCAAGTCCTCAAATAATACACAGACAAAAAATAGCCATCCTCCCGCTGTGGCATGATACATCAGAAGGTGGCGTCAGGTTCTAATGCAGTTTGAAACTATGCAACATAAGGAGCTGGAAAGCCAATATAGGGCAGGCAGGAAAGTCGGTGGATTGGTCCAATTAACACTGTAACAACCCTTTACACTGTTGGCTAGTGTTTTGCTTCCTGTATGAATTTTAAGCCAAACCATGATGTCTTTCCTAAACCATTAGCATTTGTTGAATGAACCTATCCACGTGCATTTTGTTGCCTAAAACTAACCATGTGCACTGGTTGCACAAGGAAATAAACGTAAATAAAAGGTGTTGATATTACCAGATGGCAGCAGGCATGTCCACATGCAATGCCCACGGGCGGCATCACTTGAGAATGCGAGTGGACTAAACCGCAAAGTTGCCCTTAAAACATTAAAGGACAGCGCCAGGTAATACTGCAGGTAACAACTTAATATAAGGAGCACAAGTGAATAGGGATAAGGATGTGTGGGTTTTTTGTACCCCTAACCATATGCCTCTTTTGCCTAAACCTAACCATCTGTAACTCTGTTGCTAACCCTAACTATCGTTACAGTCTGCGTTGGTTGCCATGAGCTGTTGTGTAGACAAAAGGACCCTGCTGCGTCAACCCACCACGTGCATTTGACATCAAGGTAATGGTTTTCTGGAGCGTAAACAGCAGAGGCAGAAGGATACCTAAAATGTCATAAGTAGATGCAGAGGGTCACTGACAGAGTGGCACAATGTGATGAGTTGGGATGAGATGGTGTTGATCACTGCAGATGCTGCGGCAAACCACCTATCCATCTCTCACTCTATTATACCCTCACTCATGGCCAAGACCTTGAAATATTTGAACTTCCTTGTTTGGGGCAGTTACTCTCTGCCAACCTAGAAGAAACAGTCTGCCATGTTCAGGCAGAAAAAAACCATGGCCTCAGATTTGGAGTTGCTGATGCTCATCATGACCGCTTCACACTTGGCTGCAAACCGCCTCAATGCATCATTGAGGTCACAGTGTGATGAAGCCAACAGAACAACATCACCTGCAAAGAGCAGAGATACAATTCTAAGGGCCCAAAACTGAACCCTTTCCTTTCCGCAATGGGTCTGAAGATCCTGCCCATGTATATCACAAACAGAATCAGTGACAAGGGACAGCCCTGGCAGAGGCGAACACTCATTGGAAACAAGTTTGACTCCCAGGAGGAGCTGGAAAGTGTTGCTGGGAAGAGGAACTCTGGAGTACTTTGCTCTGTCTGCTGCCCCCCTGACCCAGCCCCGTATAAGCAGATGAGAATGAATGGATCGATGCCCCGATCAGTGTTTTTGTCAGTTAAGCAAACTAACCCCCAAGAAGCTGAAGAAACTATAGTGTGACATAGCAAGATTAAATAACAGCATCAAGTCCTTCAAACACAGGGAATGATATGTGCAGAGAAATGTGGTAACATTCACACTCTTAAAGGAGTCCCAGCTGTGTTTCAGGACTCTGTAAATGATTGGAGTCAAACAGATCTGTGTGCATAGATATTCCCCATCACACTCAGTGCTGCTCTGTGTCCTTTAACCCGTCCTTCCAACCCTTCATTTCCTTGCTAAAGTAAAGATATTTGTTCTCTCTCTCCTGCCGCCCTCAACGAACAGCCAATGTCAGCACCTATTACAAATCCCCACAAAGGCTTTACCGAAGGAAAGGTGATTAATTAAAGCAATTAAGGCAATGACGGTTTCAATTAAGGCAGTTATGAGCTCCGAGTTGAGTAGTGTAGGAAAGGCCTTTGGGCGAGTGAGGTGGCAGAATGAGAGAATATGACCAGCTGAAAGTAATGAAAGAAATGAGCAGGGCTACCTGATGAGAGACGGGGAGATAGAGAGGGAGGAGGAGAGCGAGGAAAACACAAAAATTAATTAGTTCTCAGTTCATCTGTTACCTTCTCCCTGCAGCTGTGATTGTGATCATTCTATCAAACAACAGATTTATTCCAGCCATAGAGACTGTGTGTGTGTGTGTGTGTGTGTGTGTGTGTGTGTTTGTGTGTCCATACAAGTGGTCATGTTCATCTGTGTGTGTATGTGTCACTGGGTGTTGGCGCTTTGTATAATGAAATACTGTGATTAAGGTAATAGTCTGATTGAAGCACTTATATGATTGCATAAGTTGAAAAGTCCCCATTATAATTTTGTTTGAATGATTCAAAAACACTACCTATTTCAATTATCCTGAAAGAGCAGTTGAGGAAAACAAAGGGGGAAAAAGTTTCTTTTCTATTTATGTATTAAAGTACATGTGCTGATATGCTGTCAGCTAGCCAATAATTTAGCTATGCAGTAGTTAATAAATTAAAAAAGCTCCTCTAGAATGCAAAACGGACAATGGGATGCTCAAATTAGGGCTCACACTCTTGTGATCCTGTCACTGTCTTTATGTGTTTTGGAGCCAGCTATGGATTGGATCATAGGTTGGAATATTGAACATTAGCTTGCCATCAGCAAACCAAATCTCAATTGTAAGTAAGTCTGGAGCCTCTTAGTTAATGAAAGACCAAAATGCCCTTAGATGCATTTGGGAAGACCTACCACCAATCAAAGCAACAGAATATGTGACGCAGTGCTGAACGACAAACCAACACTTTATCAACCCAAACTGTCGCATATAGCCACTTTGTCAGTCGACTTTTGCATATACATATTACTGCCTCTAGGTATCCTCCTGTGTCTGCTGTTGATGTTCCAGGATGCCACAACCAGCATCAGATATCAACAAAAGCACAACAGGGCTAGGGTATTTAGGTTTAGGCAACAGAATCACATAGCAACTGACATGTCAACAAATGGACATCGTTAGGACTAGGCAACAAAAGCAAGTGGTTAGGTTAAGGAAAAAACATCATGGTTTGGCATAACATTCATATGGGAAGTGAACACCGGGCTCCAGGGTAAAAGTCTGGGGTTTGTTGGACCCATCCACCTCCCCTCCACCAGCTCCTTATGTTACATTGTTACTGACAGCGTTTCAACCTGAGGCTGTTCAGTGGGGTATCATTCAGCCATGACAATATCTGTCAATGTGTGTTATCAACTGATGCTGCCCATCTACATATAAAACTGCCATGCCAGGTGCTTTCTGTCTGTCCAGCTGACTGGCAGTGCATCATAACACTGCTGGAAGGGTGGCTTTTGGTGTTGCTATCTTATGGTGAAAACACTGGCAAAGCAGCAGCATTTCACAACTTTGGAATAAGACTTGGCTGATCTATTTATTTATCTAACTATCTGCATGATTTCATACATACATATGTTGCAAGGTTACAGGAATTCAATGAACTGGCCTAATGGAAAGACTCATGATAATGAATTCAGATTTATCTGTGTGCCTGTATTATGCATCATGCGGAATTAGAAAATGAATTAAAGCAATAAAATCAATCTTAAGCAGAGCATATCTGCCTACACTATAGTTACAACCTTCATTTAAAACCAAATGATCAACTGTATCAAAAGTTTCTGTAAGACCTAAAGGAAATAAAACAGACGACTGACCACTGTCAGCTACAACAAAAGCAACAACTTGGAGAGGTGCAGCCTCTGTACTATGACCTGCTCTAAAACCAGACTGGAATTTATCACAGAAACCATTTCCATTTATGGAAGCAATCATCTTGTCTGCTACCATTTTTTTTTTTTTTTTTGGCCGGACTGGGAAGTTTGGAAATTGGGCAAGAGTTATTAAGGCCATGTCATAGACCAGACAGGCCAGCACAGAGATTGCTTCTTTTACAGTGGTTGCAGGTGTGATTCTGTTAACTCACATGATGATTGATAGGTTTTCTAGGATGACTCTTATTCAGCACTGAGATACTGGTTGATGCTTGAATCAGGAAACGTTTAATACTAGCGCTCGGGTCAGCACAGCAGCATGGATAGAAATGTGTGACAGAGCACAAACCTATAACAATGGTATGTGCTTCTTACAGTTATACATATGGTTTCTCTCAGTTATCAATACGTCAGTGGTATGTCCAGACTTCCGTTCAGAAACATGGGATCTAGTGTCCCTAATGATGCCATGTGTCCAAACATATCTTGCAATAACAAAGGCTGTGCTATGAGTTGTAACAATCTTACATAAGAGATTGAGAGTTATAAAATAATTTACAAAGATGCCTAATTATAAAAAAAAAACCTCATACTTACAGTGATGATACAGCTACAGAGGTATCTCTTTACAATTACAAGAAAGCTTGAGGGGCAACATTTTGAACCTTAGGATTGATCTGGGTCCCTTGTCTGATGGAGTATGAGAGAATTTTGGATTTGAGCTTTGTGTCTAATACTGTCACTTTGTGCTCTTGTTCTTCTGATAAATTGTGTGGAAGCTGAGATACAATCACCAGCTTTGCTGTTCTCATAAAGCACACTGGTTTATGTAGTAATTTAGCAAGAGATTGGTGCAGCTTTTGCAAGAATTAATCAAGGTTCCTACTTTGTATGAGGTTTGCATAGTTGCACTTTGAAAATCCTTTACATACAACAAATTAAATGGGACAAAGGGAGTGCTTATACTGCATTGTATAGCATTCATGTCCTCCTGCTTGCACATGGATACAAGGCTTTCAGAAGTTAAATGTATCCTACATGCAGCTGTGAATGTCAGCTCTTGATAGGGATAACACCATTAACCTTTTATCTGTGTACATGTATGTAACTGTTGAGTGTTAATGTAATCAAAACCTTTACATATACAATTATAATCATGTTGGAAGAAAATTGCATGTACTTTGCATTCAATGGTTTTTCAGAGGGGGAAAAATAGGCGGTGTTTGTGTTGTGTGTATCTGCATGTGAGCATACATTACTGTCTATATGCACTTATTCACACCTACTCGTGCTTTTGTGTAACTGACAGTGAGAGTGGGAAAAATGCATGCTGCCTTCATGAATAATTTTCTACAAATTTCTAATGGAACCATTTCATGTTAGAAGAATGCCAGCAGCACCTTCTCCTCTCCTCACAGAAAGAGTGCCTTGTGTGTGTGGAATTTCAGCCCATTCTCATTCCAAAGTCTTCAAATACTGCAGCTTTTGCAGTGATTTGGGTGTAAGATCCTAATGCCAAAATTCACCTTTCACAGCTGCATAATACACTGCCGGGCAACGTCAGCTGAGAACGTGCCCGGACAGAATCGTTGACAGTGTTATAATATGTGGCCAGACAGCGCATACAGGATGGCACCTGCTGTGGCAACATGATACACGGACATGCAATGTCAGTTGAGAACCTGGCTGTCATTTCCACATGATTCGCTGCTGTGTGGCATCAGGTTGAAACACTAACTACAGAAAAAATGCAATAAAAGGAGCAAGTAGGTCCCTATAGGGCAGGCAGGAGGGGAGGCGGATGGATCTAACAAACCCCAAACTTTCTGCTGCCAAGGCAATCTAATGGGCAGATGGAAGGCGTCAGTTTAATTGCAGCCAGGTGGAACCTGTAACGTTTGCATGACACTTTGCTGGATGGAATCAGGTTGAAACGCTGCCGGTAACAATGTAATTTAGAGAGCAAAAGGTCCCAAGAGGGGTGGCGGATGGGTCCAATAAACCAGGACTTTCATGCAGGAGTCTGGTGTTTGCTGCCTGTCTGAAAGTGCTTTTTTTTTTCTATATCTTACCATGTGCCTCTTTTGCCTTAAACTATCAGTGTCAGCATGTGTATTTATTGACATCCTTGCGTTCGTTGCCATGTGCTTTTGTTGCCTTAACATAACCACATGTAGCATTATCTGACCATGTCCTCTTGATGACCTAGAGCGAAATATTTAGACATGGAAGCCAACTGCAAAGCAGCAAAATGTGATGACTTGGGATGAGAATGTGTTTCCTCTCCTCACAGCAAGTGCGCCTTGTTGTGTCTGGAGTTAGCATGTGGGCTGCAGGCATGTGTGCACCTCTGCATGTGTCTGTGACATCCAAATCTGTCTAGTCAATAATGGATGTAAAGTTGAATGTCTAAAAATACCCTTAGCTGGGACACTTGGCAGAGTTATTAGTGGTGTCGTTGCAGCCTAGCTGCAACCCCCAGAGTCTCCCGCTCATACAGTCCCACACACAGTCAGGAGGAGAAGAAACTAGTGTCACGCACTCATCCACACATTTACATAAACAGGCACACACAAGAGGAAACACAGAGAGAATGTACACACGCCCACCCATCATCCATCTGTATAGGCTATATGTCTTCTAGCACTCTGTGCTTCGACAGATTTTGTCTCCAAATTTTTCGCCTGCCTCTTTTCAAACTTAAACAGGGGAAAAGTGACATTTTATGCTAATGAGGTAGTGAAAAATCGTCTAACTACTGTAGCAACATAGAGAGGCCATAACACCAATTAAAGGTAAATTTCCTGCAGTTAAGTGCAGTAAGCCTTGACTGGAACAAGGTAGAAGGGGCAAAGCAGCATAAAGAAAAAAAAAGTTTGTTCTTGAAAAAAAAACAACATAGATGTGGAGTTGTGATGCATGGGGGGGCAGACAAGGACATGCACATTGTTTGAGATTTGTGGCTCAATAAGTTGAGTTTGAATAAGGCTTGAACAGGTTTGAAATAGCCTCTTAATTAGGTCCAACAGCTGGTGTATGGAGAAAAACAAGGTAAATGCACAGCCGTTGTTAAACATAGCTTTCACATGTCCTCTAAGCAATATGCTCCTTAACTTGTATGACTAATACGTGCTATAATGTGCCATTACACACTCCAATTTCCAACAAAATCGACACACAACCTGCCAGGTGGAATGTGTCGAGAATGAGCAATGCTGCCTTTATATATAGGTAGTGTGTAATCACTCATTAAGGGGACTTTTACATGGGTAATTTGCAATCATAGCAGGCCATGAACAGCTTGTCTGACTGCAATTTGAACCTTGCTTTATGCAGAAAATAAGGCAATTACGATGTTCATTATACTTGTAGGTGGAATGACGTAGAGTCAGCCAGCTGCTGAATCGATGACAGCATGGTGTGTGACATAATAACAGGGCAGGATTTTTAAAGGTTTTATAAAATGTAGCATTGAATATACAACTATAGATGGGATTGCATTATTCTTTTTTGGCCTCTGGCTCCCGCAGACTCCTTTTGTGGTGGATTAAAATGATACAGCCTCGTTGGAAGTATATACTGCATAAAAGGCTCCAGAAACACAGTTTGAACTGTTTTTCAACCAAAAAAAGGAGCTTTTTAAAGGTATAAAACATTTTCACTTGGGCATATTTACGACACAGCAGGTTACAGTTTTTAGGTTTCCTTGTGCCATTTTTTGTAAAGGTTAATGAAGAGGATCAGGCAGAAAATACAAAAATTCTGCAAATTTTTGCTGAGGCTGGTGGATGATTATATAAGTCTCAAATTGTGAGTGAGAACCAACCCTGACTTTAAAAATGACCACATTGATTTACTACTAGTATTTCCAAGTATGTCTTGGTGAACATGATTTTTTCTGTGGACTACGGTAAATGTCAATATTTGTTTTTAAACCACAAAATGTTCATGAATGAATTTTCTCTTACCTTATGCAGCCGAAAAAAATCTGTTTTTGCAAGTTCAAGCAAAGCTACATTTACAGAGTGCCTTGAGCAACAAATGTTAGTTATGCTATGGTTGCTACAGTATTAACTGATAACTTTGTAATTGTTTTGATTACATTTTAGGTATTCTTCTGTGTCAGGTGTTTATGCTCCAGGATGGCACTACCATGAAGTCAACAAATGCACATGGCTGTTTAGAAAACATGTGCACATGGCAACCAACGCAGATTGCAACAAATGCACATGCAACCATGCGTGACTTTGTTGCGAAGTCCTAACCATTGTGACAGTATGTGCTGTTTGTGTGAACATAAGGACCATGCTGCTTCATCCCACTGCATGTGCATTTGTTTAAATCACATTAACAGCCTGCATCATCCCACTATGATGTCATTCCACCATGTGCTCAGCTGCCTAAACAGCTGATGCACAAGGATACCTAAAACGTCATAGGTAGACGCATAACGTACTGACAGAATGACACCATGTGACACATTCGAAGTGAGAACATGTTGGTATTTTAAAAGCACATGTGGACTGGGCACTATTACACTTTCCATCACTATTGGTGATGGAAACCCTGAAGAATCAGGTAAAAGCCACAAAAAGGGCCATATGTATGACACAGTTGAGCCCAATGCAAAGGAAATCAATTACTTAGCACAACAGCTACCACTGCACCTTCGACCTGTCACGTTGTCTGTCTGAGTCTTACTTTTCAATGTCAATAGTCCAAAGTGAAGACCTCGTTAGAAAAGAAACTGACTTAACAGAAGCCTCCACTGATCAAATCTGACAAAGCATTTCTGCCACACAGTCATAATCTTTCATAACCACAACCTTGAGACATTTACATTAAGTTAGAACTGTTGAGAAATACAAAAACCATTTGTCGGCTTGTCAGCCGTGACAGTTGAATAGACAGAACCGAGAACTGCTGTGAAGTGCCAGGATTGTGGAAAATACCTACATTACTGACGCTTTAATGCAACTGCAGTGTTTTGTTCGCTCGACGCCGAGGCTTAGTGGACACGCAGACACGCACAGTGCACATGTATACACACAGAGACAGTCCTGCAACAGCCAACTGCACGATGATGTTTCCGCAGAGTTATTTCCCTTCAGATAACTTAATTCCATCCTTAAATTCAAAAAGCAGGCAGGAACCATTAAAAGCAAAGCACTGGTGCTGAAAACAGACATTAAGGCTTACAGCTCAGAGAAAATTGACTCACAATCAAGACGCTCCTAATCCATTTTGAACCGTCAAGGGTTAGCATTCTTATCTCCTGCGAGAGACGAGAGCAACTCTTCTGGGACTGGATGGAAGTATAAATGTCCCTGTGCCGCAGTGTGTGCACACATTTTTTACATGTCTTGTTCCCATGTGCTTGTGTGTGTGACTGAATTACTCAAGGCATCCAACTGTAGTGTGTGACCTTTTCAAGCAAAGGACCAAATCTGATTGATATCACAGTTGCAAAAATACCATAGTCAGTCACTGGATCTTTATCATCCATTTTACTTTTTCCCTAATCCCAGCCTGCATATCTGCACCCTATCGATCTCCTGCTGCCCATCAGTCTCTCTTCCTCCTCTTCTTCTCTTAATTTGTTTCCCACTACCCTATTCCCAATCCACTCCTCTCAACCTCCCCCATTACCATTATTTCCTCTCTTTTTCTCCCTTCCTCTGTCTCCGCCCGCTGACTGACAGTGCAGACATGCCGAAGTAAATTGGGATGTAGCCACAATGACAGGCCCTTTGTATTGATTTGTTCATCTTCATCATCCATCACGGTGTCCACACAGGGCTCAAACACACACCTACAAACACACATGCACACAAACACACTGCTTGCAGCAAGAGGAAACCTGTCCAGGTCCCAGGCCTAGTAAACTAATCACATTACCTTGATGGAGTGGACCAGTGAACCTCACAAGGCTGCAGAGCTGGAGAGAAAAAGAGAGAATACCTTATGTTTCTGTCACTACTTGGGCTAATGTTAGAACTATAAACAAGATGAACAGGCATAAAGCAGATTCTGCTGCTCACTGAACAATAGAGATGTGCATTGCTTCCTTTTTATTTCCTGTTTATTGGTGGTTTGTGTTATTGTTACGGTTGTGGATTCAGGTATTGTTCTTCATCTTCTTCTTTCACCTCTCATTGTTCTCATTTTTTTTTTATATTTCCAGTTTGCTGTTGACATTTATTTCATATTTGTGAAGTGTATTCAGACAACAGGGACGAACTTCAAATAAACATACTTAATCAAACATGATTTACAAACAGAGAGCAGGTGAATCTTATTATAAAATGGTTCAACAAAAATTTTTTAGGCTAATTTAGATTAACTACAAAAATGACACTATTCTTCTTTCTAAGTCATCAAATACTTCCCCTTTGACACGCCCTTCTGCCCAAGCAGCCCCTTCTCATTTCAAAGTCATCAAATACTGACACTTTTGCAGAGCTTTCGGCTTAAGGTCCTAATGCATAAAGCCACCTTTTGCATCCGCATGGTACAGTGGATGGGTCCAACAAACCCGAACTCACAACCCAAACCTCCTCCTAATTGGATCAATCAGACCAGTTTCCTTCTTTCCTCTCATCAGTGCACTAATCACATGATTGCAGCCTCCAAAAACACATTGGTTATGCATAACTTACTGGCTCATCATTATGTGGGATATCTATGAATTTAAGTGTAGTAGTTGTCATAGGAAAACATAAGAACAATGCATGATATATCCATATATCCATGATATATCCGCCAGATATATCTCTTGGGAAAAGCCAGAAAGAAACTGAAAGTTCTGTCTCCGAGCCTGACCAGTCTGCTAAAAGTATATTTACTGTCACTCTCATCCTCTGGAAATGATTGCTATCTATAAAGATTTCATTGAAAAGGGACCTTTGGCAAGCCTTCAATTACTTTGAGTGTTTTAAGAGTCTGTCTCTGTGAAAAAAGACACCAAACTACTGTGACACTAGTGATATGGGCCATCTTTAACCTTCACACCCAAAAGACAGGATAAATGTCCACTCCCTAAAGAGCTGAAAACACACCACTTGGTGAGGTTGTGAGGTTAAAAATTCAGCTTTGGTGTCAAAGGGAACAATTTGATTGCTTGCAAATAAAAGACGAAAGATTAAGCAATCAGACACCCAAATTTGAGTGATGTACAAAGATGTCTGAAAGCTGTGGCAGAAAGGTTGCTCGAGGTTACGGAAGACGCAACACGGGGCCACTGTGCGGAGGAAGGGATGCGGACATAATAATGGAACAATGAGGATAAGATCGTCTGAAGGAGATAGAAACCATGAATGACGGAGACAGATTTGGGAGCATAAAAGAAAACATCTGATTCATGAACACCCTTGATCTCATATCTTTTTGCAAGATGAATCTAAAAAGACATAAAATAAAGCAGGAGAAAATACTGGAAAATGTGAATCAGATATTAGCGGAGGCTTTGCTGGAAGGAACTGGCTGAGCGCACCTACGATAGATACACAGATTGATATTTTTGTAAAGCATGTTAATCAGTGTGATGAGTCTATCTTCCTCTGTTTCTTAAATGAGAAAGCAAACCTATTTTTATTATTTCAGTCTGGACAACCAGAAGTATCTCAGGAACTATTGAAATGCCATGAATGTATTGTCTGCATAGGATGAACCTTGCTGACAATGGTCATCTCCTGAATTTTTATTTATTGCTGCAGCAGGTTGACATTTTTCTTTTAGAGTAAAATGTCTCAAGAACTTTTTGACTGACTGAGTTTGGTTCAAGCGTTCATGTTCTCTTATAGCCTTACTCTTTATGCAGCCTGGTTTCACTTCCAACGTGCCGAACTATGCTTTTCAGGCAGTGTCCCTGGTGTCACTGTAATGACACCGGGGACACTATTTAGCATCTGTGTGAGCACACTATGCTTTCAACAAACTCCAATATAAACCCACCTAAAGAGTACAAAAGTCTGCTAAGGGTCCATAGGACTAGAGGTGGCTGCGTCTAACAAGCACTGCACGTAGTCCCAGGAGGCTGTTGTTCAAGACATACAAACAATCAGCTGGGGCGTTTGTGACACACAAAGCTGGGTCCTTTTTCAGCACTATTTCCTTTCTTTTCCTTACCATAACCAAGTAGTTCTTTAGCCTAAACCTAACTGCTGATCCCTTTTGCGTCAAGATACAATGCAAAAGGCTGTCCCTGGTATTGTTATAGTAAAATATATCGAGTAGTGATGAAATCAAGTTTCTATATTCAGCACAGTCACCTAGTGAAAATTTCCTTTTGTCCAAATAGCTGCAAAAACATCTCCCATCAGACCTCACCACGCCTTTACAGGAGATTTGTAAACAGTAGTAAGTACAGAGTGAACATTTTGTCAGTTTGCCCCATCATGAAGATAGACAAAACTCAGTCCAATTGCAAGTATTGTACATTTCTGCCTGAATACAATGCATTTTCATGTTTTATGCGCATCGTATTAGCTTTTCCATAAGTTACATAATATGTGAGCTGACTTCGGGAGGTGGCAGGGATGGTGGATGACGTGTCACTTAGGTAGGATGCCTGCCAAGCTGCAGGCCACTGTTCAAGATCAGCAAACAACAAAACTGGTTGTGCTTTATCGAGCAATTGCTTTTTTTTCCACCGGGGAAAGTGCAACAAAAGCAGTTGTTTTCTCTAATGAGCCATCACTGCATTTCCAAGTAGGACTGTGCCCCTAAAACAGGACGATTTTAGCCAAAACATGATTGCGTTACTAACCATAGCTAAATGGGGCTTTGGGGTTTTTTGTGTGCCCAAACTTTACTATGTTTTAACCAAAGCTAAATGTCAATGTATTTGATATATAATAATGTGGTTTGCAGACATGTGCAATGCCAACCTTTTTTTGTTCTGGTGGTTGAATTGGAAAAATAATAACACTCTTAGCACCATTTCAAACTTCACACTACAACTGTTTTTCTTTCTTTTTGCCTTTGGTGGTGCTGGTAGGCATATTTTGTTTCCTTCAGACATAAGATTTACGGTTAACCTCAATATTTCTGGGAAATTTAAGGTCGCAAAATATGTTTAACTGCTTTGGTGATATTGCTGACTGACACATGCTCAAATCCCCCTCTCACTCACTCACACACAGACACAACATTTGTGGGAAAAAATGACAGGTGCCCTGTGGTTTTACTGTCACAGTCATATACTGTAAGAGTGACAGAACACTACTCGCCAGTCTGAGTTGTCTTCTCACACCATGACACTCACCCACTGATAGTTACACTCACATGCAGGCACACACACATACACACTCACACTCTGAGTGTCTCTGTCATGTCACCAATTTGACCCTTCACAAGCTCAAAGCTCAGGGACAAACTTACAGCTCATCGTTTTTTTGTGGAATGATTTTTAGTCCAGCGCAAGTGGGAGAAGTAAGATACGGCCCTTATGTTTGATGTCAAAATGCCTTTTTAGGCACAACAGCAACATGACGGCTTATAAAGTGGCTTCATGAAATTCAAGCTTCTTGGTCTGAAGACCTTGACCACCTGGAAAGCTAATTCAATATAAAAAAGAGCTGCTTAGTACAAAAGTACAATACTGGTAGCACGAGGCAGCTGTAAAAAGACAGCTTGTGAATGTTTGTAACTGTAAATATGCTTCTTGAGTTGCAATTGGGTTAGAAAGAAAAAAAGTGGCTCTTTTATTTATTTTTCCAAACGTGTGTTTGGATTAACTACAACAAAGTTGTTTCCACCCTAAAGCCAGAGCTTCCGTGTTTCTTTTTCAATATATCCAATAGATTTCTCACTGTCTTTTTTTACACAGTTTATAGTATCTGAATAAGTGAAGTTATTTCTGTGTGGTTGCATGTTTTCCCTGTGGGTTTCCGCCAGATGCTCTGGTTTCAACATACAATGGTGTGCTGATTTCTCATTATGCTTTCTTACAGGGTATATAGTATTTAAACAAGTGGAGTTATTTCTGTGTGGTTATTGCATGTATTCCCTGCGGGTTTCCTCCAGGAGCTTCGGTTGGCTTCCACCTACCTTTCATGTTTTACGTATCGTGCAAAATGTGTTTTCTTTCGTGGGTGTGTTTATGTGTGTAATTTCACATACAGTATTTATGCATAATGAAAACAGAAAGCTGCTTCAGTATAATGCCTCGTAACCAGCAATCAAGTTGTCTCTTATACACTGACACAACATCAGCGGCACAACTTAACCAAGCATGTTACCGCAGAGCCTTTAAAAAGGTTCAACCACAGAAAAACATCTTTACTTATTCAGATACTGTATATCCTGTATGAAAAGATAATGAGAAATCTGCTTACTGTGGTATAGGATTCTTTCATGGGACGCATAGGGGATTAAAAAGAAACACATATGCATGTACACTGTAAACTATATGTCTATACTATACATGTATATCTGTGGTTTGTGCACTTTGTTTTGCTTTTGTCTTGTAGATTATCTTTGTCTTTTCCCCCCTTCTCTTTTCTTTCTCTTTTGTGGTTTGAAATGTTGAAATATTGTCAGCTTGATTACACATCCTGGATATGATTCATATGATATTTTGTATGAGTGTAAACAGTTACGTCGATCAATTGGGTGGATTAAAAGTCAAGACTGAAATTCTCTCTTAAGCATAACTTAGTTTAATTAATGTCGGTTAACATGCATTGTGTCTTTCCAAAATACACTTGGGTTCTCACAGGAAATGTACGTATCTGTTCTGTAGATGCATACAGCCTTTTTTTTTTATTTTTAAAAAGAAACTTAGAATGTCAGTAAAACACTTCATATTTATGTTTATTTCTTTATGAAAAAATGGTTATGGGTACAAAATAAAAAGACATATACCATGGTTTAGCTCAACATTTATACGGGAAGCAAACAGCTGGCTCCTGGGTGAAGGTCCAAGGTTTGTTGGACCCATCCACTGCCCCTGCCACCCACTTTATAGGGGTTTCCAGGTCCTTGTATTATGAAATATTTTTTTTGGCAGCGTTTCTAACTGATGCCATCTGGCAACGCCAAATACCACCGCAAAATTTACCTTTTCACATCGGTTACTGATGCCAGAATGACTGGCCAAGTGGCAATATTTGATGACCTGGTAATGAGAAAGAGTTGGGCTAAAATATTTTTGAAATGTACAGATGTTTATTAGCTCAGTAGTTTTCAAACTATATTTTTATATTTCATATACTTCTTTTTTTTCCAATCTCTAGTAGTACCACCACTATGGTAGACATTAAAATACAGTATTGTAGGCCGGCCCTGTTTAGCTACAGAAAATAGTATATACAAAATATTTCCTCCTGAGGTACAGTACTCTTATAAATCCTTTCAGTATAAAGCCATGATTGTTTTTAAACCAATCATTGCGGCTCCGTCTTACCATCCCAGTTCAGCTTGTTATCATGGAAAAATGGTCCTGATACACCCATAACTGTAACTATTTAGCAGGCTGATATCAGAACTAAAATATGACATTTAAGGGCTCTCATAGTTTAAGTTTTTTCATTTGGAATTTTGTTGCATTTTGATGGCATTGTGCATATTTACAAAATGGTTTTACTTTTGTAAATATGTTTGGGAGATTCATTCACGTACCCCTAGAGGGAGCTCGCATACCACCAGCGATAGACAAACCGTAGTTTAAGTACAGTGCTGTATTTCATCTTTTTGTCAGCCTTTGTAAAGGAAAATAACCTTTTGTTTGCATATTTTTTTTCCAGATGTCTCTTTCTCATATTTTGTTAGATGGCTCTCTTTGTGTGTGATGGCACTTTGGCAGCACAAACCTGAGTTTAAACCCGACACAATGCTTATAAATGTTTTTATATGCTCATGAAAACATTTAGCTTCTTTCACTGATTTTCTCCAGAAAATATCCATATTTTATAAAATATAGGTCTGAATTGATTTTCACCAGGTTGTCTGGCCTCTTACATAATTTTCATACCCTCACAAAAGGTGACATACACCAAAAGGCTTTAGTGTACAGCATGAAACCGTTTTGATCACAGCCTCATTTTTTATTTCTAAAAAAAATGAGTGAAGAGGATATAAGGAGAAAAAAAAGTAATGAATGGTTATAAACCCTTACAACTCACACATGCACACGCACACACACACACACACACACACGCACACATTGTACACAATTTAAAGATGTGAATTCACTCACACACTTGACACTTCATCAATCACTCTGCTGGAAGTGTGAGTGTCGGAGGGTCTGCAGATGTTCAACATATTGCGAGGAAGCCTTGGTTAAAGCAGTCAGCAGACAGTTATTGCCCCATTAAGTATACAGGCACACACACACACACACACACTGCAACATAAACATACATGCACAACCTAAACACAGTGTGCAAGCAACAGCTCTTAAAAAATATGTGTGAAGTATAAGAGGACGAATGAGCACAAGTAGACAATTTAGCTGTCTTTGACTAAGTCTCCTTATCTGAGGACGCATTCCCTCAAGCAGAACTCAACATGGCTCCATGGATGGATTATGAGACAATGGACCCCTGCGGGCACAGACATGCAGAAGGCTGCTGCCACACGTTTCCACAGGAGCCAACACATAGACTTTGTGGTGGTTATGGGTCTTTCTTTATTGTTGTTCTGCATCTCCTCGTGGTCACAAGGAGATAACTTTTTGTTCTTGCTTTTTGTCTTATGTCTCCACACAAAGAAAAAAAATGTTGAGTGCAAATGCTAACCTCAGAGCAGTGAATATTTTCTAATCAAAGTTTCCTCATGCGTGAGAATGAAGGATTTCTGAGAGTTTTTAAATCATTTTGTTTATGCTCGTTCAGATTTTTCGGATTGCGTACAGCGGGGAGTGACAGGAAGCGCATGAGAGAGAGTGCCGGGATGACACGCAAGATGGGTCGTGAGCTGGATTCCTCCCATCATCCCCTGACATGGTGAGTACCAACTATCTGCTTTAGCCTGCTGAGCAGCCATAACACTCCTGAGAAACATTTGCAGTGTTTGTGTGTGTGTGTGTGTGTGTGTGTGTGTGTGCTGAGGTGTGATGATGACTTGTATGTTTGAGTGGGCCCGGGGCTCATTGCACAGTGTGACTCAGGCTTTGAGTCCTGTTAGCAGCGTGCCTCTTAGACATGTGAGCCTGCTGGCAGCTGAGCGGTGTGTAGGCCAGCTGTGTGAGCAAATAACTCACTAAAGCTACATTTGCAGTGTGTAGGTATGCATGCACACGTGTGTGTGTGTGTGTGTGTGTGTGTGTGTGTGTGTGTGTGTGTGTGTGAGCCTCCGACACACCTCTGTGCCTCCACCGTGGCTTAATAAAGGACGATACATCCTGGTCATGCCAGTCTTCTCTGCTGAAATATAAAAACAATCTTGTGAAATGAATTCAAACTTGAAGATGCAGTTTAGATTGCACGCTGTGTTGAGGGAGTTTCTTTCTGAGAGGATTTTACTCTCTTTGTGCAGGTAGGAGGTTTGTCAGACCAGTCCCCTCGCCCAACTTTTCACCCACTCATTCACCTGCTTCCCATTTCCCTGATTAGTCCTGCAGTATATATACCAGTCCATTTCCAGGATATCTTTGCCAGATTGTTTCATGTGCATATGCTGATTCTTTTCCTTTCCTCTTGTATGATTTGTTCACCTAATCAACTTGGATTTTAATCTCACCTGCTTGTGTTTTGATTGTGTCTGTTTCAATCTTGTGTATTTTCTGAGCCCTTACCAAAACCTGAAATATTCTGATTTACAAATAATCACAAATTGGACTGCTGATGTGTTTACATTTGATAAGCCTTGCCAAAAGGAGGCACCTTGGATTAGCATGTATCCTGATTTCTCCAGTATAACATGTTAAGTCAGTGATTAATGAGTTTGGTTGCAGATATGATTAAACTTTTCTTTGCAACATTGTTTGAAAATTTATAAGTAGCTTAATGGAGCTACAAGAAAACTAGTAGAAATATTTTGATTTTACAGAGGTTTGGATAAAGTCTCTGCCAGGTAAATAATCCACAAACCTCCTTAAAACTCCAACTTGTCTTCCTACTTTGAGGCCACATGGCTACCAAAGCATTTTTTTTTCTCCCCATCTTAAAACCCCTGCTGCTCCTTAAGGATCAAGACGCTCGCACCTTGCTGCTATGGTAGTAACAGTGACAAGGGTAGAATTTTTACCCTAAATTAAATATCTTTTCAACTGTTAGAGCTCTGAAAAAAACAAAAAAGACACGATAGATACTCAGCACCTCATCGCATTTCTGGCTTTTGTAATGCAACATAAATATGCCATGCTCCCATTGCAAAGAGTTTAAAAAATATTTCGGTGGACACATGGCCTTTATAGTAACTGGTGAGCTAATTAGAGATGCTGGTGTGTGGATTTTTTACTGGTTACCTCTGGTTTCCAGCCTTTATTCAAGGCTAAGAGACTCCAATCACATGTTCAACAGAGAGGTAGGAGAGTGGTAGCAGTTTGCTGATATAACTCTTAACTGAAAAGTGAGTAAGTGAATAAGTGATGAACACATTCTCATCCCAACTCGCCGCTTGGTCAGTGCAGTTCACGTCTACATACGACGTGCAAGGTATCCTCCTGCATCTGCAACATATTAAACATTAAAACACCTGTCACCCTCACTGATGCCATGGGGAACATCCTCCTTTGAGTATAATTACTGGCATGTTGACAGTGCATCAGTCTCATAATTGTTGGTTTATTAATAAGATGATACAGGATTTTTACATAAAGCAGTCTATATGCAAAGATATTCCCAAAAGCCTCTATGCTGAAAAAAAACAAAAAACATTTAGTGACAAGAACAAGCATTTTTCAATTAGCATTCAAATGGGAGATTTACTTTGTAAACAAGACGGATAATTAGTTGGGCTCGCTAAAAATAACTGTGGCTCGTTGACAACAAGTAATTAAGAGAAAAAGACAACAAGCACATTTTATAACAAACTCATCACCATAAGTGTTTATTTTCAGCAACACCTGCACCTCCGCACATCATGGCAGGATCCATTCATGACAAGCTCACCAAATCCCGAAGAGGATTTTCTTTTTAGTTTCATTCAGGATGTTCTTGACTTTGACTTTGAATAATTCTCAACATTATTGATGGTACAGTGTCATTCCCGTCGCTACAGCAGTTTCACTAAAAGTCCCAGCTGAAGGTCCACAAGGGATGGTCTCAATGTCAAGAAATGAAAATGAGAATAATTCATGCCAAGGCTCTCCATCACACCAGTGGGAAGGATGAATAAACCAGCACACTGAGCCTAACTCACCTACAGCCAAGGACGAGTCCGAAAACTCCAGAAGGTGTCACCCTGAGCCTGATTCTGTTTTAAGATCATTACTAATAACTTTGTTACAAAGTCCCTCCGTCCCCCATCTCTCCCTCTCTGTCTCATCCTCCCAACACTGTGGCCATGATAAGTGAACATCATCCCCAGCACATATAAGATTTTGTACTGTCTGACCTACATCCCATATTCTGGATCAACGTATCCTCATACAACAGTTTGTATGATAGTCTGCGAATTAGCACCCTATGAATGATGCTACGTGTCCAACATAAAGTAACATCATGAATGAAGTTACCTAGTTTAGGTTTAAGCAAGTTGAGTTACTTCGGTTAGGAAAATAAACATGGTAACAATGTCCCTTTTTAAAATGACTCAAAATGTACGTAGTTCTGAACACTGGTCTTCTGGGGAAAAGACTTGTGTTTTGTGAACCATGAGCCCATTCTCATTCCAAATTTATAAAATAGCACTGCATTGTATCTGCATTTGGCATAAGTTAGAAAAGCCAAAAGGCACCTTTTGCGTGTGCATGAAATGCAGCTGGACTGAGCCAGGGGAGAATGCAGCCAGTTGTTTGATTTGATTTGATTTATTTAGCACATATTTAAAAAACAGCAATGTTATACATTTCAATTAAAGGAGCGTGCAGGGGAAACCCAGAAAACCCTCATGGGGCTTGACAAGTGAGGTTCCCCATGAAACTATCAATTAGTGCACACATAATAGTCAGATGTGGAAGTCCACATGTGGCAATATGTGAAGACTTGGGATGAGAACATGTTTTGTCAGTGCACTGACAACATGATCATACAGTCCGCTCTCACTCCGAAGTCGTCAAAGCATGTCCACCAACGCCAAAAGGTACCATTCGCTTCAGTTTGAAACATTGCTGGTAACAATGAACTATAAGGTGATGAAAAGTCTCCATATGGTGGCGAGGTGGGAAGGTGTATGGTGAAACAAACGCAGGACTGTAATCCACGTCATGTGACTGACCATGCGGCAATATTTAATGAGTTGGGATTTTTTTTATCATAGCTTTCCAAAATCTGTGGATTATACACAAATTACTGACTCATCATTACATACGATAAACTATTAATTTTTATGCATTGCTTTTTGTAGAAAAATCACAGTGCACAATAACAACTTATCTGAGTTCACACACACACACACTACAGTAATGTTTCCAGTAAATGGCCACCATGACCTCTGAAAGATTTTGTTGGATGTCTTTTTTTTTATGTAGTTTTTATTTGGGAGGTAACTTTAACTTAAAAGCTGGTTTAACAGCAAATTCACCAACATTGTAAAACATTTGTGTTTTGATGGGCTGTGTCCAAATCACACTCTGGTGCACTCGTCCACTTCTTGCAACATAACAGACACTCAGCAGTTTACTCAGGTAAAAAAAATAAATAAATAAAAAAAAGCATTAGGGATTGTCCAACATGAAACACTATTAGTTACCACAAGTGACACATGGAAATTATACTTGCAATTTGGAAGAAGTGCCCCTTTAAATTATGGAGTTAATAGCTTTCTGTGCTCTTTTAAGAGTCACACAGAATAATTTAATCAATGAGAAACTCAAAATATTGCTCATGTGCTCTTCTATTTAAGATTAAAGGTGTTAAGTATCACACCCCCGGTACACCCACACAGGTGTTTTCACTTAACTAGCTGATTAGACATCTGCTCAGGACTGTGGAGGTGTGTAAGACTGTGCTTAATTGACACCTCCTGACTCAAGTGTTGCACCTTTTTTAGAAACAAAACTCCCACCTAGAGTTATTTTCTGTGCAAAATTTAAGGTTTGCAGCCCTGCCTGATAAATGGTTGGAAAGTGTGCACTCTGCATACTTTAATTCATCTTCATTTGTCAACAGTAATCCAAATATATTCCAAGTACATTGGAATATATTATTTGGTGAATGTGCTTGTTTGTAATGTCTAATTCGACTTCTGTGGAAAGAATTGTGCAGAGCTACAGAGAATCACAGAGACGAACCACTTACCTCCTGAAAAACTGTGCCAGCCCAACACGTTTTTAATTAACATATCAATGCTTTGCAGTTGACTCTCACATCTACATAGCATGTTCTAGGTTTCCTTCTATATCAGCTGTAGATGTTCCACAGTGTCCCTACCATGATGTCAAAACAAGCACATGCTGGCACTGGTGGTTAGGATCAGGGGAAGGAGGCACATGGTAACATGGAGAAGAAAAACATCACATTCAGACAGAAAGCAAACAACAGACTCCTAAATGAAGTCCGGGGTTTGTGGGACCCTCCCACCGCCCCTCCCATGCACCCTATAGGCACCCTCATGCTTCTTACATTACCGGCAGCATTTTGACCTGCAAATGCAAATGCACCCAACCTAAAAGCACACTTGCGCTCCTTGTAGCATGTTATTACCCGCAGTGTTAATACCTGACGCTGTCCTTCAGTGTTTCATGCACACACAACCGGTTCCATGCGGTCGCACTCTCAAGTGACGCTGCCCGTGCACGTTGTATGTAGATGCGCCCGGTGTCTACCAGCTTATTATATCAGTATAATATAAATATATGGAAATGTATTATTGTTTTCTTTTTGTGAATGTGCTTGTTTGTAATGCCTAATTTATACTTTTTGTGGAAAAGCTTGTGCAAAGCTGCAGAGATGCTTTGTGGAGCTTGCAGGGAACAGAGATACAGCACACACCTCCTGATAAACTGTCCGCCTGACACCTGGGAGGTGGGATTTTCCAGACAGTTGTGGTCCTAAACATGCATAAGTAAAATTACATGCTACATGCACAATCCAACGCAGAGCTATAGGCTCGGGGAGCCTCCTAAGAGGTGCTAGACTGCACAGAAGGCATCAGGCTCTGATTCTGTCTGCACACGCGTGTGAGAAAGGGCAGGTGACAACATCAGGAGAGGTTACTTTGGAGGTGCTGCATCAGTCAGCTCATAACATGTTTAATGATCTATATTGTGCAACTTCAATGGCACATTTTAACCAACTGATGACTGAGGTGTTATCTGTAATGAGCAGGTTTTAACCCTCGAACACCTGGATCAACATCAGTTTTCCTGTGCCACCTTCAGAAGCATTTAAACCTGAAACCTGAAAAGAAAAAAATGGTTTGTTTTCTTTAGACAACAAAATGAGCAACTTTGAAAGAAATGTCATTACTTGCAGAAAAGTTTGTAAAAAATGAGGAATATAGCCTTAATTTTATTTTTATTGATTTAATTATTAGAAAGTATAAAAACAATAGGGAGAAATGTCCAGAAAACTACATTTATAATTTGTATAATTATATATTTAAAATTATGTTAATTATGTTTTACATTTGTTTATCTATTTGTTTGTTCTTTTGTTTGTTTATCTATTTACTTATTGTTTATTTTCAGGCAATTTATTTAACTTTTTACTAAGTTCTTGCAAATTTTTGGGCCATTTCTTCGTAAGTTGCTTATTGTGTTCTTCTCATGTTTTTGAAAGAAATCAAGCCAAAGGGTCAAGAGACCTGTGTGTGTGTGTGTGTGTGTGTGTGTGTGTGTGTGTGTGTGTGTGTGTGTGTGAAGAGAGAGAGAGAAAGACAAGAGGTAAAGTCACAGAGACTACAGCACCAGAGAAACCCGCTTCCTGCTCCTCACAACACACACCTGCCAGCACCGAAGTGGGACTGCTGTTTCTGAAAGCACATAAACAAAACCACGGGAGAAAGCTTGCAGCATCGTAAGCAGGACATAGATAGATTTCCTTAGGAGAGTAAGTAGCTGCTCGCCCTTCAATGTTGCATTTTAAGCATGTAATCAAGTCCGGAGTAATTGAATACGTGGCGAGCATGCCGAGGTATGAAGGAGAGAAAAGAGAGAGAGAGAGACTAGTACGTGAGAGAAGGAGAGGTTTATAAGATAAAAAGAGGAGAGAAGAGGAGAAATGGGGCAACAAACAAAGGGGAAAGGAGAGGGGAGTGACAAAAGGGAAGAACAGAAAGGAAGCAAGGAGAGGAGACAAGTAAAAGAGCTAGGAGAGAAGGAGAGGACAAGAAAATCAGAAGAAGAAAGGAATAAAAATAAAGTCAAAAGAAACGAGAGGATGAAACTGAAGGAGGAGACTTGGAAGGAAAGGAGAGAGAGGAGAGGAAGCTAGAGAGAAAGGGAGAGAAAAAAAGGACAGGCAATAAGCAGAGAGTAGAAGACAGGAGAGGAAACGAGACAAATGAAGAGGAGAGGGGAAGAAAGGAAAGAGGAGACAAGGAGATAAAAAGGCATTATATAAAGGACAATGAAAAAAGGTAGTTGGGATTGTGGAAGAGGAACAGGAGGGGAAACAGATGGAGACGTGACAAAAGGGAGAGAGGGAACAAAGAGAAGCACAAGAAAAAGAGGAGAGAGAAAGAGACAGGAGAGGAACCTAACCAGCCAGATATTCTGGCCTACATCTACAGCTCTGCATTTTGGATAATGAAGAGGAGCAGGTGGGCGAATAGATTCTGTCACAGTCTACAAGATGCGAGGACACTGGCAGTGTGTGTGTGTGTGTGTGTGTGTGTGTGTGTGTTTGTGTGTGTGTGTGTGTGTGTGTGTGTGTGTGTGTGTGACTATATCCTCTTTAGACGGGCTCAGGGAGCAGACTACAGATGCCTAGGTAATTATCTCCCAAACAGAGTCCAAAGTACAACATTTTTCAGCAGACAGTCTGAGAGAGAGTGTATGGATGAGAGAGTGAAGGGCTGACGAAGGACCTGACATAGACTGAGGAGGTGTGTGTGTGTGTGTGTGTGTGTGTGTGTGTGTGTGTGTGTGTGTCTTCTGATCTTCAAGCCTGGTAATATTTTATCAAACATTGGCTTGATAACATGGAAACATAAATTATGAATGCATCCAGTAATAGCCTACATACATCTGATGCCATCTTCTATCACAGGCTGGGAGTTTAAGCATCATATGAACAGCAGAACAGCAAAGCATTCCTCATGTTATTGACTACCTTACTTTTATCTCCCATTAGTCTACATAAAGTTCATTAAAAAAAGAGAAAATTGTTCATCAAACAGCCACCTGTGGACAGTAGTGGCACTTATATGGCAGAGGGTTACTGGATTAGATTTCCCTTAACTGTTTGAATATGCTCATGTGTCAGATGATTTGATCAGATGAATTTTTTTTAAAAAAGTAACAAGAAAAGTACCTGCAAATAAGCAAAAAAGAGAAATCAAAAACAAACAATAAGTCATATTGTTAATTATAATTGTTAAGTTAAACTTTTGCTTTTGAACCAGATTTTTTTTTTCAAAGGTTACATATTCTTTCTAAAGTATTCTTTGTAATATAATGTACATGTATCAATAAAGCTGAACTTGCTTGTTGTCAGATTAAGATCCAGGGGATGGAAACTTTAGTTTTTTCTCTCACTCTCTCTCTTTTTTTACCCTGATTCACAGGTCGTTCGAGGCAACTCCGCCAGCTTCCTTCTCCCTCAGCCGCCATCTCTCTCTCTGTCTCTGCCTGCCCACAGAGGCAGCAGATAAAGGGCCGGCCCCCATGGATGGAGAGGAAGCACACTGCAGAGAATATCTCTTCACTGCTCAGCCAAACGCCAGCTCGCCCCTCCATTCTCTTTCCCTCGATTCCACCTCTTTCTCTCCTCTCACAGTCTGTCTGTGTTTCTCTCAAGTGTTCCCAATACATGCTCTTCAACAAAAATCACACACACTTAGCCAGCCAACCAGGAGCCGTGTTTTGACTATTCACAAACTCCAAAAGCGCACTAAAAGCTCCTGTGAGACAAAGAGGGGGGGGGTGTGGGGTGTGAAGGACAGACTGCTTCCAGTTGATAAAAAGCAGCTAATTCATTTTGGAACATGAACAAAACGCCATCATTTAAAAACAGAGTAACACGTCCAAATGGCTCAGTCTTCGCAGACAATGAATGTGCAAAATGATTAAGTTATTGCTCTTACTTGATCAGAAAAATTTGATTAAGATTCTTCTATGAACACAAGAGGATTATTTTAATAATTCTGTTCCCATGCAGTCTTGGCTGCGAAGACGCGCCGCCTCCCACACAGGCACCAGTACGAGCCAGTCAGCCGTGTCAGTCACGTCTTATCTGTCAATAACTTCACTCAGTCCTTTCTTCTCTGCAACAAGACGGCTTTGGCAACATGTCAGAGAAACTAATATATATTTGACTAAAGTTTGGGATTTTTTGGACATTGTGGCCCATTTTACACAGAGATTGTACTACAGGGGCGCTACAAAGTCTTCTTTCTGCCTCTTCTGAATTTTTACACAGAAGCAAACGACAGCGCCATCATGCTGCTACAGTGAGTGGTTTTAGACAACTTGCATCGTGGGATAAAAAGAGGCTTACCTAGTTTTGGACATTTACAGCCACTTTTCTTCTTTGAGTTAGTGGTTAACCGCTTCTTGCAGCTTTCTAAATCTCCAGTCACAAATATAACACGCAGTCAAAACGTCATACTTGTCCTGTCTGTGGTCCCGTCCTGCCGGCTGTCCTGTTTACACAGACACGGGGGACAACTCCGCCCCCCATTTTGCAATAGTGTATCTACAGAATAGTGAGGCGGCATAACAGCACAATATTCCCACCTTAAACAGGCAGTGAAAAAGGGGCTTTTGATAAATATTGCTTTTGTGGTGTTTGTATGACTCTTTGAAAAGCCTCTCAATTAGCATAATGTCTATAAAAAGCCTTTATTTTTTCACAAAATATTTTACAAGCCAAGATTTTTTAACAAAAGAAAATCTTAAAATCAGTGCTTACTGCATTGTTTAATTTCAATGTGAAGCTAATGTTTGAAACTAAAACTATGTAAAGAAGAAAACTCAAACTCAAAAAATTTTACACATCAAAGTTACTTCATAGGTTAATTTATAGGGTACTACTGCATATGTAATAAAATATATCAGGTAACGATGTATAAATGTTTTTGTGGCTCCAATAAGAGTGGCATGAAATCTGATAACCTTCATGTGATGTCACTCTGGGTCACCATCTGTTGCTTTAGAGGAAACAAGTTTGAAAATGAAAAACTGGAGTTGTGGAGTTAGAAAGAAGCGATCGTAGTAAACCTCTGCTGCAGGTTGGAAGCTCAAAGTTACACGAGCCCCTTCTAGCATAACACACTCGAATCTCCTGCCAAAAGTCAGTGTCGAGTTGAATTGTGGGTAATGTGGGTGCCAAGTTTTGACATGGTAGAAGAACGCTTGTAATAGAAAAGATTTCATGGTACTGTGGCATCAATTTTTGATGGATCCAGATATGGATCTGAAACTATTAAAATTCCAGAAATGTCCAGACATGATGGGTACAGTGTTGGGATGACTTTTAAACTAATCCAGCACCAGCTTCATGAATGACCAGCGATAGAGATTTCAAGGGTCACAGCCGGAGTGTCCTGACAGTGTCCCAATGAGCCCAGTAGATTATGTCAGAGAGCAGTGCGAAGGGAAAGCCGTAAGAGACCAAAGCAGTGATGCAGAGAGTATGACAGTAAGTGGAGGATAAGAGTGTATATGATTCAGTGAAGAAGAGTGACTCGCTCAGGGCCATAGCGACCAATCAGAGCACCACGGACATAACCTCTGAATCTTAAAACTTTAGGAGTTTATGCCCTACAATGACAGAAAAATCACAAAGTGTTTTTATGAGGTTAATTCAGATATTTTCCAATCTTGGAACCCATTGTTCTGATGAAAATAAAGCCTGTTTTGGGAGATCAGGTGTCAAAGGCAGATGTTTGGGCCAAGACTTCCTCTTTTAATAACTTTTAATGTCAAAAGTCTTTGGTGGTCCAGAGAAAAAAAATTGATTCAATTTCAAAATTTGTTCAAACCTTTAATAAGAGTTAAAGTATGACCCCTGGAAATGGCCACATTAAATGGCAGACTTCCAGTTAGGTTTAGGGTATTGCTCCGAGACTATTTTATACGTCCTGAGATGTAACACCTGCCTCCCAATTTTCACACATGTAGGTGGAACACACTGCAGGGCTACTTCATTGAAATTTTTTAAGGGGACGCAAGATTAATAAAATATAATTTTTTTCACGAATTCTGATAAGTTTCAATATTTTTATTTTGGAGCACCTTTGGCCCCTAGGATCCTCGCAAGGCTTGATGCTAACTACATCAGTTCATATAACAAATTATTGTCCCTTACTCGACAGATTCTGCGTACATATACATATATTTGTTTTTACAAATTAGATATTTTCAAACTCAGTACTTTTAAATGTAATTATTTAGACAAAAACACACAAATCTTCAAAATAAAATAAGGTTTTGCTCAGTGGAATGGGGTTCCTAAATGAGCATTTAGACCAATGACCTCAACATTTCTGACATCCTGGTTATGTCCTTGGATATGTTGAAAGAAAACAATACATTTTTTACGTCTATAGGACATTTCATACCTGAGGGCTGGCTTTCATCTTTTTTTTAACTGAAAATATGAGCAATTTAAGGTCATTCTAGCTTTTCTAGCGAGCAGCAAGTCAGTCCTTTGTTGAGTAGTGACCAAATCCTCGGAAAGCAAAGCAAAGCGAGCTAAGACGCTCACTGCTGTCAGGAGGCGGATCAGCGGCTGTAGCGTTGAATCGTGACCTGGAGCTATGAGGTCACTGCTCCCTCAGCAATGCTTCACACCAGTACGAGGATTAATAAATTCATACTGAGCTGCAGCAGACAGACAGACTGGCGGGAGTGTGGGAGGGAAGTGATGGATTTGGAGAAGCTGAAGTGTTGCAATTTGTGACTACTCGTGATTACTTGGAGTGTAATGCTTACTTATCTAAAGAATCTTCTAAAGCTCAAATCTCAGGGGACAAGAGGTACTTTGGGACCTTCAGGTGATTTAGGAAGTTGCCCTCCCCGAGTAAGTGTTTGGTGCTGCACATTCTCACGGGATTTAAAGTCATTGTTTGGATTCAATCTGCTGTCAAAATGATTAAATCCAGAAATGTAATAACATAAAAGTGTCCCCAGATAGTTTGTTATGAGCTTGATTAAAGATAAAAATGTTCCCTTTTATATGCTGTCATGCATGTCTTCTGTCTCATTATTGTTCCAGATTTTGCAATCATGTATTGCTTATCGATTTCAAGCTGCATTTTTTTCACTTTCATTCGCCTGTTTACACACTATAAAACTTTCCCCTCTCTGTCTCTCTTTTCACTCTCTCCACAGGGGCGACCGATAAAGAGCTGGCCTTCATGCATGAGGAGGGAATAAGGGATCCCTCTGTCTGTCTCTGTGAAGACAAAGAAGCAAACAGAGAGTACACAAGTGGAGGAATAATCAGTAGAAATACAGCCGCATGGAATCGTAGACAGGATTATGACAAGGAAGACGGTGATACTCTCACTTGCCAAAGATGAGCCGTCATTAGAAAAACCATTTGCAGTGTCATTAATACTCATAAATACACCGAGCTTAATGTAACTTTGTCCTGCGAGCACAGTCTCCAGCTGATCAGCGCCTCCCATGATTCAGATAAATGAGCCGACATGAGTCAGAATACTTGTCATTCCTCCTAAAATATACAATTCTTACAAGTTTTCACCGGCCCCATTGTGAGCCTAATTACCCAACTGAGAGGGACACATTGTGTTGTATTATGAGCACTGGGCCTTTTCGCAGGGAGAGAGGCAGCTTTCTTTTGTACAGAATTATCAACATCACCTTGAGTCTGGCTCGGTCAAGTTCTCCAAGGACTGGTTAATCAGATGGTCTCTTCACCTACAGGATAATGGCTGCGCTGTGCGTTAAATAACGGGGGATAATGACTGGAGTTGTATTTCACTGAAACATCGAGGAGACATTGACAACGACAGGTGACCGTGCTGCTGCAGAGTCATTGTTCGGGGGCTGCTATTGTAATTGTCATTGTTAGGTGTAATTAAAAGTGGGCGTAGAACGAGCGCAACAGAACAGAAAGCTTCCTGCATCCGGTGACAACGTTACACAGGGCAAATACTAAGTGCAGAGATGTTGTGTCATTATTTTATTAATTCAATAACTGGGAGAAATCAATTGGTCTGAAGTCAGAGAATGAGGAAACGGTATCAATGAAAACACAATAGACATTGTTCCAGTTATATAAACTTCAAACTAAGTTGCCAGTTTTAAATGTAAAAACTGTTCAACCTTCAGAGAGCATTGCACCGCATCCATCCAGCTATGAGTGCTCGTACATCTTCACTGTGAAATGTTTGGGACAGTGTCCATCTTTGTTGTTGTTGTTTAGTTTAGTTTTTGTTTGTTCATATTTTTTTATTTTCTAGTACTGTTCACTAATACAAAGATAAAAAAAAAAAAAAAAAATTTATAATAATTGTCTTTTTTTCCATGTTGAATATAGAACATCCTAAAAACAGTATAAAAATAAAGTTGGATTTTATTAACAATATTTTTATCACTATGACTGACAATATATTTTGAAAATGATTTTAAAAACTGATGTTTGACCTAACAGATAGAGCCATATCAGACATTTTACCTATAATAATTTAAAAATGCTGAAATCTTTTAAAGCAAAACTGCAACTTAAGTCAGTTTGTGTCTGTTCAAAGAGTAAATGAGGTGCATCACAAATAAAATTCCAGAGTATATTTTAGTAATGATGATGTATTTGCGAAGTATTTTGTAAATGTTGCAAAGGCAATGATGAGTGTGATAAGGTGATGAATGAATTATTACATCATGGAAAGAAAATTGAACCAAATTTGGTAAAAGTCCAGAAAAAGTGTTTTGCACCAACCCAATAGCCATAACTAAATAAATAAATAAACAAAACAGCATCGTAAATGTGTTACAATTGCATGTTGTGGTGTAGCAGATATATTAAAACTTTTTGTTTCAACAACATAACCTGTGGTTTAAGTGTGCTAAGTTTAGGCACAAATACCAATTGGTTGTGGTTAGGAAAAGGTTGCCATCACGTGCTGCTCAAGCCCAATGGCAAAGTCAGGTCATACACGTCACTTTAGAAAAGCTGATGTAATAGATATAAAACATGCAAATGTAACATATTTGTGGTATGTAGAAACATACAATGTCAACATTTTTTTTATTGCAACTAGGCTGTTTACACGCGATCGCTGACACACACCATCTGCTTTGTTTTAAGCCCAAACTGAAGTGCAGAGTGCTTCAGTCTGTCACCAAAATGTGTCTTAACTTGTAAAATCTGAGCTATACCATTGAGGAGTTTACACCAGCATTACGGGAGACTTACGATTCTATCCTGAAACGGCAGCTTTTACATCGATTATGTGGCAGACACACATAAAGAGATGCACACTTACGCACAAGAGCGCCTGCGGTGAGCAATGTCATGACTTGTTTTATTTATAAGGCGCACTGTGTGTTTGACATGTTTTTTGTGTTACATCATGATTTTTTTTTTTTTCACAAGCCTACAATAGTGAGAATATTGCTCCGGAGTGTCATAACCAGAGGCAGGAAGTGTAATAAGATCCAGGGAAAGAGATGTGCCTTCCTCTGGCCAAGGATCGCTGCTGCACCTGAGGGTACACAGCTCATTGCCAGGGACAGAATCCATTGCCACATGTAGTTTGGATCGCAGAGATAGACAAGAACAGGGAGGACAGAGCGGGGCTGATAAAGATGGGGTTGTCTCAAAATGGAGTACAAGATAGACTATGAAACAAGAAGCGACAGGAAAGATAAAAGAAAGGAATGGGGGGGAAGGAAATTAAAAAGAAATGTTAAGGAGAAGTGTGGAGAGTGAAAATTAGAGACGGGGCTTTGAGAGCACGGAGAGAGGTACGAGAGCTTAACAGAATACCTAGCCATCTGCATTTCAATTTCCTCCAGCTCACCAAAAGCTCTGTTGTCAGACTTGCTTTCTTCTCTATTCTCTGTTCCATTACCTTTTTTTCCTCCCCATTTGTCTCTCTCCCTCTCTCCCTTTTCTCCTGTCACTCTTTATTATTGTAATTCCCTATCCCTCACATGACAATGTGTTTTGTTTCTGAGGTACGTTAAAGCTTTTAGCCAGAGCAGACACCAGAGAAACGTTTCCGAACAGCGTCAGGCACAGACGAAGTCATCCAAATTACTGATATTAAATCCATATTTTCAGTGTTTGAAAAAAGTATTCATATCCTCTTCTTAAGTACCTGACATTAGCAATATCACAATGTAAAAAATGAATTAGATTACAAGTTCTGCATTAAAAATGTTGCACATGCAAACTGATAGTCAGCAAGTTTTGCAGATTGCACCACTCGGACCAGTGGTAACTGGGTCCGAGGCTTTGTTTACCTTTTCCAAAACCTGTTGCTTTACATCACACGACTTTTTAGCATGAGAGCTTGACAGGGGTCACAATTCCTGTCACTTTGAATTTGACTTTTGTACTAGCCATAATCTTAATTCAATTTCGGTATCGTGCATGTTTAAGCTCAGTCAGATTGTAAAAGAAATGCAATGCACAAGCAAAACAAATCATTGATCGTGGTTATAACTCCATGTTTTGTATTGCTATTGCAATTCAAGCAACATCAGCTCAAACTGTGTCCACTTTTCTGGAAAAAAACATTCATTTAACGCATATTGGACTACCCTCTAATAGAACCCACAAGAGTTTTGTTTTGGGGTTTTTCTCCCCCAAAATTAGCACCCCTACTGGTGGTCAACAGAGCAGTGGGCATACACAGTCTCAGATTTGTGTGTTGTCGCAGTTATACTAAAACTACATGGTTAGACTTGGAGAAAAAACCAAACAAACCCTTGGTTAAGTTTAGAAAGCAGATCATAGTTTAGCTAAAACTTTGGATGTTTGTTTGTCACATAACAAAATGAGCAACACATTCTCATCCCAACTCGTCACATGATGCCACTTTGACAGTGACCTTCAGTGACTACTTATGACCTTTTATGAGTCCCTCTGTTCACTCCCCAGGATGTCGTTACTGTGATGTCAACAATAGCATATGGTGGGTTGAAGCCGCACCGTCCTTATGTTTACAAAACAACGTGGACTGTCACGATGATTAGGATTAGGCAACAAAGTCATGGATGGCAGAAGAGGTACACCGTAAGGTGCAGAAAAAACCTCACACTGTCACACAGGAAGTGAACTGCGGACTCCCGCATTAAAGTCCACCTCCCCAGCCACCTGCCCGATAAGCGCAATCGTGACCCTTATATTACATGTTTACTGGCAGCATTATTACCTTGCACATGCAATTTGACAACTCTGAAGTGACGCCGCCCATGCACGTTGCACGTGGACGTGCCCGGTGGTTCTGTCCAGGTGCATTCCCATCTGACAGCTGCATTGCATTTGGACATAAAAGGCTGCTTTTGGCGTCATGCTTGTAGACCGAAAGCACTGACAGAGCGGACGTATTTGACAAAATAAGAGTGAGAACGGGCTGACATTGCAAACACAGTGCCAAAAAATCATAGATATAGCGAGACAAAATACCACACGGACAAAGCTTTTATTGGCTTTCACTTTTATTTTTGCTGGTGATACTGTTTTTAAACTGTAACAGTTACTGCATAGTATTCCCTTAACATCAATGTAATTCAGGTCTGTGTGATGAGGAAGCCATTTTTATTCTTTATGGCATGATCACATTTGGATATAGAGTGTTTATGTTATAATAAGAGCTAAGATGCTATAGGTGCCACACCCAAAGAGTGAAGCCACAGACACCAGCAGATAATACAGAGAGATGACTGTGCTACCAGAGTCTGAAACGCCTTTTTTATCTCTCACTGACACAGCAACCCCCGGTGGCCACAGGCAGCACTGCAGAGTCTCCACTCCCTCCTGGTGAGAGATGTCTTTATTTACTCAGCTTGTGAAATCATTTAGATGGAGCTGAGATGGGCAGCTGATAATCAGGAAAGGCTGCAGGGCAGGCCAGGGCTGTAATTGACTGTGGCAATCTCCCTGTATCTCTCTTTTATATTCTCTCCATCTCACTCCTCTTACTCCTTTCTGTCTGCTCATTGAGAGGAGAAAAAGTTTTTCGCTCATTCTCAGTCCAAAAAAAAAAAAGCCATTCACAAATCCAATAAGATTCCTTGTGAATCGTTTTATAGCCACTGCAAATCCTCCAATGCTGCATAGATTTATTCACAGCAGATCTGATCATAACTCATTTCTCATCACACACATTTGCACCAGTGCCGCTCATTGGACCCTTATTATATGGCTTAGTAATTTTTGCATTTTCTTTTTTGGTTATTTTAACTTTTTTTGTGAAGATTTTTCTTTGGGGGGTTTATTTTGTGCTAAATCGTGACTTGCATTGTTGGGGGAGAAAGACAAAGAGGGGCTATTGCAGAAAGCTTTAGACAGGAATCAGAAAGCTTATATCCAGAGTGAATTAAATACTGACATTCACTCTTTTTTCACTAACAACAGCACCTAGTTCTGCTTCATATGCAGAATGTTACTTACAGATGCATAAAACAACTTCTAAAAGAGCCAAAATGAGCAAGAGCAGATGCAGAATGACCCTAAAGACACACCGAACGGCCACAAAGACTCAACAACAACAGAGACAGAATATGATTACAACAAGACACAAAAATATGACAACATCTCTTTGATTTTTGTCTCTTTCAGTCGAGCGAGGTGGGGGGTCCTTTCACATCGCTGTAATGAGGGAGGATGCATTTCTTTCACAGTATTTGTTCTTTATAGTAAATACATGTAAACATATCAAACATTTTCAGTTTTGATACTGTTTGCAGAAAAATCAGTTTCTACGCGACAGTGCGTCAGTTTGAAATGCCGCCAGTAATTAGTAAGGAGCATAGGGCAGAAGAAAATAAAAAAAAGAGATAAAAAAAAAAAATTCACTCAGGAGTCAAGCCTTGTTGGTGGTGGTTAAGTTTTTGTCACTATTTCTTAGTGATTGAATTCCTGAGTCCTGTTTTATCCTGATACTCAGATGTCTGTGTGATGACCTGCCCCACCCTAATGTGCTGCACCTGTGTCTCATTGTCTCCCAAAGAGTATTAAGTCTGTGTTCCCTTCCTCTCCTTGCTAGTTTGTCCTGTCCTTTGTGTGAGCTTCCCAGCACTTTCTCGTGTTTTTCCTTGTGAATCTTCACAGTTTTGATCAGTTTTGTACTCTGACCTTGCCTTTTGCCTGTTGGATTTTTGTACTTTTGCCAGATTGGACTGATTTTTCATGTTCTGACCTTTGCCTGCATAAAGACTGTTTTGCTGATTTCAAATTTGAGTCAAGCCTGCATTTCTGGGTCTAAACTGTATTAACTACAACTATGTGCCTCTTTTGCCAAAATCTAACCACCCATGCCAGCATGTGCCTCACCTCCCAGCGTTGGTTGCCATGAACCTTTGTTGCCTAAATAAAACCAAAATACTTCATCTACTTTCTTAGGCTGCACAAGTGATATATCTTTCTAAACATATTGCATACTGTCCTCTTTGCACAGTATAATATATTATGTTGCTAAAGACTATTATTGTTTCCCTATAATAAAATGCATTAAAAATTACTTTTTACACATTTCTTCTACTTTTTCAGGCTATACAAGTGATATATCTTGCTAAAAAAATATGTTTACACCTATGCAGTAGCTTAAGCAATAATAATAATAATAATAATAATAATAAACTTCTCATTTAGTGAAGAACACAATTATGATAGGTATGTTGAAATAAAAACAAGCAGGTTCCACTGATTAAATGCAGTCTTTCTGCACTGTAAAAGGGGAAACTTGGAAATTCACAAAGTCTGTGATGACTGAAAGGTTATTTCTTCATGGAAAATACATTTAGGGTTTAAATTTCAATCCAGCAGCTGTATTTTAGGGGTTGGAATGAGAGTTGGGATGAGATTGTGTTGCAGCGGTTCAGTCAATGCACTTGGAGAAAGTTAGCGGGAAAAGTTGGGGATTGGTGAGTACTGTCGACAGGTTGACCCAGAACATACTGGAAACAAAGAAGAGTCAAATAAAAAGATCTGTTCCTTCATTTTTGCCCATCACTACATAGCCGTGCCCATCAGGGGCCTGTTGCCTTATAATCTGTCCAAGAGTGTGGCCCCTGTGGGATCTGTTAATATTATTCCTCTCTACATGCAGAATAAAAAAAACATGACTTTTCAATTATCAGCACAGAAGAGGATAGCTAGAAGCATCTCTGTTAGCCCGTAGATGAAGATGATCCTGGCTGTAAGATAGGTTTCAGGGAGCTAATTCCAGATCTGTGTAAGTGTGAAGTGTCAGTGTGGAACTGTTGTCAAAGTGCCATGTGGCTACAGCGGGAGCTACGACGAGCGCTGAAGTACCAGTAATTGGTTCCATTTATCCTCTTCAGACCTTTTGGGCATTCACACAAAAGAAAGTGTAGTAGAGATTCCTATGCACGCACATAACACACACACACACACACACACACACACACACAGACACGCAAGCTTCTTGTCTGGCCTGGTGTGAGCCAAGGGAGCCTCTTCTGGGTTTTGCAGTGTTTATGGGATTTTTGGGGTGGGCAGATGCGTTGAGAGTTCCCGGACTGAGATTCAAGTGTTTCTGCCAAGAGTTCATTTCAGTCTAACTCCTGGTCTTGCTACAGTAATTGAGTTAATGTCTGATGCTCGATTGCCTTGGCGTTATTTCCTTTTACGTTCTGAAAGTGGTGAAAGTCGTGGTCATTTAGAGGAACAATAAACTTGTTTTTGTTCTCTTATTTAAAGCTGTTTACTGACATTAACCTAACGCTATCTGGCACATGCTATTAACCGGAGTGAATCACCGCGCAGAGGAAGCAATAGATTTGGAGTTGGGGGGTCGGCCTGGCGGAAATGGGATTGAGTAGTGTGGCAGCTGAAGGTGTTAGCGTTATGCTACATCCAATGAGCTGAACTGCTGATAATGAGATGTCAGCAGTGACGATAATGGATCGTATTCTTGCTTTTCCGAGTGCTCAAAGCTTCTGTTATACATCACTTTGGCACGAAGGGGCTGTGGAGGCTAATCTAGAAAGAAAAACAATTTGACGCCTTTAGTTCTTCGACTCTTCCACCTCTAATATACCTAACTGAGCTGAATAGGTGCATCTATCACCTGGAAAAGCCTTAAAATTGATTGCTTGAGATTTGTGTTTAGATTTTCATTACAAATGCAGTCACAGGAAATTTTGTCATTTCTGTCCGAGTTAGATATAAATTATATGCAACATAAGCTGATAACAATTGATAACTTTAAATATGTTGATGATAGTGCTTTAACTTTAGATTTAGTTAATGGTTGTAAAAATAAATAAATAAAAAAATAAAAGTATAGTGGTGATGGAAGCCTTTTAACCTGTTCAAACCTCAGCAAATTGGCTCAATTTCTTTCAAGAAAAATATCCCCAAATAAGTAGAAGATACAAATAAATGAAAAATAAAATAAAATAAAATACCTGAAAATCATCTTTTTTTCTAATTAAAAAAAGCTTTTAAATGTTTAACAAGGAACTGACCTGGGAAAAGTGCTTTATATATAATATGTAAAGACAATAATTCTAAATATAGTTTTCCCGTAGCTTTGCTCCTTTTTATTTTTCCCTTGCTTTTTTAAAAATAAAATTAAAATAAATAATTTCTTGCATTGTGTGAAACATTCATTACCAAGCTGCTCATTGCCTTAAAAAAAGTTTTTGCAAGAAATCAATTTGGTCAAATTTTCTCAGACTTCAAGGTTTAAATACTCGTGAAAGGAGTCTGAGAGGAAAGTGATGCTGCTCCAGATTTCAAGGAGTTAAAAGACCATAACAATGGTTTTGAATTCAAATGTTTTTATGACAAATTCCCAAACTTTACATCATAACCAACCATGCTGCAACCCTTGCTGTTTCATGAGTTATGTTATCCATCATGGTGAACAAATTGCATTTATCTAACTGGATATTCATCATTCACATGGGTGTGGCGACGCCTCCTGGGTCTCTCTGCTCTGCCTGCTCATGTTTTCTCCTTTGCAGGAGGTTCGCTGGCAGAGCTTGGGTTGTTAGTGAGGCAGCTCACCTGGCTGATGAGCTGGCCAGGCCATAAATCTGGTCAGCTCAGTCTGTCTTCTCTTTCTCTCAACTCCCCCATGGTCCCCGTGGGTACGTTCAGACTGAAAACAGTGTGCACTGTTGTGCTGCAGTTTCAGGGTTAAATGATATGTTTCCTGGAAATGGTGTACAACAGGCCATGAGGTTCATTTTCTCTCATTTGGTTGGTGTGCCAAAATGTGTTACCCAATCAGCAGCAATGTGTATATAACCAAACTCTGGTAGATTTGTACTAATATTCGTAGATTTTGTTCTTGTTTGAAACTTGTTTTGGCAATGTAAATTCAAATTGGCTTGATTTCTTTTTCAGAAACATAGGAAAATAGATTATGAGCAAATTGGCAGGAGATGTCCCTCAAATTGCAAGATTTTTTTAGAATTAAAAAATATTGTTAAAAAAAGGTGGGGAAGAATGTCGAGAAAACTGTATTTACAATTATCACATTATTTAATTTTTTTCAGAATCATTACTTCTTTAAGCATTTTTCAGGTCATTTCCTTGTCAGTTTTAGATTATTAATTTTATTTACATGATTTTTATTTTGTCCATTTTTCAGGGGGTTTTTTTTGTAACTTTTTACCAACTTCTTGCTAATTTTTGGGTCAGTTGCTCATTTTCTTCTGCTTGTGGTTTTGAACACAATAAGGCAAGCATATAAGGATAAGCATAGAGAGAACCTTTAAAAGAAGGATGCATCAAAATAAACCCTTGCAATTACTGAGTGTTTAGTAAGTGCATCGTAAACAATTTAGCCTCCAGGACATTGAACTTGTATGTTTTTCCACCTTGATTTACAGATTTTGCAGCCTGTTTCTTTTGGGTCTCAGAGAAATAAAGACTTATGAAATTTTGCAAACCTGCAGCCTTTAAATAAGACACACAACTGCACCAAAATTACATATTAAAAGTAAGCATAGGATGTTTGCAAGTACAAGTTAAAGTGTCTTCATCCACACTTTTATCTGATTTTATCCAGCAAAATCAATCCATCCTATAAACTTGGAGTGAATAACAAACACTTTACTTAATTACATATACAAGTCAAGCCTCATTACTTTAGTGGCTAAAGAAAAGCCTCTGTGCCAACATCTAATGTGATGTAACCTGCTGTCCCATCCCTCACGCTGCATTTTGAGTCTTTCCACCCTAATGAACTCCCTCATGCATTAAAATCAAGCTTGCAGATGTTGTCAATTAATATTTGGGAGAGTTCAGTGCTCAGGACAAAGGGTGGACATTGTGATTGAGCCGGGGTCACTGGCCTGGACTTGAGCTGGAGACTATCCCAGAATACATTAAGGAAAAGACAGACACTTCACACTGAATACCTTTAGAGGGATAATATTATATTTCAGTTTAAGTTTGACTTATTTAGTAAAGTATAGTAAAGTATAAAAGGGTTGCCTTGAGATAATTAATCCAGGCTTTTTTCTTAATTCATGTCAGTGTGGTAGTCAGATGGACTACATGGCAGGGTTAACACATTAACAATTAAATCCACACTGGCAAATTTAGCCAGTTTGTCTGTGACTTCATCTGTGAAATACTTTTTTTTAGAAATGTTGGTTAGGTGTTGGCATGAATGTCTTTGCGTGGGTCAAAATAAGTACCATGATGTTAATGTTCGAAAATCAATTTAGTTTGGATTGAATTTGCCAAATTATTAAGATTAATGGATCTTAGCCATTATAGTTACGATAATAACCATTTGTTTAAGATCAGGAAAATGATCTGTTGGTTAAAAACAAGATTTGAGCAACAGCATCCCGAGCCAAAATCCGATGTTTTGTTAATTTAATCAAAAAAAAAATGTATCTTGTAAACAATGGAAGCTGATTCTTCTCTGGCTACATTCTTTTTCCGCACACTGCGTCTTCCTCTTCCTTGCCTCCAGTAGCGGTGCGTCGGTATCATGTTGTTGCGTGATAAGAGCATCAAACTGCACAGTATTTGCAGAATGACCCCGTAACCATAGTAACTCATTCACCCCTGCCCAGGTGCATGAGATGAGAAGGAGCATCTGTTATTTGTTTTTCATATATACTCTAATGTACAATAAGTACAGGATACATTTTAGATCACAACATACAGTAAATAATGTGTGGTGGTATATATTTCTATCCTACATAACATCCTGCATTAAATTATGCCACCCACCAGAATATGACAATGAAAAATTGGGAAAAACAACAACAACAACAAACTCTCAAAAATAAGCCATTTGTTTAAAAATCAATAGTGAATTACACAGTGAGTTCTTAAATTTAAGTCGGCATTAATCCAAAATCTAACCCCAACACTAGAAATAAATCTAGTTTTAATCCCTTTTTCAGTTTTTGGAACAGATTGAGAAAATAATATGCATGTAAATGCAGCCGGTCTGTGTGTGTAGACTCAACACATTTATCGGAGTAAACCACCGCAACATCATCTGGATAAAAGGGTCAGAGGAGGCGAAAGGCTAAAGATGTAATTGCTCACAATGAGTTACCAATGACCCTTTCGGTGAACTCTTGAGTAATCTCTTGCACTGAGTAAGAGAACAGCAGTTATTCTCAAATCACTTAAACTTTCAGCAAAAAACTTTCTTTCCAGTTATTTCACTTACAAACAAGAATGTGTTGGCTCATTTAGCCTGCTTACTCCACCATCCCCTGAAGCAACAGGCCTTTGTGAGTCACGGATAGGAAGCAGCACACCGGGTGGTGCATGTCTGCCTGCTAAGCTCCCGTCGAGGTAAATCATTATCATTCCATGTTTATTCAGGAAGATTTATTCAAGACAAATTGTTGCACAATTGTGCATCATTAGCGGGCTTATAGTGGGTTTTCTATGTTGAAAGGCTAACAAGACGTTCAGTGTAAGGTCACACGTTTTGTTTTACACACACACACACACACACACACACACACACACACACACACACACACACACACACAAACACACATACACACACACGCACATACACGGTCCTGATCCTTTCTGTGTGTTTCATTTCACATGTATTCACACCCTCCTGTGTACAGGTAAATAAAACATGGGCATTCTTGATTTTTGTGTTCCAGCTCCCAGCTGTCATGCACACACACACAACATTCTCCCATAATGCAGTGTGAGCAAGTCTCAGCTCTCTCTGCGTAGCTCCCTGTTCACCTCAGTGTTCCTCCTCCGTTTGTAATGATCATTAAGCAGCTCCCTGCACACCACGCAGCAGCTAACAAGGGAAGCGTGTACATGCTGGCTATTAGAGGCAATTAAAACCGTGTATCTGTGCGCATTATTTTGAATGTGCATGTCCATGTTGGCGCCTGTGTGTGTGAGTGGGAAGGAGAGACACCCTCATGCAAGCACAAACTGTGCAGGGACAGAAATGTGTGTGTGTGTTGCTAGAGTGATGGTGTGTATTCCTGCTATGTCCTTCTTTTTGGTTCATACACACAGAAAGACAGAGAACATGTTGTTAGGCTCATCGTCACCATGGGAATAAAGAGTGCCAGTCCCGCTGGTGGAGAACATGTCAAGCGTCTGACAGACAGAAGACTTGCCTCTGAGTGTGTTTGTGTGCGACCGAGTGACAAATATGGATAATGAGCTGAAGCACTCTGTGAGACTCGAAGATGTAGTTTGAGGATTTTGACTGCTTGCTTTCCGCTGGTGCACGATCCATCTTGAGAGGATCATTAATATGTATTTTTATAAATTGTCTCAGGTGATCTAGCGACAACAAATGAAACATCAGAGTGGATGTACAGGAAGGCACGGTAAGAAATGTGCTGTGAAAAGTTTTGATTTTTTTTTATACATGTTGCAATATTTTTTTTTCATCACTTCATCATCACTTTTTTCATTTATGTTATATGCAAATTTAACCCTTTAATGCCGGGATTGATGTCAGTTTTCTTGTGCTGTATTTAGACACCTTTCACAAGCACTTACACCTCTTTAGCGTGGAAAAAAAAGTTTTAATTTTTTTTTTTGTATCATGAAGAAAAATGGCAATGAGCAACGTGCAAAAAAAAAAAAAAAAAAAAAGGTGACAAGAAAATTACCCAAATTAGCTAGGAGCGATATTTAAAATTATCAAACAAAAAAAATGTGTCCATCAAGAAACACAATGGCCTGATCAGTTGTGTCAAATGCTGTGTTTGAATCAGGCAGCGCTTACACTCTACATTCACCCTCACAAACAAGTTTTACAGTGCTTCTGCTTCTGGTGGCTGCAACATGATTTCGGCTCATTAAAGCACTGATCAAAAAATTATTACCTACATCTAACAGAGGCAAATTTGCTTTGGTCAGTCTGGTGGAAGAAACAGAGGCCGGGACGAAGGGTTCATGTGTACCACAATGTCAGCAAAGTGTTGGAAATGCAAAGCTATAAGATGATGTAAGCAGGGAGCGAGGCGCTGAAATACTGACTCTAATGGCACTAGTGAGATTCATATTTTTCATATGGGAGGAGGGAGAAACAGTGAGGTGTGCAAAGCTTTTTGAAACTGCAGCAAAGACTCAAAAACATATGTATTTTCATGTTTGTTGGTCTTGAACAGTGATCTGAAGATTAGCAGATGTCTCACCTTGATGTCACACCATCCAATACCCACTCCAACGACTCGGACAACAAAGTTAGAAACATGCACTGAGAACAGATGATCCAAACATTAAAATTAGTATTGAAATCTATGTCTGGAAAAGCCTGTGCAGCCATTTCTATGCTGTCGGATCTCCAGGGAGACGCAGTGTGTGCTAATGGCGAACACATCAAACAGCAGGGAATCTTAAGTAGTTGTCAGCCTCCAAAAAATTGATTGGGTGTCAAAAGAATGCAGTCAAGTTTGTCTCAGTGGGCGTTTTCGGCTCAGCTTTCTGAGACCCTGTGAGTAATTTGTACTGACAATGTATTTCCTTTCTTTTCCTACAATATCTGTTCTTGCACTATGATATCCACTTGCAGCAACTAAAACAGGATTAAATTTTTGTATTGCTTACACACTCGCTCCACTCTGTTCGGATGTGGGAAAGATTGTATAGTGAAGAAATCCTGTGCTCTCAACGTCACATCCACCACAACCTCTTTACAACTTGCATTTGTGCAAAATATAACACTTCTTTGGGAAAGACCTTACTTTACCAATTTGGCAAACTTGGCAACTTGGCAACTTTTTGGAGGCAGTATTGCCTCAGTGGAGCTGCAACTCAGTTCAGTTTTGGTTACAGCACTGCAATTTGCTTTGAGTGATGTGCGTTTTGGATTACTTAAGGGATACTAAACTTGCTTTGCTTGGGGGGGCACTTTTGCAAATTGACATGAGGCCCAGGGCCAGTCTCATCAGCTCCCTTCATTTCTAGGATTTTGGGACGTCTCTAGGATTTTAGGATGTTTATAGGAAATGAGAACATTTCTTTTTTTTGTTGTTTAAAATTTGGATTTTAGGACAGTTCTCAGATTTTAGGAGATATTAAGGCATGTTTGCATGTTAGGACATTTCTAATAAATTTGTAGGATTTTCAGACATTTCTAGGACTTTGGGATGTTTCTCAGATTTTAGGACATTTTAGCTAGAACCTCTGTCTGGGGGTTGTGGGGATCCTCTACTGGCCCTTTTTTGATTAACAAGCTCTATTTTAATGCTGCTTTATGCACTCTGGCACCTTATGTATACTAAAAGTACAAAACAATTCCCAATGTAAATCACGTAACTTTTTATTGTGAATTAGAAAAAAAATGGGGCCAGATTCAACCTGCTGGCCTTAAATCACTGGATTACGCTGTTTCTCAAAGAAATTAAGTGCCTTGAATATGTTTTTCTTGTTACTATGCTAACATATGTTGTTGAAGAACTTTCCTACAGCACTGTATACACTGCAGAGCACGACATACCTGCACACCAACATACAGAAGCCTCAAACAAGAAGTGCATGACAGTCCCAAAGCCTCAAAGGCATAATGTAAACAAACAGCATCACACCAATCTGACTCGGCTCCCCAGAAATCCACCAGAGATCTTAAGATGTCACCTCGGCCATGTCTGGGAGGTGTGTGTGTGTCCACAGAGACTGTTATTGTCTCTTCCTCAGAAAACCCAGCAGCAAAGGTCTTGTTTTCTGTATAAAGCAGTGTTGAAATAATGTAAATCCTTTAGACATAAAAGATTTTTTTTTGTTATTGAGATTATTGAGTGGGTTTTTTTAATAAGCAGAAGTTGAAATAACAGGTGGCGTCAGAGAGGTTGTTAAATCTTTTCTCTCTGAGACTCATCAAGTCTATTTATCCTCACCTTGGGCTTGTTAAACACACTGGTATTTTTGAGTAAATTGGGAAGCAATGTCTCCCTTTCGGGTCTAAAGTCATAAAGACTCACAGCCTGCAGCAGATGTGCTGTATACTGATAAAGATCCCTGATTTACACTTGTTTTTTAATATGATTAGCATAAAAAACACTTTTAAATGCAAGACATTTATGGAAACAATATATGCTCTCATGGATGAGGTGCAAACAGTGACGACACTAAACAGCTGCTGCAGATGTTCATGCAAAGCGATGAGTGAGTCATCATCATCCATCTAACAACAGATATTATTTTTGTCATTGTTACCATGCCATCCAAGGGACCTTCTTCATTTGGACTCATTATATTTCTGTTCATTTTGTATATACTTTGTGTGTAGTGTAGTGTGTCTTTTTAGTGTATAGTTTGTGAAGATTATTTGCTTTATTTGTATTTCGTTTCACATTTGCAATATATACATTTCTCTCTTTTTGTATAGAATTTGTGAAGAAAGTTGTTATCATCCATTTCACTGTTTGCATTTGTTGTTTATAATATAATAGCCTTTCTTGTTATTCTCTAAACTCTTCTTTTACACATCTATATGGTTAAGTAAAAAATGTAGGAATATACATTTTCACTGAAAAAGGCCTGAATAATCTTACAATAAATGGCTGTAACTTTCTAAGGAAAGGTGAGATGTTGACCAAAACGTATGTGTCCAAAACATCTAACAAAAACTTTCTCAATGCACTCCCGATTTGTAGAATTCAGCACATGAAAATTGATCTCAAGGTTTCTCTCCAGGTTTCAAAGGGTTAATGTGTTGGTCAAAAATTAATTCTGCAGCAGAACAGAGGTGAATTTGCTATGGTTAGTGTGGTGGGGGAATCGCTGTAAAAATAAAAAAATTAAAAATTAATAAAGAGGTGATGCACCGAGGCCAGGGCGATGGTGTTCATGTGCACCACAACGTCAGCAAAGTGTTGGAAATGCAAAGCCATAAGATGATGTAAGCAGGGAGCGATGGGCTGAAATACTGACTCTAATGGGATAAGTGAGATTCATATTTTTTATATGAGAGGAGGGAAAAACATTAAGGTGTGCAGTGAGACACTTTAAATAATATGGGATGACTCTGTAATTATTATATAGATGGCAAAATATGCAGGTCGTGCATTCTTGAGGAATCTGAGCCACTTTTCATGTGTAGTTCTGAATCAGATCAGATTTTTTGAAATGCATCCTCAGTTTGAGCTGCCATTCTGGAGTCCAGTGTAACTATTACGCCACTGTAGATCAACATCCTCACAACAAATGAAGAAAACTCCGTCCGTCCATCCGTCTGCCTTGAATTTTCTCCTTGATAGGTTGCCCAATCAATCTCAAATTGCACATGGGCATTGAGAATCGCTTGGCAGAGACTGATGAAGCCCTTTGTATTATTCACCCACGACCTGTGCCCATTTTGTATAAAAATACTTGATAAACTTCTCCTTCTTTTCACTTTTCTTCTACTCATCATCTGCTTCCACATTAGCCTGCTACCACTGCACAGTAACTTAAAAATTAAACCATAAATGGTCACATCAGCGTCCTCTATATTTATTATTGATATCTTCTCCTCGTTAACATCCATACACTGTGCTGTGTGTGATGTCTGGTTCTTCTGGGCATGCGGGCCACAACCGGATTCATGAATAGTTCACATTAGAGGCTGATATTGGCCACATTTTAAAAATGAATGTGAACAGCTATGTTTAAAAAAATAATTGGATTTAGAAAATAATAATGATTGAGCACTAAGGCTTGCAGTGTAAACGTAGTCCAGCTGCTTTTTACCCTTGAAGCAGAGGACGAGGTCAGCTGCCATACAGCAGAGACGGTAAATGATTGTTAATGTTCAAAAAGCACTGCCGACACATTTGTTATAAGTCACAATAAGGGCTGTTGTGTTAAACATCATGCCTGTCAGCCACCTTTTTCTTCCGTGATGCCGGCATGATGTCCATGATGCAGCTGCTGTTTGGTTCTGTGCACAAATGCAAAGGTGTCATAAAGAAACAACTTCGTAACAGCCCTATAGCGCAATCTCTGTGTAAAAAAAGGCTTATTATACCACAGATTTCAGCTAGTCCTTCCTGCTTTGCCAAAAAACCCACTATATTTACAATTACAGCAGTTACGTAAACGTGCACAAACGGAGCTGACTGATCGCCTCAATCAAAGGGACAATTCAGGGACGAGCCATGTTTCTCATTCATGATAGATTACGGAGCAACAACATGAATGATGAATTAGAAATATTCTGTGTGAGTCTGGAACCTGTTTATGCACACTCATATTGAGGCTGGTTTGTAATTCATGACAGAGGTGTGGAAGTTACATCAGCCACCGTTCGTTTTATGAATAATGCATAACGGAGAGAGAAAAAAAAAATCTTATGATCATGCTGAAGATGAAATCCGAGGAGGACCGGCCAAATACCGATATGCATGACTCATTAGAGGGTAATGAATGTGATGGTGGATTATGGACCTATACAGGCTGACGTAATTATCTTTTGATAATTATCTGTTTTTTATTCTGGGGATTCCTTGAAGATGTTCTTCGTGTAAATCTGACTGATTTTATTCTACTCTCTTATGAAACTACTTTTAAACTCTCATCTTCATAACAAGGAATTTGTCTTCTTTGTTTTTGTATTGCTCAACTTTTCCCCCCGGTTTGTTTTGTGCATTTACTGTAATTTCATCTTTCTAATTGAAAACTTGAGAAAATGCTTCCCATTAGGCTACTTATACATCTTTTTCTCATTATATATATATTTTTTTGCATTAACACTTTGCAGTTTCTGGTAATTGCTGGGTTTTAGTGAGCAGAAGTGATGCAAGGATGGAAAATTAAAAAACTTTCTCAGATGTAATTATTTGGCAGGAAAAAAAATGTTTATGAGATAGAGCACATTGTTAGATACTTGAAAGAACACCCCGAAACTAAATTTGGAATAATTTGGAGAAAAATAGCAATGTTTAATGCCTGGTTGGTACAAATACACACGCTCCCTGCACTGTAGGCATCAACACATTTATTAATGCATGCTTGCAAAATCTCTCTTTTTAAAGAGTTTCTGGATATAACTATAAAAGTTTTGGCTATAGTATGACTTTACAACTTTTTTTTTCTTGGAAATGAGTGCATATAGACGCAGTACTAACTAATGATAAACTTATAATGAAACTGGGCTTTACAATCAAGCTAGCATTGTTTGTCTCTTTGTTCCAGCATTCGTCATAAGTTTACCAAACTGATTTGTTTAGATTCGGGGGAAGCTGAAGAAACTTTCTCACAGTGAGACAAACCTTAGAGATGTTTTTCAAGGCCCTATATTCTGCTCATTAACAGATTCATACTTGTACTTTGGGTTTCGACTGGAACGTCTTTGTTCGAAACACATTATTTTTCTCATAGTGTGTGTCTGATATACCTGTCATATATACCTGACGCCTTTAATAATACTCAGGCCGCTTCTGTCCAGCTGCATTAGAAGTTGAAGCCATCCAGCAGCACTTAATGCAGATGCAAAAGGCAGCTTTTGCTGTCAGGATATTACAGAAAAGTTTGAAATATCAACTGGCTGAGATTAAAATTAAAAAAGTAAAATTAAAAGTACTTCAGACCTGTTCTTAAGTACAGTAGCTGGGTAAATGCATTTAATACATTCCACCACTTCCAACAGGAAATACACTCTCCCGCATTTAGTGTTTGTGTTGTCAGGTTTGAAACAGCCCAAGTGGTAGTTGTGACATCACAACTTTAGGAAATTCTTGGCAGCTTGTTTCTGAATGGACTCGTGCATTTTTCTGTGGTTTCAGTGTTTTGTAACTTTTGCAGTATTTATATAAAACCTAAAAAAGACACGTAAATGTGGATTTTTTTTACAATATAAGACCTGCACTTTTATTGTTTCCTTTTACAATTTAAGACCAGACAGAATTGTATGTTTTTTTTAAAATGTATCCAGTGACTGTACACAACAATCTAGACAAAAGGTACCACAAATAAAATGTTACCACCTTCTTTGTTTGGAGAAATGAGAGAGTCTGACTTTGAAAGACAGTTTTTTTTGTTTTTGACATTCAAATCAGAAATGCCCACCTTCAGCTGCAGCCCTCCTCCTCTGAGCACTTTGACAGTTTAAAGGCGGAGAACTCCCACCATTTGGGGGCTGAGATTAACACTGACAGCCACACTGCAGGCGTTTCTCTTCCATAAGGTTTTGCTGACACCAAGCTTCGGCGGCTTGGATGTTTTAGCATAAACAGCCCTATATTTAGCATCTGTCCACTCGTTTCACCAGACTTATGCCTCATCTTTGCTATTCTGGGGTGTGAGTAGTGACGTTAAAGCTGGTTAAACCTGCTACTTGTTACATGGATGTGATCCTCCATGAGGAAAAATTATCCCTACACCTCAAAGAAAATCCTCTCAGAGTGTCACCTGGTGCGACAAATCAACACAAAACTGCACGAGTGAAAGTAAAGGAAGTTAAAACTAGAAACAAAAAGACATCTGTGGGCTGCATAGTATTTGGGCCACTATTTCCAGTATGCATGGGGATGTTAGATAATCTAAATCTGATTTAAAGTAAATTAGATTTCTGATCTGATTCAAATAAGACAGCTGTACTGGAATGTAATTTATTGAAGAGTGCCAAGGGCTTCTTCTTTTACACCAAGCACCATTTAACATGGATCCAATCATTGGTTATTTCCCAGTAAAGCTCCAGTGTGGAGAATTTAGGGATATATGAGCATAGGGAGGAGTCTACATAGGGAGTGGATCCTCCTCCATGGAGCATGCCATGTTGCACTGCCATGTCTCTACAGTAGCCCACAATGGACAAACCTACCACTGGCTCCATATTGGGCCATTCACATTTTTGTGTTTTCATGTTGTCTTACTGACCACTGAAGCTGGAAGCCCAGAGGTAACCTGTCACGGCCATATGATACGCCACCGGACGGTGTCAGGTTTAAACCCTACTGGTAACAACGTAATATGTAACCACATGCAACATAAACCCACCATTTGCTTTTGCTGACATCTCGGCGTTGAGTGCGGCATCACGGAGCATCAACAGCAGGTGCAGAAGATACCAAGAGCGTAACATGTAGATGCAGAAGTCGAGTGCAAAGCAGCAACATGTGAGACGGGTTGAGAGCAGGTAGGGCTAACCACCTGTCTCCGACATGCCAAACAGTGGCGGAGATACACTTATTTATCACATAAAAGTGTTTTTACTGGTTTTAATCACCTGGTTCGTTTGTATATAAGATAGTCTGTCGATAATTTGGCTCACAGTAAAAGCCTCCTGAATAATAAAAACTCACACAATTCCTGGAGAAGTTTCGATTGGTTTCAATCTGCAGTCCTCACTGCTAGATGCCTCTAAACCTCTTAAATTACTCACTTAACCTTTCAGCCAGTTTTAAAAACAAACTTTTATGAAAAGACTTTTCTGTTCAAACTGAAAATATTAAAGCTCAAAATGAAAAGTTACCCAATCTGCCTCTTTAGCAGAACTTTAAATGTCCCTGTGAACAGTGTTTGCATGATATAAAGTTTTCTAAATATGTTCACATTCTCTATCACAGTACATTTTTGTTAAAATTTATATATATATATTAAGAAATTCTGCTTGCTCTCTATGTGTATAGATCATTAACATCCAGCAGACACTTCTAGCGGCAGCAGCAGCAGCTTCTTCTATAATATCTGAGAAAGTTTGTTAGTTTTATAACTTTTGTGGCTGCTAATACTGAAGAGCGATAAGCCGCTTCATCATCTGCCTCACTGTGCCACAAGTGCTGGAACTGGACAAATCAAAACCGTTTGACTTTGTGCAGATAAACAGAGAAGACACAAATGTACTGTTGTTGACCTTATAATCTGAGGTCAAAGCATTAAATCCTCTGTGCCACGTCTCACTTTGCGAGCAGCACGCGGCTTCTTCAGCTCGTATTTGAAAAGTACTTTTTAATCATGTTCATAAAACCATGAATCTGTATCATCCATTTTAGGATGTTGATGGAAGGGTTGAAACCAGTCAGAACATGGCAGGAAAAAAATATTTTTTTCTTGGCCAGTGTTGATGTTATTCATCTTCAAACACTTTGCTGTGTGTAAAAATTGACAGTGAACTACTTGTGTTTGGTGGCACTGAGTGCAGCCTCTTAATTTTCTTTGACTCTAATTGCATCTGCATTTCTGTATCCGAGAAACTTAAGCAAACTCTCAGATTAAAAACAAAAGGATTGCTGCTTTTGCAGCTGTTAAACCTGTATGAATAAGACAAAGAGAAATTGCACAATTCTTAAAGCATCTGCAAAGGGTAAAATGCACCCCTAACTCCAATCACATTGCATCTGCTGCTTTCTTTGCTCTTTTTCTTCTTTTTTAAATTTCTGTCATTGTTCTGCCTGCTGTGTTGTTGACACAAAGGCAACAGTGATGGTAAACTTTGCCGTGCAGATAACTGCAACCATATACGAAAAAAAGACATATTGCACTCAGCTGCAAAACTTTATGGGTATTTTTGTGCTGATATATCATGAGCACAATATATTTTTCATATAATATATTTTGAGATGAGAAAGATAGCTATTGCAAGTGATGAACCTTACGTGGTGCAAACTATTCTTTGTGAATTCACTCATTTAAATCACTCCTCAACCTACTTTTATTTATTTTTTTCTTTTATGTATCTTATTTATTCATTTATTTCAGCAAAACTCTTTGTTGAGTTTCTGTCCATCTTTATCTATTGCAGTTTTTATTAGGTCAGGATATTTTTCTTTTCCCTTTTTTTTGAATACGTTTTTAAAGTTTTTATTTTGATTGTTTATACCAGCTTGTTCCCAACCAGTTCAGTGTTCAGTCACGGGGTCCAGATGTCTCTTTAATCGTTATTTCAGGTTCCACACATTAGATAAATTAGCACATATTCAATTAAATTTTTTAATTAAAAAAACCTTGCTTTTAATATAACATATTAAAAGCATTTAGAAAAATATGGCGCTTCAGAATAAAAGCTCTGTGCTGTAATTTCACTTTACTTCAAAACAAAATGTGTTTTTTACAAACTCGATGCATTTATTAGTGACTTGTGGTCCATCTGAAATGGAGGCACAACCCACTTTTGGACCTCTGCCTACCAGTTTGGGAATCACTGGGGTACACTTCTTTTTTTATCTCTTTATGTAAAACCACTGTGTCATTTTGTATTTAAATCTTTGTAGAAATAAAGATTATTATTATTATTATCACTTCGATGTCATCTGTTGGCTTTGTTTTGGACTCTCTGTGTGAGATTTGGGTATGCAGAGTCGAGATGCTCGTCTGTGCTCTGTTGTCTGTTGTTTCTTTCTCTCTAAATGAATAAACAATTGGTTTAAGATGCATCTTGCACCAATAATCACTCTCTACCATTTCTAAACACCTCCAGCCAGCTAAACAACATTTGATTGAGCACATTATGAATGCACTTGGAGAGGCAGTCTACTGACATGAAATAGAAAACAGTATTCTCTTTCACCCTTCACTCCCCCGTTTCCTTTTCATTCTGCCTCTCCTCTTGATCTGCACAGCAGTCCAAACAGACAAACAAATATTGACATTTGTACATTTTACTCAGCCAGCTCATCTGGAACTGATTTATAGCTGAACTGAATTAGTGAGCGCAGTATATACGGAGCTGATGTGCTATTTGTTATCTTGGCTCAGATCTTGTCACTCCCCCGCAAGCTAACACTTAAAGCCGAGCACAGTGGGAGAGCAGAGGGTGACAATAACAAACTTCCAACCCCCACAGGGACATTTTCACACTGGGTTCATTTGTTTGAGTCTAAACCTGAGGCTTATTGCCAACCTTATTTTATTCATTTTCTAAAGTTATTTATATATTTAAGGTCTGTTCTGATGTATAATATCTACCTCTGTTAAACACACAGTCTGTATGTTTTGCTGGGTCTCTCAGTTTAAACTATAACAGAAGATGGACTTTGATAATGTGTCGATGCAGTGTGGCTGTGATAATGAGAGTTGCTGTCTTCATTGTTCAAAAATAATATAGAAACGATTCTTAATGTCCGTAAATGATCAGCATTGTTGATGAAAACCAATCTGACGTGACTTGGACAGAATCCATGCTCTTGAATTAAAGTCATACTCACTTTATGTTTAGTCAAGTTTCTGTAATGTGAGCTCGCTCTCATTCAAAACTCATACGGATGGAAGCTGCAGCAGCGTCAGTCTGAAATCTTGCAGGTAACAATGTCATATAAGGAGCTTTAGAGTCCCTGTAGTGAAGATGAGAGTGGGGGTGGATAATACCAACATACCTTGGACTTTCTCTAAGCCTAACCATGTTCATTTGTTACCTAAAACAAATCACTGCATTGCACAGGAAATAAATGTAAATATGGTACAGACCAAACAACAATATTTGAGGAGTTGGGATAAGAATGTGTTGTCATATAACAATAACATTACATTGCTAATCTGCTATTAGCAACTACCCATTACACTTTTCAGCTACTTTAGGTAACATTATGTGGCAAAATCAAGCTCTGTGCTGTTTAAAGTGGTCAAAACATGTCAAAACAGTCACTCAAACAAACTAACTGATAAAGAAAGCAGGTACCATTTTCTAAGAACTAGTTAGTGTTTCAGGTAACTGCTTTGAAGAAACATATATAATGGCCTTAATGGCAAAACATATTTAAGTTACATAAAAAAAAAAAAAATCAATATCAGTTGAAGTATATGCTTTAGTTAGAACTGACTTGCCATTGTTATTAGTTTTTGTTTACAGTGTTGTGTTTTTCCTTGTTTCATGTATTCATCCATTTAGTTTATGTAATGTTTTACTTTGAAAATCAAGCTCCTCATGTGTCTTGTGCTACTTCCTGCCTTTTGCACCTGTTCTCTTGCACACCTGTCCTCAGTCAGTCTCGTTAGTCCTGCTCTGTCCCCAGTCTTCCCTGCACACCTGCTCTGTATTAGTCTTATTTGCTCCATCTCCATGTTTCCTACCACACCTTTGTTGTAATCCAATCCCTGTGTGTGTCCTTTTGCTTGTGTCCTCCTTCTCCACCTGTGTCTTGTTCTACTGATTAGTCCCTGATTAGTGTATAAACACCAATGTCTTTCTCTTTGTCCTCTGTCCTTTGTCTATGGTCATTTTCACTGTTTGTCCTTGCCATATCTCCTTGCTTAGTCTCTTGTATTGTATTTTGCATTTTGTTTGAACATTGGGAATTAACTTTATCCCAAATGTTTCCAACAAATACCCAACAAAATATATACAATTTTTCGACATTTTAATGTGGACATGTTGCACATTGTATCTTTAAAGGGTCAGTTCATCCAAATAGTGAGTGAAAAACTGTAAAAAACTTGAAGCTACTTTCCACAGATTTTGGGGGCATTTTAGGGAGAGAGAAGCATGCTTAAAACACAATAACATTTTATGACATTTTAAAGTTGATACTGCATATCAGAAAAAAAAGTTGCCTTTGTAGACATCCTCTTCAACACGTCTCTCTCCTTCCTTTTTATTTTCTTTCTTATATGTCTTTACCCTTACTTTTCCTGTCTCTCTCCTCCTCTGTGTCCAATATTTTCCGCTTTATCTGCATCTTCTCTACTCTAGACAGTGTTTTGGGACTACAGACATTGTGGTGTCATTCAGGAATAACACAGTTTGTCTCTCAGTATAATTGTTGTTTCTTTAAAGTAACAATTCATTAGACTTGCATAAAGATTTCGTAATGCGTCCTTGAGGAATCTCGGGAGGGTTAACACTTGAAAAGTTGGCGTTGTGCGCCTGATGTAACTTGAGTGAAGACTTACAAGACGAAGCTGATGCAGCACGGCATGTCTGACAGTTGAGACTTTCCAAAAAAAATGTATGCAGACATCAGAGGCGGAGAAAAACGGGTAATAATTGCAGATTCTTTAGTGACAGAATGAGAGAAAGTCATTGCTCCTATAGTTTTCTGTTACATTTTTTTAAGAATATGCTGGGACGGAGGTTTTAAGCAGAGATTGAGGGTGTAGTTACCCTTTAAAGCTGGAAAATCCGTTCATTTGAACCACCAAAATGAGCTGTCAGAGGTGCTCACTAAGCTCCCAAAAGCGCCTACAGACAAAGCAACAATTATCGTCGCCAAGAGTGGAGTCGCCATGGATACGAGTCTCTTACCGGCCATGCAGTTCACATTACTCCACTGGGTAATTTACACTTCAAACTTCTGTCTTAGAAACGGAGCAATTCTTGACTTTTTGAAACTTTTAAGCATGCAAGCTACAGTAGTTTTCTCAGGTGAAGGGCCGTTATAATCTCCTTTCCACCAAACGTCTCTGAGGACTGAGGTTGTTGTAGCTACTTCAGTCAGCAGGGAGTCTGAGGGGCATCTCAGCATTGCTGTGTCAAGAAAAACTGAATTTCTTAATTCCTTGCATGTGTTTTTATTCCAACAAAACACTTTTACACAATATGTTTACATGCACATAAAGCAGGTTTCTGAAAAATATGAGTTTATGCAGGAAATGAAACCTGGTGTAGCCCAGATAGCCAGCAAAGAAGTAATAAGGTTTATTCTCTGGAGTTTTGAGGCATTGTTTCATTTTGAGTGTAGCACACCTTATGGTGAGGGAACAGCTCTTCCAGTATCCTAATTTTACAAATACTTCAATGATTGCTGGAAGAAAGCTGTTAGAGACAAATTTGTGTTTCCAGCTCAAGTCAGACTTTAAGTAAGTACATACAACAGAGAGTTTTATCTGCTGGCATCAAATATCAGTACAACAGAAACATGTTTATTTCTCACATCAAGTGGATGTTATGAAAATACGGGTTGATGATACTTGAAATGTTTCTGGAGGTAGAATTTCATATTGTGTGGATGTCAACATTATAAGGTGTTGCAGATGTTGGGTTTTGTTCCCCATACCTCACAACCGAGCCTGAACACACTAAGTTAGCCGCACGTGTACAGTATTCCTTTAGCGCTGTGTAGCCAAATGCAGGGTAACATACACAGCAAGTACCAGGCCATGCACTTCAGTGTAAATGAGCAGCCTAATGCAAAATATTGATTAAGTGATTTTTGTAGGGAGATGTGGATATACTCTTGGTATTGTTTTGCTAATTGTTCATACTCATTTAAACAAACATAAACAATAATTTGTGACCAGTGCATTGAGTTATTAGTTTGAGACACAAATATGTGCATACAAGTCAAAAATTACCTCTGATACTTGCTATTGCACAGCGATGAGGTGGGAATCTACGATTAGGCAAAATTCAGGACTCCACTATCTAATTCTAGTAATAAATCCACGGCTGCACCTCCTACTAACCATCAGCGAGCCAGGCAACAAGATGGCACCTGCTTGTCTGAAGATTAGAGTCATAGTTTTGTCAGAATGAGAGTAACAGGGACTGTGGGAGCATCATGACTCACAACGCTCACGTTCTTTATTTTTAAACCTCTAGAGCAGTAGTGGGTTTAATTTCCAGGCACTGTGACAGTTCAAATGCGAAACTGAGCTGATTGGAAGAGTTTTAGAGAGCAATTGAAATCCTAGTACAGTGTATTAGACTTATTCATTCAGAGGGACTCTACAGTATATTATCCAGTAAAGTAGATGGAACACAAGAGGCTATTGGGTTGAGAAATGTTGCTGGTATGACAGAACACATTTTGCAGAATTACTCCCCTGATGTGCAGGTTTGTAAGGAATCAATGAGGGATGGTGAGCTGAAATGTTTCAAAACTCCTAAATGGGGTCCATTTATTCCAGCCACTTTTATTTGGTGCTTGAACAGTATGACGCCTTTGCATGAGAAGGCAAATTTCATCCCCATCCTCCCTCTGTGAGTTTTGTATGGATTTTTTTTTTTTCAATAAATACTGTGGCCCTGACATCTCCGTCGGAGGTCCTGGATGATATAAAAGAGTGAGAGGAAGTTAGATAAGAGGTGTTTTGTCTAGTCAAAAGTATGAAAATGAAAATGGACTACAGCGCCCATTTATCAACGCTGGAATCTCTGCATTGTCTCATTGACCGGTGGAACCAGAAATACACAAACATACAAAAAGACACACCGGGCATATGAGGATGCAGGCCCCGAGATATCATTCAAGAGTTTTGAAAGATGTACTTGGATTCTTCTTGTACTTACACTCACCATGACAGGAACAATTTAAAACCTTGTGGGCGTGGTGGTATCCTTGCTTGACTTGACACTTGGAAATAAAGATAGAAAACAGGGGAAAGACTAAAGTGAATTTTAGCTGCTAAAACACTGGGCAGAAAATCCTAGAGGGAAAGCGCCTATGCTTGACTTGCTGCATCTGTGACCTTCGACTCGCCATCTGCTGACACCTCCAATGACACAATAGTTCTCTGAGGAACCGGTCACACAGACTGTGGCCTCTTTCATGTTTTAACTTGAGTTTTTATGAATTGCATGTGTATTTATATACATAATGAAAATCTGTTAGAAAACAAAAAAAATGAAACAGATACATTTAAATTAGGCATTTATGCAAAAATGCATCAATGCAGAACATGTCTATTTTTAGCCAACATAGATTTCCCACCAATCTGAATTTTTTTGCACATTTTTTAACATAGTAACTACTTTACTTGGGGAAGTAACTGACTCCCAATCTATTTCCTAGCAGAGAACCATGGCCTTAGACTTGGAGGTGCTGACTCTAAACCCAGCAGCCTCACACTTGGCTGAAAACCGCCCCAGTGCATGCTGGAGGTCACGGTGTGATGAAGCTAACAGAACCACATCATCTGCAAAGAAAAGAGATGCAATTCTGAGCCCTCCAAACCAAACACTCTCATTTAGCCTGCTCTGTGAGATCCTGTCCATGAATAACACAAACAGAGTATCAAGAGACAACCCCTTTGAAGATCAACAACATCTGAGGACATGTTTGACTTTATGCCATATATGCAGACAGTGCTCTTTCTCTGGCTATACAAGGACTGGATGGCTCATTGCAAAAGCCCCGGCACCACATACTCCAGTACTGGATGGGGAAACTCCCATGATTCCTCCAGACCTGCAAGGGTGAAGAGCTAGTCCCCTGTTCCAAGGCCAGGATGCAGTCTGCATAGCTCGATAACAGCTTGTAGCTTCCTTTCCAGTAACCTGGAATAAACTTTTTCCAGAGGAGGCATGAACTTTGCACAGCATAATAGTTTTCTGCCTGTAGGAGGCTTTGCAGCTTCATGATAACAGCTAAAGTGGCAATAACTCAGTGATCATGAGTCTGACTCTGCAGAAATTGCATTGACTCAGAGATTTACTATCTGGAGGATATGCAGTGAGTATTCTCCAAAAAGCATGCTGCATTTCATTCAGATCAAAAAACATTTTATATAAGGCTCTCCACACAGCCTGCTTTATTGCTGCTTTTTCATAAGCTTTGCATTAACTATGTATATTAATACAGTAAATAGAGGTATTTATTTGCTGAATTTTCTACTTTATTTTGGCACAGCTAAGCAGAGTTTGGCTTTAATTTTATTTACTCCACATGACACTTGTTTTATTCCTTAATAAAAAGGAAAAAATAAAACTACACCTTGATTATGATATGTTGTCCCTTCAAAAAGCTTTTTAGATAACTGAGAATAAATAGATTTTTAGTTGAGCAAACAGATTTTGTATCTGTTCCCCTCCAGTTCAACCACAAACACAAGTCATTTCTCCTGTTTTATAGGCTTTTATTATACAAACATGCGGTTACATGTGTCAATCATGCCCTGAGAGCTATAAACACACAAAATCACACGATAAAATGATCAATTCAATTCAGAAAATTCATAACAAATGGCACAAGCTCATGAGAATAAACAATCTGCTCAACATAAAGGGAGAAACTCTGTATCTCAGTGACCATGTTAACTTTAAGAAGAGAACATAAACGGCATTGAGCGTCTTTAAAACTCATTATTTTATTATCACAATTCATCTTCTGCAGCAATGCGACTGCTCAGCCTCCATTACCTTGCAGGTAAGGAGTTTGGCTCTAAAGGAAGGGGACCAGAATTTTTCAGTTCCAGAGACTTATAGTTTCATAATTCACCTTAAACTGTATTAACATTAATTAACAAAAGACACAAAACACTATTTAGTTCAACTCAAATATTAATAATGAAATTAAAGATGTAACTGCTACTTATGGCAGATACAGGCTTCAAGATGTAAACATGAATACATTATCATTTTACCGCTAACTTCCAAGAATGTCATTTTATACAGGCCATAGCTGTATGATAGATGTAAAAAAATATATAATGATCCTTTCTGTGCATGATGGTTTCATTAATTCACTGTTACCAGGCAATTTATATACTTTAAAAGATGTCTCTAGAAGCTGGGACAGTAGAGAAAATCACCTTTGATGTTCCTCGGCAAGAAACCGTAGATTCGCTTCATATGAGGCTGTTTAAGCAGCTTGAAGAGGAGAAGTGAGCAAGGTCATTATCCAGACTCTTTCTTCAGGCAGACATTTTCTCATACTGTCGGAAACCAAGGTCTTGTTCAGTGAGAGCACAGTGTCTGAGACAAAAGTGAAGGTGTTGAGTGGAAACTGGCAGGCCCGAGAAAAGATTAGGGGCAGCAAAAGCCAAAGGTTGAATTGAGAATGAGTAGAAAGAAATGTGCGGAAGTGGTGCAGACAGGGAAAGAGTGAGGACGGAGCAATGGGCTGACATTGAAAGAAGAAAAGCTCTTGCTCTCCCTCTCCTGATTCTTTTTGCAGATATATTAAGAACTTTTTTTCTTTTAAGTGCACATAATTTCACTCAGCACCTGCAAAATATTTATGGGCATGTGGTAATGAGGATTGGTAGAGGGTAGAGTTAAGGAATGGGGAGTGCATTTACTGTGTGGAATATTAAAAAAAGCAGTGAGGAGAGATTAAATTGAAGTGACATGTGGAGAAATAGAGAAAGAGCGACGGTAATGAGAAACGAGAGCGTACTGTTTCCATAGAGGACAATGACTGTTTGATCACAGCAGCAGAAAATTGTTTCAAGGACAATAAAACAGCACTCAGACCACTACTGTGGTTAAGTCTATTCAAAATGTGTTTAGAGCAATGAGAGACAGATATAATCACTTTCATGTAAGCAATAACCCCTGTCATTTTCATATAGGTTATGTCAGTTCTGGCATTCTCAAGTTCTGATTTTTATATACGCCACTAAAAAAAGGACAAAAAAAGTTTACAATGCAGCTGTTGCTTTACTTTTTGGGGAAGGTTTTGTTGAGGAATAATGAACACCACAGCCACGACAGCTAAGCAAGAAAAATATTCAACAACACTAAAAAATAAAAAAAATAACATAAAATAAAATACTAATACACCTTATTATCTAAATCTTCATGAGGACCCAATTTCATAAAAACAGATGTTGAATCTATCAAATCGTCACACCTGAGGAGTTCGTTGGCAACTTACTGAAAAATCTTTAGTAAAACTAATGTGCTATGACTGGCAAAATTAAATCTCTTTTAAAAACTAAATAGACCTTTTACGCCGCAGACACTTTGACTTGTCGAAGCAGTAAAAGCACAGGTGTGACTAATGACATTAATGATGGCTCAAATCCATCTAAGTGTTCCACTAAGCTGTGAGCAACGCAGAATACGAAGGCACCAGAACTGGCACACATACATGGATGCAATTATGATTTTACAGTATGACAGTGTGTCAGAATGTCTTCATGAAAACGGCCTATAAACACAGTCGACTGAGTTACAGCTTCACGCTGCTCCTCTGGCAAAAAACTTCTTTTATTCTTCTGTTCTTTGGATGAGATTCAGTGATGAGTGAAAAAAAGGTTTCTTTGATCTCCATGAAGTCTACCTTCTCATTTCTTATCCTACACTATTGTTACCAAACTGCAAATACACTTTTTTTTTTACCCAACTGGCATTTTTGACTGATCTCAGGAAAAACACAGGTGTAATAAATGGCATCAGCTATGGCTCTATTCCATTTAAGTCAGTTTGTTATATAGCAGCAAATCACCAATTTGTCTCTTGACAAGTGGTGCAACTCTGCGTCTTGAGCTCAAAAGTTAAAAATATTTTAACATTTATGTGCGCCTAAAAACTGCCAGAAAAAGCGCCCGACAGGAGCGCTGTACCGCAGGGAAACAATGGTATTGTTGGCAACGCCAATACAGTGCACTTACATTTGTGTCTTTCAATAGAGTCACCATTCTCTAGACAAAAATTTAACATATCAGCCATTGAAATGAGTAAGAATATGAAATAGCAAAGAAAAAAGATTTTCAAACATGAAACCTGGATACCTCTGATTTGTCCATAACATTTTGTAAAAGAGAAGATAGCAACTGCTGTAATGGGAGAAAGTACGTCTCTTTCTCTGCAGACCTCATTTGGTACACATTACAGTATGCTAAAATGCACCAGAGGGAGATTTTTATGGAAATTACTCTGCAGAAATCTTTTAAGTATTACCTTCAAGTATGAAGTGCTTCTTGTTTCTGACATTTGAAACACAGAAATCTAATTTAAAATGTCAATTCACTTCAGCATTTTTTTTTAAATCTTAAAGACTTGTCTAGGGACTCCAGTAAATGTTTTTGTCTGCTATCTTAACAGATATTTGTATACTTGTTTTCCAAATTGTATTTTTCCCCTAATTTCATTACTGTATACTGTGTGCAATTCTATATAATCATAACAGTAATGGTAATTAACAGCCACCACATAAACTTCACACTCTGAAGGACAATTTGTATTTTTCAAGACGTTCTAAGTGGAGGATTTGGAAAAGTAAAGTAGAAGATTAATATTTGTGCAATGTGTTGTTAATTATGTTTAATGTTTGGCTTTTGTGTTTTATTTCTACCTGAAAACCAGAATTTGCTTCTTTTTTGTGGCTTTTATTGACTCATTTTAGTTTGAAACTTGAGGGAAAAAGTCAATCTTACCACCCATCACATTTTTTACTTGAGTCGAATCAAACAGACCACAACTTTGTCATTGTGTCAAGATTTACCAACAGCCTTGTTCCAATATAAAAACCATGAAAACTTCTAACAAAGAGACAAACAAAAGAAGAAAAGACCCGATCCTTCTTTTCTCTCACTTTATCTGTCACTCACACTCGTTCTCATCTCTTTGTTGGCCTGCAGAAAGCAATAACATTTCTATGTGTGTGTGCAATGTGCATCTGTGTGTAAGTGTGTGTTCATCCCACACAGTGTGTCAAAATTTTGAAGGTGGAGGGGGGGGCATTGTGACAAGTCTTAGTTTTTAACAGCATGCAGTCAGTGAGACAGTCAGCAGGATGCGACTGTGTCAAGTTTGGGGCACGTGAGCACACTACTCACTCTTCTGCTGTCTATGCTGTTACTTTTTCTAGAGCCCCACAAAACAGCTCTCATTATGAGGGGAAAACCTCCAGAGTAAGGATGTTTCAGATGTTTTTTTTAGAAAGACATGAGTAATAAATCTACCTTGTACCTTTTTTTTGTTGGCCCTTACATTTAGCAACTTACCTTTGAGTGAGGGATTTGGTTCAGTGCCAGAAACCTTGCCGCTCTTTATATTATGTTATTACCAGCAGCATTTCTACCGTCCAGCGGCGTATCATACAGCCGTGACAAATTTGGCTGCATTATCAACTGACACCGCACATGTACAGGTCACACTGCCGTGCCAGGTGCTGTCCTGCTGACCAATGACATATCATAACACCACAAATGGTTTGGTTTGGCCACGTTACTAACTGACTCCGCCCGGCAGCATATCACGCTGCACAAAGAGACGACCGGCATCCAAATCTTCTTCTTCATGCCAAAAAAACACTTTGGATTGAGAACAGGCTCCACACAGACTAACTCTAACATGAAGGGAAAACCTCCAAAATAAGGACGTTTTGATGGTCCTTACTTTGAAAAACACTTATTTTTGAGTTTGAAGGGTTTGGTTAACGGTGGGGCTGGGTCTGTTAGTAGGATCACAACACGTATTTGATGAATAAATAAATGCTCTCTGGTCAGTTTCTGTTGATTTAAATGGATGTATATTATAACAAAGTTGGTATAAGCAGACTCAACTCACCCGGCAAAGTACAGAAAAGGGTCCACTGCTGCTGGCTGCTCAAAAATTATTGACTTGTTCAGTATCTTTCTTGTAAGTTTCCTCTCAAATAATGTCAATAAAAGTTGTCTCAATTCCAGCGAGAGACTCTGTGGGGAAACATTCAGGATGGAGGGATGATGAAATGAAAGAAGCAAGGTGTGATAGAAGAAAGAGAAGGAGGAATAAAAGAGGAAAGAGACAGAGTCATGTAGAGGGTACACAGAGCCAGCTGGTGACACACAGCAGTGACTCGAGCCTAATCTTAATTAAGATCTTCCTCCCCTCGCTCTTGCTGTCTTCCTTTCTTTTCTGCCCCCTCACCGGCTCTGTCGTTGTCTGTTCAGGTGTGTCTTTAGTATGTTGAGTAGGTAGAGATGCAGAGCAGGAGATATCATCAGACAATCTATGGAGAGAGCAATGAATGTGAGACGTGATTGCATGTACGCAAGCAGCAACCTCCAGGGCCAAAATCAAAAATGGAGCCAATGCAGAAGTGTAAAAAACTGTGGTCCGCACAGACCCCCTTGTTGAAATACCTGACTTTTCAGCAGAAGTAAACATGTTCATAGCCTTGTTCAAAAAATGGTTTTGGTCGCTGTCGCTAATTTTGACATTCATGACAACTCAACAAGTTTCTCTCCCACGCTGTCACATACCGCCACTTTGTCAGCAAACTTTCTGGTCTATATATTGCACTCTATGTGTCCTCTTGCCTTTGCTATTGACATCCTGGGAAGCCACAACCAACAATGAATGTCAACTTCAGACTCCCAGGTGAAAGTTCAGGGTTTTTTTGACGCATCCACAGCCCCTCCTGCCATCCCTAAAGGCACCTCCCAGCCGCGACAGGCTCCATCTGGTCTTATCAATCGGCGGTGTATCATAACACTGCCAAAAGCTCGATCTGGCCACATTACAAACTGACACCACCTGGCAGCGTATCATACTGCCGTAAAATTTGGCTATGGAGTCTGTATGTTTCGCCAAAATCACTGACAAAGCGGCAGTATGTGTTGACTTTGAAATGAGAACTAGCTGGACAAATGTACAGGAGATTATTTTTTAATATAACTCACCCATTTACATCATATTAAGGCTCAACACTATGCATATTTAAGAACAGGTTGCTTGAGTGACGGTTTGTCAGCGATGTGTTGCTACGAGTGAGTCAGACTCGCCCCTTGTTCCTCCAAAGCTCCACCCTCAGGCCCAAGTATGGTCACCTCTGGCTCCAAAAAAAAACAAGATGGCGATGACCAAAATAGCAAAATCTAGGCTTCAAAACAGCAGTCGACAAACCAACAGGTGATGTCATAGTAGGTACATCCATTATTTAAACAGTCTATAGTTGTAGCATGCAATACATTTAAAGCTTATTCTAGGTGCTCAAAGACTCATTTTCACACTTTACAATTTTGTTTTATTTCTTTTGACTTTTCTTCTCACTTTCTCCATCATAGAGCTTTTATCAGGTCCCAGAATTCAGCCACCAGACAGTTCAAGACCCACACTGGTCCAGGGCGCGTGTCTGAATCTGAGCATCATCTAAAAGTCAGTTATGAACGAGAGAAAAGAGATTTCAAGTCTGAACTCTTATCCTTATTTGCACATATTATGCATCAGCTACGTTGCGCAATGCATTCCAGTTTAATAAACCCAAAGCTGCTCTTTGTAACTGACAGTGTCAGCAGCCTGCGAGTAGGCAGGTTTTCACCTCCACGGGCTGAGCCGTCCATTTGTCCACATGAATCACAGAACTGCCCAATCAAGCCTTGTGAAATAACAAAATATCAGCCAAAGCCAGACTGGACCATTGAGGTACACCTGGGGCCCAGCAGGCACTCAGGCAGAAAGGACAAACCCGTGGGTGTGTCCCAGCTCAGTGATTCAATTTGTACCAGGATGTGGCCCACAAGGGTTGATCTTTCAGGGATCTTGTTCCTCCTCCACCTCAGATGTTGATCTAGCTTCCCAAAGACAAACATAATTTCGGGTGTATTCACGTGGATTAATCAATTTCCACAATCAAATACATTTATATAATAGGCTTAAAGGCTGAAAGTAAAGACTATTTCCATAACTGAATTAGTTAACCAAATAACTGTCTAAACATTAAACATCTATAAGATAACAGAACAAGTGTGTATTCCAAATTCCCAAAGCCCAAGCTGACATCTTCAAATTGTGCATTCGGTCTGATACAGACTCAAAGTACATGAAAAACTGATGAATATTCACATTTGAGAAGCTTTTGTCATGGGTTTCTCTTAACCCTTTACAGTTTGGCTAGATTTCCTTGATAAACATGGAAAGAAGGCAATGAGCAGCTTAAAAAGAAATTGCCCTAAAAATAGCAATAAAATAATAAAAAGTTGAGAAAATGACCTGAATTTGAAAAAATATAAATAATAACAAACATATGTCTTATTTGTAGCCCATTTGTAACGTATAATTTAAAATGCTTATTTACTGATATTTTCCCCTGTTTTTGATATTTTATTTTCTGTTGATTTTTTCTTCTTTTTTTATATTTCATGCCAAGTCGCTCATTACGTTTTTTTCCCCATGTTTATGATAAAAATCAAGCCTAAACTTAATTTAGCAATTACATATTAAGTAAACATAAATTAAGATGCATGGTTATATCTACTTGCATTTTACAAGGTTAACAGTTTCCTAGATTTTTTTTTCAAGTAAAATAAAAAAATTCAGATTTACATGATGTTACCTAGCATATTCTGTGTTGTTAATAACAATATGATGTCTGCAAAGTACAAATAGATCTAACAGGATGTAAATATTTCTGACGTCCTGTATATTTCATAGACTCTTTTGTCACCGCCTCCTGCTGCTGCCTGATCTCACCCCAACGCCAGGCGCAGTTCATCTCAAACGAGCCTGCTGCTAGCAGTTGAACCTCTAGCTCTCCCACTGATTAGCTTATAGAAATCACCTGTGTGGACACCATAAAAACCAAGACACCTCTCCTGACTTTGCAAGTCTCCCTCTTGCTTGTCACCAGAATGGTCATTTTCTGTGGTTTTGCTTTGGCCAAGTTAGGTTGCATTTAATGTTGTCTTTTCTTTCTGACCCAACTAGCAGTGAACATTCACACAACACAACATTGGCCAATGTTACCTACAAGTTGCAATAATGTTTTACAGAAAATATTTCAATCTAATGTTCAAAGAGCCTTTTAAGGAAGTTTATCATTGCAAATAATGTCCCGATGAAGTTACGTGCTTTAACTGCAACATCCTGAGGATGTTTTGGTGATGTTGAGGGGTGACAGATTCTAAAATGTTCTTTTATAAAACATTCAAAGCAACATTAAGAACATGTTTTTGAGGACTGTAATTAGACCATTTTTTATTAAAGTGTAATGTAATATTTTAAGCCACAAAAAAAAGTTTTAAAAACATCAATAACACATTACACTGGTTGCATTGTACCATTAAAAATCACTGTCTGCGGATCCATTACATACACTAATGGGTCAATTTGATCCTTGACTGGAAAGTATTAACCCTATTCATGAGTTGCAGAGGATCACCTGAATGCTCCATGTATCGGTTGATTAGTGCACTGTGATGTGGGACACTGAGGGCTGCATAGAAAGGACAGGCTCCAATTCTAAAATAAATTTTGAAGGAGCCTTTGAAATAGGACAGGCCCCATCCTTTGTGGTGGTGCACTCAGCCAAGAAATGCAGACTTCCAAGGCTCCAGCCCCTGAATTAGGACACAATGTCCATCTCATCTCTCCTCCCTGTTTTCTGTCGCTTGCATGTGATATTCTGACTTATTTATTTTCTTTGTTCCTTATTTTCTTCTCAATTTTCACCCAAATTTTCTCTGCATTGCCCTCAGTCCCCTTTGTCATCCCACCACCATCACATCTCCCATGTTTTTCTCTTCTTCTTTCCATCCCAACTCTCCACTGCCTGTCACCATATTAGACATCCACACTAACTCCCCAGACTTCTCAGCCCACAACCTGACAGTAAATAGAAAATGACTCACATGGATATCAATCCTCCTCTATGAGCACAGAGCCCGAGCTGCTTTCGTCTATACAATTATACTGTTGAAAGCCTTCACGCTGACAAATTGCTTAAGGAGCAAAGAGGAAAAGAAGAAGAAAATCCAATTAAGTGTAATGTGAGAGAGGGAGGAGAAAAGGTGTTGCGCAAATTTGCTCCACAGACAGCATGTATTTGTTTAAATATCCGAGTGTTTCCCATAACTGTCACAGTGTGTTTGGTGATCTCCGGAAGCACAGAACAGACTCAGGACAACCGAGGAGGCTGACAGCCTAATCTTAGGCCACTATAAATAAACTGGCAATGGTAGTCCATTGATCCTGCTACACCTTATATTGACTGCTGGTGTCTGACCAGCAAACACAGTTGCTCAGAGATGGCAGTGGAGATGTCAGTGGTGGGTTTCAACAATACACCAACGGCCACATGCCGCTTATTGGCATCCAGTCAGAGTGCACTTAATGAGCTGAGAGCCACTGTGAGACAAAAAACACCATGGGCTAAGAGCAGTTCAACTCTAATTACAATTATTTTGCCATCTCTCTAAACAGCACTTGTAAATGTTGTTACATTGTATGTATTAAAAAAAGTATGGATGACATTTGGGACCAATATCAGAACTACAAAAGTCTAGGTTATCTCACAGCATCCCAATTCCCCGGACGTCATGCAAGCAATGATGCACTGATTATCCTATGAAAGATGATGAAAGTTTGTTAAAAGTTACAGATGTGATGCCCCAACCCATGCAAGAACATATACAAAGCACATGGTTAGGTTTAAAAACAAACAGCATGATTTGGTGCTACATTCATACAAGAGGTGAACAGAGAGCTCACGGACAAAAGACCCGGTTTTGTTAGACCCATTCAACCCCCCCCCCCCCATACACTGCGTAACTGTTTACCAAAGAGAACTCAAATTCACTCAAAGCATTTTGCTAGAACAAAAATAAAATAGTTCACAGTAGCTGACGCTATACAAAAACTTACCTCAGACAGACTGACAGATGCTCATATAACCTTCAGCACTTTTTGGTTTCATTGATTTACTGAATGAATGACAATTGAGAAGAAATCAAAAGACTGTTCAATTCAGTTGCATTCGTTTTACAGATGGGGTTCAAATCAAACACAACTGAGTATAAAGCCACTGAACAGGTGCTGTTGATAAGAAAGACAGCGGGTCACCACAGTGGAGCCAAAAACCTTAACCTAAAGCTGAACTCTGAGTGCGGCAAAGCTAAATGAGTGCGTGGTTTTTCTACCTGATTGTCTTTTACTCACCACCACCAGCTTGCTTTTTCTATTGCTTTCCTTTACAAGACTTAAGGACAACCCACCGCTTCACAATCAGCAGCATGCAGAAGTTGACCACCAGCAGCTTCACAGCGTGACTACTCCATCTATCTCTCGCCCCTCTACTACAGTTTTATTCTGTCTTTTGTTGGCCCTGTTCCAGCATCCACCCAAAAGGTTTCGCAGACTTTGGCACACATTTCCAACATGTCCATGAGGGCTGCCCCACTGTGAAATCTGCATACAAACATACTTTGTGCCCTTTCTGAAACTTTCTGTGAGTCTACAGGGGGATTACCAACCTCAGAGGCTGGAAAATGAAGCAAATGCAGAAGAGCCCAAAACTGCAGTTTATCAAACAGCCACTTGAGGCTGGCTCCAAAGCAGAGTGAATCACCATAGACCAACATGTTCTCATTCCAAGTCGTCACTTTGTAGTGGACTTCTATGTCTACATATTAGACTCTAGGAGATGTCAGCATGAGCATGTGGGAAGATGCTTCACATGGTTTTGTTTAGCAAAAGCACATAGCAACCAATGCTGGGACATCAACAGAAGCACATGGTGGAACGGATGGTTCAGATTTGGGGGAAAAAGGGCACATGGCGAGATGTAGAAAAAAAACAAATCCGATGGAAAGTTAACACTGGACTCCTGCATGAAAGTCCAAGGTTTGTTCACGCTCCTTATATTACATTGTTTCAGGCAGCGTGTTGACCTGACGCCATCCAGTGGCGTATCATACGGACGTGAAAGGTTCCATCCAGCTGCATTCACAACTGATGCCTCCCATCTGTGCATCAGCAGGTGCAGTCCACCCATTTGCCAGCATATAATAACACTGTGTCTGGCTCTGTCCAGCTGCATTCTCATTGATGCCTAGCTGTATATCATGCAGATCTGAAAGGTGGTTTTGGGGGTCAGGATCTTATGCCAAAAGTATAGCAAAAGTGGCTGTATTTGACAGCTAAGTAATGAGAATGGGCTGGTAATAAAACACTCGTGGCTTTAAAACAGCAGTCCACAAACCAGTGGTGACATCATGGGATCTGCGTCTATTATTTGTACAGGCTATGGGATTTACTAACAAGTTACAGCATCTGAATGTTAAAAATGTTTTGACCTCACCTGTTGTGCCTGCTGAATTTGCACAAGTGCAAAGCAATGAGCAACAGCCTGCAGTGTGGATTTACCCATTGAGGACGAGTTCGCTTATCACTGCTGCTGTACGGAAACTTGCCTGCAAAATGTAAACACCAACAGGCTATCTTTTTAACCCAACGTGCATTTATTTATTTATTATATTTATGTGTTGATCCACTGGGTTTTTAAAGGCTGGCCAAAGCCTGAGGGTCGCAGAATATCTAAAAAGCCTGTCATTCAGCTGAAGTTAAAGTTGACAAGAAATGGACAAAACTGAGGATGAAATATTTTTAATGCAGTCTGGTGCCCCCAAACCAATTTTGCATCATCTGTCTGGGGATTCTTTGGTGTTTCTGCTTAGATTTTTGGTGGAACTGTTTGTGCTTTACAATTTCAAGTTTCAACTCAGTATTTTACTTCATAAACAAAACACTTTGCACCCCTGGCGAGCTGATAAGCTGCTTGAACAAAATAATACGAGTAGGTTGCATACATGTCTAACATACTGTATACAACCCAATGCTTTAACAGCCCTTAAATGTTTAAAGAGGTATTTCACTGCTGAAAGGTGGCCTTTTAGTAAAACTAGTGTCTATGCAGTAGAAAGATGCAAATACTTTTGAAATTGATGCTACATGTCCAGAAAAAACAGCTGACTTTTACTCATGTAGTAGAAAACCTACAACTACCAGAATGCACTGTGCTGCACCAGACCAATAAATGCTCCCGAACTTGTACTTGTGAGACAAAGATGGCCAGCTGGCAAGTAATGATCTCCGTTTTACAGTTAAACAGTACGCTTAAACATGTTTCTGAAAAAATTTGAGCAAAGAAATATGCAACTCAGTAACATAATCTTGGTTTATGTTTGAAAAGAGCTGCTTAGTTTCATCGTTTGATCTACATTTTTTTCCCCTTTTTTCAGATTCACTGTGCAGAAAGCTGTATGGTGCCCACTTCCTGTCACAAGCTTTCACTATTACAGTTTAACAGGGCATGAAAATAAAAAAAAGCAAGAAAAAGGCTGTGCAGTAACATAATCTTGATTTATATTCATTTTTTTTAATGTAAGTGGATTTTGGTCTAAGTTTGACAGAAGAAGAGGGGCAAGTGTGTCTCTTGTTGGACTGTTATCTGTGGCCACATTGTTGGCAGGTAATACAAAAATGCAGAAGTATAGCCTGTAGTTTGAACAAAAGCCTGGTGAAATTCTGGTGGTTGACGTGCTTTGCATCAATTTGCAAAACATTTTTTTGATGGAATGCTGGTAGAAAATAGGTGAAGTATCCCTTTAAGTGTGCTCCACCTGTTGCTTCAATGCTCACTTGGGTTTTCGAATGACATAACACCATAAATAGTCAACTGATATAATGGAGGAGTGAGGAGCAACACATGCTCATAAATTATTGTCTTTTTATGCAAAGTGGCATTAAAATAATAAAGATTTAAATTCAAGTCTGTCCAGCACGTTACTGTGTGATAAAAACGATCCAAACTCCGACTTGGATTGGTACATTTCCGCAGACTGCCACTGCCAAGTGTTGTTAATCCATCTGTGATTATTCCTACATGTAAGATAAATGTCCACATAAATGACTCACAAAACGGAGTGGTCTGCAGCCTTCACTGAGCTTAAATTTAGATTGTAGAATACAACAGTTTATCCTGAGGTAACAGCTATTGTGATAATCTTCTTGGCAAGTGCAACCTTGAGATGCCTGTTTTTCTATCTATGATGGAACAAGCAGTAGGCCTGGATAAACATTGCATGTATTGTGGTGGCACATATTGTGTCCTGTATCTCTATCCTGCTTTTGAATATAAATCTATATAATGAAAGATACTCATCACTGCATTCTGATGTAAACTTCCAGTCCATCACAAAGTTAATTTCTAAATCAGTTTGCAGACAGAAGCGTAATGAAGCCTTTTAAATACTGGGTACTAATCTTTTAAGAAAAATCACCTTGTGTGTGATAGACCCCCTGTGATGCTGAGCAGTGCTGTGATAAGTGATGCTTGGGGCTACAGCTCAGGCTGAGAGCCAAGTATGCACACACACACACTTTCACACACTTTCACAAACACACACACACACACACACACACACACACACACACACACACACACAGATCCAAGGACATTTACACCTCCTTATTCGTGGTATTTGTGTCTCTGTTGCCTGACAGGTCACCAGCCATCATTTCAAAATGTGGCACAATATAAAAGCGTGTATCTGCATGGACACATTGCATGTCAATAAAAGTTCAGAAAGACATTGGACTCTCATGTCTGACCAGCTAATTCTCATTCCCAAGTCATCAAATACTGCTTCTTTTTCAGTGATTTTGGCATCACACACTGATGCCGTGTAGCTCTACAATTACATGGGAAGCAAAGACCAGACTCCAGGGTATCAAGGGTAACAGTCTGGGGTTTGTTTGACCCATCCAGCAGCCCTTTGACCTGCTCTATAGGGACCATCATGCTCCTTATATTAGGTTATTTACAGCAGTGTATCATATAGCCACAACAGGCTCTGTCCAACCACATTATTAACTGATGCCAGCCGTCTGCGGATCATACTGCTGCACAGGGCCAACCAGCAGTGAATCACGATATTGCAACCCATGTGCTGCAACAACTAATATGTAATATAAAAAGCAAGAAAGTCCATGTAGGGAGCAGGTCAGAGTGGATTGGTCAAACAAGCACAGGACTCTCACCCAGGAAATGACTGTGTGTGACCCACATGAGCCAAAAGTCAACATAATTTTAACCCAATCCATATTTTTTTTCTTCAACCTTATTAAATGGTTTTGTTGCTGAAATCTATGTTTTCTTCAACAAGTAGACTTTTATTTTGAAAAGGCACTCTATGCATGTAACAAGCATCCAAAGTCGATGCTAGTGGGCTACCTGACCATTATAGTTTTAAGCTCAGCATTAGTGATCATGCTGCTGTATTTGATAGCTTGATCAGTGTTGTTTAGGTGCTGTGGGAACTAATTCCAGATCTTTCTTCAGAACAGTGATGTAATTTGTGATTTGTTTCTATGTCATTTTGCCACTTGTGCTGTTTATTGCTGACACGTCTTCAAATTTGTTGCTGCAGCTGGTGAAAATGGGTTCAGCTGCTATCTGCAAACCAGCTGTTTGAAAGGCTCATTCCCTGTGTTTGCCGTTTCCATATAAAAGCTTTATATCGCTAAGAGTCGGGTTCACTTTGGGGCAAGCTGCTCCACAATTTCAGTGTGCTCTTTTCTCCTGTAGCAGTGGATATCTTTGTTGCTCTGCAGGTCAAGCTTTTCTCCGGGCATACAAAGTGCAGGATGCTTCTATGCCTTTAACATTAGTGTATCGTGTAGATATTGGTAATATTCAAACAAATGCATATGGACAAAATGTACACACAAGGACACAAATACCTGCTCATGTGTACACAAATAGACTTTGGGAAATAATATGTGCTCTGCTGATTCTCTCTCTTTCTCTCTCACACACGAACACATTCACGCACAAACACAAAGACACTCATAAATGTCTCCTCTCTTCTGGAGCTGTAGATAAGACGGCGAGGTGTGATCAGTGAAACGCTTGCTGTTGGACACCATTAAACCAAGGTCTTATCGCACCGCCAAAAAAATCCTTGTGGGTGACGTCCTGTGGCTTTCTCTCTCTCTGCAACTTTCTTTCTTTCTTTCTTGTCACTATCTCCTATGTTCTCTCATCTTGAATTTGGGCTTGTTTTAATGTCTCTGTCATCTCTACTGTATCACTGATATGGCCTAGCAAAGACATGCCGTGGCTGCCTGTGGATATGAATTTTGAATTGAATAAAATTTTAATATTTCTGTTCAGTGTAACCACTGGGTTGTACTGCCTTGGTTTTGTTCTGAGTACTCGCATTTCTTCTGTTTTCAATAACATAACTTACCGTCAAATAGGATCTCAACAGTCTTGATCCTGTAGATCAGATTTGACAGCTCTCTAGATTCCATTTTGTACTTACAATCTTCCAGGAATCAGTTCATTGGAGCAGAGTTTTATCTTGCATCTATTTCACTTGCAAGTGCTAAAAATTGAATACAAATCCAAAACTAGAATAAAATTGAGAAGCCTGTAAAACAGTAAACTAAATCAAACATCAGTTCCTCCTGCAGTTTGCGGTCACATTTTTTAAAGCACAACAAAGTAGACTGTATTCATGCCACAATTTAAAAGTTTGTTTGTAGTAAATTTATGACATTTATTAGCCCATTAGGTATTTTCTGGTAAAATAGCATCATTGCTATGGTTACTTGCAGTTTGCACACAGATTTTTGTCATGTTTGTGTCATGTTGTACACACATTTTACGAGCAATCATGTAGAAAAAGCCATGCATATTGGTTGATAGTGGAAATTTCTATCTTCCCATTAAGTAAACGGGAACAACAAAAGGGTCCACAAACTGGTGCCAAAATGTCTCGCTCTTGAAGAAAAACATGACCCCAGTTATCAGAATCAGAATCAGAATCAGAATCACGTTTATTGGCCAAGTTCAACAAATAAGGAACAAGGAATTTTTTCCGGGTTGGCAATGCTCACAGTACAGGGGAGGGAAATAAGTTAGGGATAAGAAAAATAGAAGAAAAAAAAAAGACAGACATAGACATGTAATTGTATTTACAAAAGGAAGAGATAGAGAATATATACAAATGTACAGTATGTAATTCAAAAATATACAGTATGAACAGTTTAGTGCAAAAACCACTGTGCATGAGGTAGTAGAGTACTAGAGAGCAAAGTACCGAGGCAGCCATCCGCAGCGCCATCTTGGATCTATTATTACTAATTATAACCACAACGGATATTTAAGATAACACATGGCTTCTCATTCATTTTAGTGAAAGTTTCTTGCAGAGTGCACAAGCCAAAAAATATCAGGCCAAATGACAACCTCCCTGCACATATAAATGTCATTAAACAATCTACTCATACAACATGTTAAACAGTTTTTGAGCTTCAAATGGCAAAAAATATGTTGAACACTAAGAGAATAATTTAATAGCCCAACTTCCTGAGGATTTCATAGCTATTCCAATTCTCCCCATTGTGCCCACTGTGAATACAGCACTAAAACTTATAGTATTTCTCTGACCTTGTTTTCGTTTGAGATGTCCTGATATACAATTCTAAACAACACCTGACAGCCACTCAGACGCTGCTTTCTGTGGTCATGACACAATGTGGTCAAAACTCAGAAAAACTCAGGAGCAGTAAAGAAAAGTTTTCTTTGATCCCACAAGAGAGGGAGAGAGAGAGAGAGATTTTAGTCATCGTATTTTCTTAAAGCTGCAACTTTGTAAACAATTATATTGCGAAGGGAAACACTAACACACATCAAATCTATTATCAAAATCACCATAAAATCTATAATGTTTTAGATCTAGCGTAAACCCATTTATAGTAACCTTATTAAGACCTAATGAGATATATTGCCCCCATTAGCAGATTGTAAAACATAAACAACATAAATAAGCAGAAGTAAGTATAAATGGCAGCAGCGGCGTTTGGCCCTCACGAGCAGACCGTCTTTGTTTCACTCCCATGAACACAGCATATTATTGTGGCTGGCCGCTAATTAGACACTGTTAATACTCTCATTCATCACTATCAGAGCCGCTCGCCACAAAGCCCATTACACCAAGGGTCGGTGTGTGCGTGTGTGTGTGGGGGGGGTTGTTCATATATGTCTGCAAAAAGCAAGATGAGGTTAATGACCCTTGTTAGTACACAGCTCATTTGTACCAGTATGGTTTACGCACCTTTCTCCAGACTGTGCACACACACATACACAAACTTCTACCAGTTAGAAATTATTATTCAAATGCTGAAACAAGACTGAATAAAACATGAGAGGTAGCTTATGTAATGTCTTTAGCTGTGATGCAGCAGACCAAAGTCAGCCCTTGATTACACTTCAAGGTTGTGCTGAAATACGCCCACTGGGCTGCGTTTGATATGACAATATAGAGAAGAGAGCAGGGTGAGATATTGATGGGAGAACAGTTGAGAGAAGTGAGGTGGAAAGCTACGCAGCTGATGATACACCCAAACGGCGAGCGGCAAGATTGGATGTGACCGAGGACTCAAAAGCGTCGACAGCTCTGGGGCAAGTAGATTGGAGGACTGTGCGAGTCTCTTCTCCAGATTTTTCATCATGAAGTCCAATTAGAGTTTCCACTCGGCTGAAGAGGTAGGCAAGGTAGGACCGGCAAAATATTTCAGCGTCATATGAGAATTCAGCCCGACAGAACCAGTGGTGTTGTTATTATATGCTGGCTGACAACTGGACGGCACCAGGTGCAACCAAATGCAACTTTAATGTTTAGGCAACAAAAGCACATGCTGGCATGGATGGATAGGTTTAGGCAAAAGTGCACATGTTTAGGTCTAGAAAAAATACATAATTCCTTATATTACGTTGATACCAGCAGTGTTTCAACCTGATGCCATCCAGCGGCGTGTCATATGGACGCAACACGCTCCATCCGACTGCATTTTCAACTTAAACTGGACGCAAATCATGCTGCCACAGCATGTGCTGTTTGGCTATGAACGGTTCTGTCAAATCCCCATAGACACCCATGTTAAAATGCCCAACTTCACAGCAGAATTGAATGTTTAAAGCCTGGTAAAATAATATAAAAAAAAAAACAAATTTGGTCTCTATAGATAATCACCACTTATGTCTCCAAGGGTTGATTTTTTTTATAGCTCCAGTGTTTACATTTCATTTAAGGCTCAAAGTTAGGCATATTTCAGAGTGTGGGCCTCTTTTGTTACATTCTGTTAGTGAGGCGTCGCTGCAGACAGCCTGTAATGCATCTGCTTAAAGCACTTTGATCAGTTCATTTAAAGAGAATATTGTTAGAAGGATATCGACAAATTGACCAAAGCAGCTCAATGACCAAATCAAGTATAATTCCAAGATGACGAATGATCGCAGTGACATATGGATTGCTCGGTTAGTTCAAAGGCACTAATGTATTGATTTTCTCACAGCTACATTACCTGTGAGCTGCTCTCGATTTGGCAGCTTTAATTATATTTTGATACTTTCGATGCATTTATTATCCTGAGAGTAGAGAAGATTTGGGGAGAGGTTACCTTATTTTCTGGAGGTAATAGTTGAGTAACAGTGTGTAATGGTCACACTCCTGTATTAACCTGTATATCTACTGATTAACCTGCAGGTCCATGTCCCTCCAGGATTTAATGTGGCTGTTTTTGTGACCGAGACCTGAAATTATTTTTAAGAGGCTTCTCTTTTCCTTTTTTCCCCCCCTTCAGACTTGTACTGTAATTGTACCAATTTTCTAAACTAGAAAATAAAATGGGTTTTACATTAAAGTTAATGAAAATAATGTGCTTTCTTTCCAAAGCTGTCTCCCATTTTTTATGTTTTTAAAATGTTTATGCCAACCAAATATTATGGATAATGAGAAAGCATAACTAAAGGAAAACACACACACACACACACACACACACACACAATTCTGCTTATTTAGACTTACTTTTTTGCATCTCCAGTCAGGTGGGAAATATGTAACTTGTTTTTTGTAAAAAAAAATACACAAGAATAAAAACTTTCCTATAACTTTTGAACTTTTGAAGATAGATGAATGAAAAATGTCACTTGGCTGTCGTGTCAAACCTTCTCACCAGTGTTTCTGTGAGAGAAAAGTTTTAGTTGTTATTTGTGTGCCACTCAGCACAGCTTTATCACCTTTTTAAAGACAGGCATTTTCATTTTGTCTTTTGTGACCATGATGAAACCGTTGTGCAGTGAGTGGGGTTCAGGGTCGTGTTACTCTGTTGCATCTTCCTCCCAGTAGTTTCAGTCGTGAATATTAATAGATTTTTATGCCTCCGCGCCCCTAATAGCCGTGACCAGAGGCGTTATGTAAAATATCCATGCTGTCTTCCCATTCTTGCCAATGGAACATCTCAGGGATGCCTTGAGGGAATTTCCTCGAATGTGGCACAAACGTCCACTTAGACTCTAAAATAATTGGGTTTCGGTGGTCAAGGTCAAAGCTCAGAATGACCTCTCAAACATGTTTTTGGCCATGAAACAAAAAATAGTACACTAAATATGATGAAATTTCACACAAAACAAATGATGACATTTTATATTCAAAAGGTCAAGTTCACTGTGACATCACATTGTTCCACCAAAACATTTTGGCCTTTCTCAACATCATAACGCAATTATAACTAGATCTGCTGGTTGAAAATATGTGTGAAGCACCCGTGTTTCACCAAAAAATAGAATTTAGTAGTAGTACCAAAAAAAACAACATTTACATTAGAGGACCGCATCAGAATTGGGAGTGAGTGGTCAGAAAAACTAAAATGTAATTTTGCTTCTTATTATCAACAGGTATGCATATCTTTAATAATACCACTGTCAAATAATGTGTTTTCCCTCCTTAAATCTATTGATGATCATCTATTGTGTGGACATATGTGGTCAGTGTGTTTGCAGGTGCACTCAGGAGCTGACACACACCCTTTGAGAACGGGTGAGAAGAGATAACACACACTGCAGGAGCGGCACTAATGGTCAGAAATCCAGTGGGAGCAGGCAGGAGCGTGATTCAGAAAACAGAACCATGCAAAGCTCTTTTTTTTTTAATGAAATAGATTATCATTATCTTGTATCCTGGAAATGTAATTTTCTTCATTGTAGCTTTCTGATGCTTAAATTCAAAACTTCGTGCATCAACTTCCTGTGAGTCCTATATTTAATTTAAAGAAATCTGAAAGCAGAGTTCATTTTTTTAAGAAGGAAATGCTCGAGTGCACAATGTTAAAGAAAAGGAAGAAAAAAAAGAAACACAGATTGAACTGCTGGTGGATCTGACAGGGTTTAGAAGTAAAGCCACTCTAAAGAAATGTGTCATAATTACATGATGGTGATAATATGGAATCTAATAAAATTGCACAATTTTATAGACCCCAGTTATTGCACAAAGAAAGGTAATTTCTTCCTCAGAAAAGCCGTTTGTACTAAGCACAATACAATGGTGAATTTCTTTATAAAAAGACCACCAGTAAAAAAGTGAAAGTATTGCTGAACATTGTGGTTGAAACTAAATAATGACCCAAATGAGGGTCGTTAACCCTTCTGTCATCCTTCAACTAGTTCAAAGCTGCAGAATTGACCAAATGAACCCACTCTCTTCACATTCGGATGACATCAGTTGCCAAGTTTCACTGTTCAAACCTCCTGCTCACATTTATTTCCATCAGAGCTCAGCAGAATGCAGTCCATCACATCTCCCGTGTGTGTGTGTGTGTGTGTGTGTGTGTGTGTGTGTGTGTGTGTGTGTTCACAGGAGAGGGAGAAATGGGGGTAATGGCCCTTGCTAATGCACTACTTGTTTGTAACAGTGTGTGTTATTCACCACCCATGCTTGACTGCTGCCACTGCCAGACTAGCATACACACAAACACACACATACACACACACCGGTCAGAAAAACTTTGATCACACAATTATTGATAGGGTCAGTGGAGCTTAATTTTAGAGAGGCAAGAAAGTCTGTGGATTGAGTCTTTTTCTCTTAAAACAACCTTTTACCTAAATCTGGTTTCAGGGTTAGATCTCATGTAGGCGACTGTCTAACAATTACCAACCCAGTCACCAGAAAAAAAAATGTTGGCATTGTACATTTTTAAACCACCAATATGTACTTCTGCATGTTCATATCTACCTAACGTTTAACTGACACAGTACATGAATGGAATTTTTCATCAGGAGGTGGAGGGGATGGTGGATGGTGGATGGTGTAACACCTCAGCGAGACACCCGACAAGCTGTAGACCGCTAAGCCAATGTTGCAGACCAGCAAATCACAAAACTGGGGGCTTTTTAGCATCCAAACATGGGTGTCTTTGAGCGACTTTTCCACTGTTTTTCTGGTGGGGATAGTGCAACAAAAAGTGGATGTTCTTTACTTTTTTAACTAAGACATCGCTGTTTTTCCAGAGTTTTTTTGTACGCAATTGTAGGTTATTCTTACACAGCCACTGCTATATTTCCTGCAGTTTTTAGCCCCAAGATGTGGGTGTTTTTTAGGGACCCATGATTGGGTTTTTTTAAGCAGAGGCAGTGCCACAAAAAGGCATTGTTTTTTATCCAGACATCAATGTGTTTCCTGTTGCTCTACTAGCACTCAGTGTGTGTTGTTTTTTTTTTTTTTTTATCTAGACATCATTGCTTTTTCAGCTGAAATGTGCCGACAAAATCAAGTATTTTAAGCCAAAATACTATTTAGGTCTAACCAAGCATAGTTTTGTGCCTAAAATGAACCACAAGATGACAAAAATGGTTTTGAAATGTAGTTTCAATGTGTCCACTACATTATAACATTCAAATGTAACATAACTGTGTTTGCAAAAACGGAGTGTCAGTTTTTCTGCCGATTAGTTCGCAATTACTGCGATTATCTGCAATTATTAGATATCTAATAATCCTACATAAATCTGCTGTTCTTGCTAGATGAAAAGTAAAGAGGATCACCAAAGGTATCAGGTTGCATCCTAGGGGACCACTTACTTGATACAAAATATGTGGCAATATTTGGATGTTTGGAAACTTAAGATGCTTTGACTACCATGACACTAGGATGTTGCATTAATAAACTGTAGCTAAAGCCTGTGAGATAAGGGTGTGCAGCATTTGGTACCAAACACCATTCGTTTTTGGCTGGCACCCGCTTCATGCAGACAGGCTACATCTATGTTATGTTTCCAGTATAGCAGGAGATAATCCTTGTGAGTTGGTGGGTAAATTTGAGTGGAGCACAGACTTTGTTTACCCCTCACAAATGAGCCACACAAAGCAGATGGAAAACCCCCGCTGTAAATACACCTAAAGTCTCAACAAACCAACTGTATATGACCAAAATCTTTGACCAAAGTTTAGTGCATGTTTCTCAAACTACTGCCAAAGTGTCTTTCACTGCTGCTCAGATCTGCATTAACTGAGCAACTCATCATACTGAGATTAAACACCTCACAGAGCTGTAAGTCTAAATCAGGCTTTAACATACATGTTTAACTGACATGTGGATAAGTGGCTTCCTGTGAGATTTATATATAATGTGATGATTATGCAAAGACGCACCTCTTGCGTGTAACAGCTGTGGATTATGACTGTAACTTTAGACCTTAAGTACATACATTGTCTCACTTCATCACCTGTAATAGAGCTCCGATTGGTACAGGATGACAACTTGTTGAAAATGCCAAATGCACCAAATTGTAGGGCAATTTAATCCCTCTGCACATTTGAACTATCAAGTAATATCCTGCCATTTATGTTTTTAAGATTTCAAGGGCTGAACAAATGAGATAGTGCTGCTGGGCTGAACAGAAAGTGACGAGAAATAATTCAAATATACCAAAAGGACCTTGAACACGGAGCTGTGGGCTGGATGGTGATTTGTAGAGTTTGATTGCCAGCTGACATCTCTTCCATATTACTCCAGGTAACATGTGACCTTCGTGTCCTGACGGCCTTTGTTACACGACCCAGACAGTCTCTGAGGTAACGTGTTGGGCCTCTGGCTTTCTCTGCCAGGTGAAGGTCTTTATGAGAACTGGCCAGATATGATGGTATAAAAACAATCAAGGGCCATTTCCATTTCTGATATTTTTCATTATTAGTTATTAAAAATAGAGCAGCAAGTCTTGGTGCCAAATGAAACAGAAGGACTTTACCATTTAGTTTTGGAGTTTACTAAATCGATGCCCCCGGCTCCCAGACGTTAATGTCACACCAACCTTGCTATGGTGTTTTGTCAATAACACCTGATGTTCTTTTTTTTTAATCAATTTTGCATTATATTCCAAAACCTATTCTGTGAAAATACAGAGGTCTGCAGGGGTGAGATTTAGCTTTTTCTCCTGTTCTTACAGTGCACATTAAATGAACCTAGAACCCTGGATATCTATTACTGACATGCATCACATATTCTTATATAACAAGACATATTTCCAAATGACCTTTCCATAGAATAAACAGCATGTTTATGTATTATATACAATATGTAGACTTACGCAAGATGACATTTTGTGGTCCGGAGCTTCAGCAACGCACTGTGTGCAGTAGACAGATGGCAACATACTTTTGTTTTGTAAGCATTTCAGAGGACCTTTATACAATATTCAGAGCATTTTAGCAACAAACAACTTTTTGTTGACAAAGATATAGTGGAGTAATGGCATCCTGAGCAGAGGTTACGCTCATGGATGGCTTTACATTATGGCCATCACTCAAATTTGCAAAGGTCAACCAGGAAGAGAATCTAAATGACTTCAAAGAGACACAAAAAGACCACAAAGAGATGCAAAGGAACTACAACAGGACACATAATGACTACAAAGAGATACATAACAACTCAAAAAGACACAAATATACCTCAGAGATGCAAAGGAACAACAAAGAAACAGAAAATGAATACAAAGAGTCACAAAATGACTAAAAAAGAGATGTTAAGGACCACTAACAGACACAAAAAAACTACAAAGTGATACAAAAATGACCCAAAAGCATACAAATATGCCTTAAGAGAAAAAACATTACTTCAAAAAGATGCAACATGACGGCTCAACATGTTCTCATTCCAAGTCATCACATAATGCCTCTTTGTCAGTGACTTTCCAGGATACTGCAATCATGCCAGGATGTCAACAAATGCACATGGTTAGGATTAGGCAACAGAAACCTGTGGTTAGGTTCAGAAAAAACATAATGTTTTGGCTCTAAATTCATACAGGCAGTGAACTCCACGCTCCCTGATGAATGTCGTGGGTTTGTTGGACCCATCCTACACTATTCCCAGCTGGCCTATACAAACCTTCCAAGTTCTTATAATGCGTCGCTACCGGCAACATTTCAGCAGTGTATAATTTGGCTTGACAGGTTCAGCCTTGCCACCTGATATACTCATACCACCACAAAAGCTGTCTTATAGCAAGACTATGTTATACGAAAATCACTGACAATACAGCAGTATTGGACGTTTTTAAAATGAGAATGGGTCTGCCAGCCCTACTATGATGAATCCTCTTCTAAATATGTTCTTAACATTTACATCTTCCCCAAAGAATCCCCAACACTTTAAAATAGCTTTGCAGTATGTCATCTGTTGGCAAACAATGTAATATCAGAGTCTTAAACATGTTACATTATTGAGAAAAAAATCAGGCTGTTAGGTTAAAAAAAATGTTTTCCCAGTGCAGTTTCTGGCTTGGGTAAAGAAGGACCTGCAGTATTTGTCAAATGGTAATCCCTGAGTTCATCCTGCCTCCACATTCATTCTGTCAGCCTCTGAAGAGGTTACCATGGAGACAGTAGAGAAAAGGGGGGGTGGAGGGGTGGGGGTCCTCCTGACACTGAGCAGAACTTGGTAATTGGCAGATTATCAGAAGACAGAGGTTACAGAAGCCCTTACAGAAGGTTCACGGCCGCACCATCACAAACAGCACACACTCACACTCATTACCCAACACACCATCCCTCTATTTGGAGGGGGAGGAAAACAACAAAGGGAGGAAGATCTACAATAAATGTGCTAAATACTGTGAGGAGAAAATAGCTGGTCGTCAGCCTCTCAGCCATTCTCCCATAATAGCTTAACTGGACGGGGGCTGCAGATTGTTCGGGGACACATCCTGACAGGCAGCGGAGACAGTGACACTGTGAGGAGCTCTGACAGACTGAGGAGGCAGGATTGCTTTCCAAAGCTACTCTACAGGAAAGAGATGGGTGTCACTGTAGGTCAGAGATAAAATGTAATACATGGATGTCTAGCTGCTGCCTTTTTACTTGATAACTTGCTTTCTGTGTCTCTCCCTTTGAATCAAGAATGGAGATTTGCCAGAATGGTAAAATTCTCTAATCCCTGGATTTATACTGTATTCAATTTTGAGTGCATTTAACAGGTCATGTCTGACTAATGATATTCTGATATGTTATTGATCCCAATAGGATCTCCTTTGGTAGCTACCTCCCAGTTTAATTCAGGATCAGCTGCAGAGCAGCGCAGCAGGAGCAAATACTGAGTCACTGCCCTGCACTAATCCATTTTATGAAGGTGGATTCTTACTGGCACAGAAGCAAGAACCCTGCAAGCATCTTTCTCACTCCTGCTGTGTCTGATCTGTAGTTTTCCATCGTCAGAACAGGATGATATGATTTCAGTTATTCAGTAGATGTTGTTCATATTTTGCTTGTAACACTGTAGATTGAATGCATAATTGCATAAGTAATTGTTCTGTGTTATTGACACCGTTGAGAGTGCAGCCCTCCTCCTATACATATGACAGGTGAGATACCAAACCATTTGGCTATTCCACCATGATATCACAAGTTAAAATTATAGTTGAGTGGCATTGTTTTCTCCACTATTGCAACACGAACACTCAACCCCACCTAACTAGCATTGTTTGATTGCTACGTGGAAAAAGGGTGCAAGATGATCCAGTCTGTTCTCATTCCAAAGCTGTCAAATACTGCCACTTTTTCAGTGCTTTCAGTGTTAAGATCTAAACGGCAAAGCCATCTTTTGCATGTGCATGATATGCCGCTGGAGATCGTCATCTGAGAACATGGCCAGAACATGGTGTGATTATATTCTGCTGGATGGTTGGACAATACCTACCATGTCCACATGATCTGCAAATAGGCGGTGCACTTAAGAATGTTGCTGGATGGAACTGCTTGCACCTGCATGATACACCATTGGATGCCATAAATGATGTGATAAAAAGAAAATGAATGCCCCTATAGGGCAGGTGGGGGTGGAGGTCGATGGATCTAACCCCGGACTTTCATGCTGGAGTCCAGGGATCACTTCCAATGTAAATGTGACGTTTTTTTCCTACACCTTCCCATGTGCCCCTTTTGCCTTATCCTAACCATCCATTTGTTGATGTCCTGGTGTCGGTTGCCATGTGCTTTTGTATCCTAAACATAACCACGTGCAGGGCAATCAAACCATGTGCCTGTGTTGATAAAACGTTAGTACCATTGTGGAATGTCAATAGCAGGCACAGAAAGATACTTAGAGCTTAATATGTAGATGTGAAAGTCTCAAGCAAAGTGTCAATATGTGATGACTTGGGATGAGAACATGTTGGTATCCCACAGGCGCAGTTGCAGAAGCATAACGCTCTCCCTCCAGTTCCCCATGCATTTAACACTGTGGGTTCAGTTAGCATTGTTAGCTGCTAACCACCAATCAGCAGACTTCATGTTGAGTGCTATGTGACCACTTCTGAATTATAGATGCCCTTTTGAGATTGTGTAGAGCTTCTTAGGAAATTATTGATAATTTTTTGCTACAGCATGTCAACCTTTGTTTAATGTCTCATTCCATCCAGGCTGTGATTGGCCAGTTCATGAAAGGTGACACTGAAGAGCACATCAGCTTTATAAAAAAATTCAAGAGAAGTCCCCCAATATAGCTAAATATCCAGCTAGACAAACCCAAATCTCTCTTATCTCATCCTTATTCACTTCTGTCTAACCGCTTCAGCTGCAGAGCCTTGACTAACAGTTGAACTGGTATTGCTGGGCTCACTGGGTTGTACTCTCTGCTCTCTCCTTACTGCTGCCAGTGCTGACTCACCAGGCTGTGGGGATTTACTGGCAACAGCGCCAAATGAATAATTAGTTCTTTTAAAACATTTGGCCGCATCAGCCTCAAGGGACTTCAATCTCTTATCTCTCAGCTTTTCAGCACTACCTTGATGTTTCTTTTTTCTCTGCATTTGTCCATCTTGCTCCACTCCATGAGTTCTCCAAATGTCACCTCTTAGGAGAGATGGGGATGGGGGTAGGGTCCAAAAAGACTCAACCAAAAATAATTGGCTGGGAGAGAGAGGCTGACAGATGTATTACCCAACCACACTGGGCCAACAGCCCACTCGCCTGAGCCCCTCAGCCACACACCACTTGGTTATTTTTATATGTATATTTTGAGTTGCATCAGCCCATTTGTCAAGCGGCCTACTGGGAAAACTCATGGTGCTCCAGATGGCCAGTTTGACTATGGTGTCCATTTCCTGCTTCTAATGGGTAATGAGCTAAACTGGCAGCAGAGGGAGCAGAGATGTGTAATTCTGTCCTTAAATATTCCCCCATCAAACACTGACCATACTGTTGGAATCAGTGTGACTTGCTCTTACCAGGGATTGCCCAATGTCTACCCATGAATATCCATGAATTATAGATTCATAAGTGCTCATAACTTCATCAAATGTACACCCTTACCTCACTGTGAGTTTTAACTCAGTTCATACATTTATATGATGTCAGAAAAAATCAAATTAACCCGCTATAACCCGAAAGTCAAATAGCATAAATCGAGAAGAACGGCGAAGAAATCAAAAGAAGGATAAGGTAAGACAAAGGTAAAAAAGAAAGTAAAGGGCAGAGCATGTATAAAATGTACAGTGCCGAAAAGTTCCCCATGTTTTCACCGTTCCACATGCAACCCATTTGCTGCTTGCTAACTTGTTTGGTATGTGACATAATAGGTCAACGAGCAGAAGGTCCAATAGCAACTAGCTAAAAGGGGACATAGCTCCACCTGGCGTAGTGGATTCAGACGTTTACCTCCGTCAATAAATCGATTCTCTCCCAGTGCAAGTTGATGGGACAAAGACAGTAGACCAGTCACCTAAATGGCCCAATCAAGCTAGAAACTGTATCTTGATTTAACTGTGCATGTAACTGTATGGACTGACTTTAACTATGGTTTTATGGACAACAAACATGGACTGATAGTTATTAATATATATAAGATTTTGCTTCTTTCTTTTTTTTTCCATTTTACACCTAAATAAAGTTTTGCTCACAAATCTCACAGCATTGGTGAAGTCTCAACCGTCAGAAAGGTTCCCAGCTACTGAGTGCAGTGAGGGATTTTTGAAAAGATTTTCCCACACTGGTGCATCACTTTAAACTGGCCTCAAGAACTCTCCAGACACAAATACAAAGGTCTGTTAAAGTCCTTATAATCTACCAAACTCTGGGTTTGTAGAAGATTTTGCTTTGATAAAAGATGTCCTTTGAGAGTTTAGGAGCTTGTCTCTGCAAGGACTCCACAAGAGATGCAACTCTGTTTGTTGAACATGGAAAGTAGAAACCAGCAATCAAGTTACTGGCAGAAATAAAGGCTTAAGCGGGAAAGTTATTTAGAAAGAGTTGCGAAGTGTGATTAATCCAGGCTGGTCCAAGGCACACAGCTGATGGTGCCAGGGTTAGACAGACACCGCAAAGTTTTAGGATTCAGCTGCGGTCTACCTCACCGAACACTCGCCTGAGAGTAATCCAGATGCTAAAACTGCTGGACCAGCACTTTTGGCCAGATGACAGAGGGGCCTTGAATTGAAAACCTCACCAAATCACTGGGTTTGCCCACCTGTGAGGGCACACGGGAGAACACTTCAGGGATCGGAAAGGTGCCTCAGAGGGCAAAAAGTTTGGATTGCAGTGCACACTTATCTCTCAACGTCAGCTGAATGTAAACAGTCAATTTAATGTCAGTGATGGCCAAAAGAGATTACAGCAGGGCACTGACCTGCAGACATATTGCCATAGGTGCATGATATAATTTATTTATTAGGCTTGAGCCAGATACTTGGATGAAACGAGTATGGATAACGTACTTTTTAAGAGTAAAATTTTTTCGAAACTTGTGATGAAGGAAATTTTTTTTAAGCCAGTTTGCGTTCTTTCTCTCTCCTTTTGTTCTTTTCATTTGTCTTTTTTCTTTTTTTTTGATCCCTGATTTTTCTGATCAAAGGCATGTTTTTTTACTTTAAGGTGTGAGAGGGACCATAGAGGGCTTCCACTATTATTATACAAAATTATTTAGAAATTGAAAAGTGCAAATAAAACCAAACTTTCCATCACATGCTTCCCAAGGGTTTCCTTACAATGGGCCCCTTGAAAATCCAATCCAATCCAATCGACCCCCCAATACAACACCCCTGCTAATGGCTGATGTTTGTCTATTCTGTTTTACTATACAACAATGACCTCCCTAATTGTCATGGTATTTTGAACACTGCCACTCAATATATGGTCATGCAGTGCACCATAAACCTGTAAATAATGTGAGTAAAACAACAAGCCTAGAGTTCAAGCGGTTAACTTCTGCTGTTGGTTTCATTTCTATTATGATTAAAATTGTATAGTGATATGACCATATGTGTTATTGGTGGACTCAATGAGTGTCCAAGCCACACAGCCATTAGGAGTGATAATATTACCCAGGTACTCAATGAGCTCCAAAGCACTGCAGCTACATTTGCTAACAACTTAACAATAAGTACTATGTGTGTAATGGTCGGCCTCTCCACCCTGTGATTTTGTTAAATGGGCTACGATACATTTCTCCAAATGTGTACTCTGTCGTGCTCTGCCAAACAAGCTGCTGGTTTTATCTACATGCACTCACTGCCATTCCTCTGCAATTGCAAAAAAACAAAAAAGCTAGCAGACATGGACGCAGGTGCACGTACACACACAGTGTTCGACTTCATAATCACAAGTGTAGACAATCAACATAAAAAGGAGATTATGTTCGGCGCTGAGAGTGGGTGGGAGTCACACACTCATGCAGATGGCATCATTTTCTGTCCATTGCAGCAGTTGCTTTGAAACGGCTAACGGGGGGGGGGGTTAGGCTGCTACACTCTGCGTTCAAAGGGAGCCGTCGTCGGCTGGGTGCCCCCAAGCCAACAGCACATCTCATGACAGGATAATGAGAGTTTAACATCAAGGCTGTTATTAATTTACTATTAACATCAGAAGTGTGTTGATGTTACTATCACGCGGAGAAAGCGGGGTGTACTTTCAGAGAGCGATGATGGTGTGTTTGGATTTCAAGGTCTTAGGAGGCATTAGATAACACTCAGTTCATTCAAGGGCGCAAATGCATGTTTGTTCACATCGATGAGTGCACGCCGGATAAAAAGACAGACACACAAATCTGAAAATCTCTAACATACAGAGCACAGTTTGGACTTCCATTTGGTCTTTTTCCCTCTCCAGTGGTTCAGACAGCGCAGCAGAGAGCAGGGGTCAGCTTTTATGGATGTGAGATAATTGAAAACGATAAATATGGCCTTTCAAAGCAAAGAAAATAAACTCAGCCCTTCACTAGATTTAATGTTCAGCCAAGCGGCAACATTGGCACAGAGTCAATGGAAGGGACAGCCAAAAACACACCTGAGTGTGTGTGTGTGCATGCAAGCTCTCTCACACACTGACACATGCACAAACGTACACAGGCTCATAGAACGGATAACAGCCCCTTCAAGGGTCATGTCTGTCTTTAGGAAGACATTCACCACATCCTTGTTAAAAAAGACAGTTCTGAAGATTACACAAGACTCAACACACTGGGGAGGAGAAAAACAGTCCGACCTTAAATATCTATTCTCAAATCCAATCTGTGTACAGCATGTTTGCAAAAACAAATGTTTTTTATTTTATTATTTCTCTGTTTCACTCTTTTGCATTTTGTAAATAGGTACAGACAGCCAGAAGCAGTTCCTGCTAAACAATATGCTGAAGAACTGAACCTTGGAAAATATATCATAGAATGTTGGATATAATCCTAAAAGTTTAATACAGGTCTATTAGTGTTTTTGTGTTTGTGGGGTTTTTTTTTATATCATTACCACTTAGAGTATTACTGCTTGGAGCCAGACTAAAGTTCAGAGCTGACAGAGACTGTGTGAAGAAATTAACATGTTTTGTTGTTGTTGTTGTTGTTGTTGTTGTTGTTGTTGTTTTTGCAAAATGCAATTAAACTAGACTAGATCTAGAACTAGATTATAATCAAGCAATTCATCAGAAAATAACATGATGGAAACACAGAAGGACTGGAAGCATTTTAATCACTTATAGGTTGACATACAGAAAGAAAGAGTGCCAATCAAATATGACATATTTTACATATTACCTCTATAAAATACCATATTGATGAAACATGTTCAGCATGCACTCTGTGGATTCATAGTGCATGTCCAAAATAAGAAGACATTCCCAAAAGAGAACATACAACACAAATGTTGCAGGTGGCAGAAATGGCTTTAAGAAACAAAAAGAATGTCTGGATGTTAAACAGGATGGCTTTAAAAGTTACTAAATACTTCTGTACATGTTTTTGGAAAACAATTTGTGCGTCACCACCATTCAACAGCATCTGTTTCTGTCTGTGCTAAATAGTTTAATAAGGAATCATCAAACAGTGAGGATGCCACCAGAGAGTCTCCCTTTAGAACACCATGCAAAAACACATGAGAGAAAACCTCAGGCAGACCCTCAAGTCTGGGTGAGCTGGAGGGACTACATCTCCCATCTGGTCTGGGAGCACCTTCCTTGTTCCTGCACCTGGAGGAAACAGCAGGAGAAACGGACATCTGGGGATGTTTGCTTACCCAGCTGTGACTGCGGACCTGAACCTGCAGGAAGACAGATGGATGGATGGGTGGAAAACAAAGAAGTTAAAGCTTTTTGTCACGATTTCAGAACAAATTCTTGTTGAAAAACTTTTTTTCTATCAATCCCAATTAACTTTACATTTTGGCCTCTAAAAGTGGGCTGATTCCCACAGGAACGTTAGATTGTAAACAATCTATCCAGCTTTTGAGTCTTCAGTTACAAGTCTTATGGGACTCATCAAACATCCTCATGCAAGGTGGTTTGGAAAAAGGGTTTCATCGGGATAATTTTATTCGATCAACCATTAAAATCTGGAAGACATTATACCACATCTAAAATTTCTTCCTCCTGCTGCCTTGATATTCTCCCAACAGACTTTTTCAAAAATATTTCAAATTGCATGGCCTCAGATCTTTTACAAATTGTAAACAGGTTTTTTTCTAGCAGGTGTCCTCCCACAGGCCCTGAAAATGACAGTGATCAAGCCACTCTTAAAAAAGATCAATCTAGTCATGTCGCTAATTAACATTAAGCCTTTTTCAAACTTTCCAATTTTAAGTAAAACTGTTGAAAAACCTGAACCAGAATTTTTGAAGTTTTGAAGCCAGGAGGAATGATAAAAAATTGGCACTCAGCATCAGTCTGCAGTATTGAATATTATGGACCAAGCCAGAAATATTGATGTAGCCATGTAGTCACCTTAAAAATAGATCAATTAAAGGACTTATGTCCCAACAGAATTTGGAAAAAGCTGCATTTATTTTCAATAGACTTCACCACTATAAAGGTGTCTTTACAGGTCTCCTGAAAAAATTAGGCAGGATTTTTAAAAAGCTGCTTTTCAAGTCCTCACTAAGATATAGAAAGTGGTTCACATCACTCCAGTCCCGACGTCTTATCCTGGCTCCCTGTCCATAAGAGAAAAACTTTTTAAATACTACTGTTGTTTTATAAAGCACTGAATGATTTGGGCCAAAATACATGTTGGATCTTCTGCTGCATTCTGCGCTCTCATCTCGCTCTCAGGAAGTCTGGGACTCCTCTGCTTTGTGTCCGCAGAGTAAAATAAACATAAATAAGTAGTGCTCTGTTATGCACCACATATCTGAAACAAGCTCTGAAAACTGCAGGTCTGCCGCAGATCTTCATTCTTTTAAATCAAGGCTGAATTTTGCAATTTTCCGAACTATTACTGGATCTTTTTGAATTGTTCAGAGATGGAAAATCATACTTTGATTGAAGTCAGCCTGACTCATACACTGTGTTCAAAAGATTCATGCTCCAACAGGATGTGTTTACCCAGCAGCTGCCTAATGTTCTTCTCAAAGAAGATGTGATGTGCAGCTTTTTGAAGAAAAGAGACACATTCACACCTGTACGCACGTCTAGATCAGGACGTGCTGACTTTTATTCTATTATCACTCAAAAAAGTAATTTAATAGTAACACCACCTACTGTACTCGGAAAATAGATTTTTTTTATGTTTAGTTTAAACAGTCTGAGTGACAAACAAGACTGTGTCATGTGTTAGATCAACTCATCGGAAAGGTTTTCTGACACCTAAACTATATGAATGATCCTGATTCTGAGGGGGTTATGTTTTCGGTTCTGTTTGTCAGCAGGTTTCTGGAAAAATTACTGGCCAAATTTTCGTGAAACTTGGTGAAGGAAATTTTGGAGCAGATCTTTATCACCGGGCAGACACACAAATGTTTTTATTTTACTTTTGTTAAACTTGCTACAGACAACATTCGAGGTCTGGGCTAAGATTGCTTGCACATGGCTCTCACCTCAAAACTTACAAGCAAATATGGCGATGGCTGACAGAAGTGGCATGGGCTATTAGCACACTGCTAACAATGCAAACAGTGCCTACAGATCTAGCCATTATGAGAGCGTAATCACATTAGACTAACACCAGTGCTAACAAGCATCTGCAGCCAGCCTGGCTACCAAGACGAAGAACACAGAAGCTCAGACTACAACATGAAGAAGAAGTGTGACTTCATTCTCTGCTTAGGATGCCATTACTCTACAATGTTTTTACACAGCAAATAGTACTTTGCTGTTATATTAGTGTTCTGAATGTCAGCTATTGCAACTTTGGAATTGCAAGAAAGGGCATTTGTCCTTGGCGGAGGTCTGTGCTATCTAAGTGCCCTTCTAGTAAACCAATGAATTCATAATTTAATAGACTTGGAATTTAATTTAAATGAATGCTAATCATGTGGTGATAAGAAAAAAGTAACCTGGGCTGAAGAAATTTGCAACTCATCACTAAGCATTTAACTGTGACTTCACTCATCAGCCAAAGGGTTAAAAGACTAGTTATGTGTCAAATCTGACAGTTGACATTTGTCATAATCTCAAAATTAAAGATACTGTGTGTATGTGTGTGTGTGTGTGTGTGTGTTCTGTTATATGACAGAACAGAGATATTTTTGTCTCCTCACCTCTTCGTCTCTCCTGTCACTTCTCTTATTGCTGGTGTCAAAACAAAGGTCAGCACTCTCTAATTCTGCAATGTGACAGGTCGTGAAGAGGTGAAGCGTGATGCCCGCAGACTCTAGAGGGATGTGACACCAGTGCTCTTTCCGTTCTTTATCCATTTTGTGTTTTTAGGTACAGCTACCTTGTGATATAAGGAAATACAATAAAGAGTTGCTTAAGTTCTTTTTATTAGAAATGTTGGACCAAAAATGTACATCTTACCCAGAAGCATGCACAGCCAAAATCCCAATAATTAAAAGAAATAAAATTAAAATAAAAAAATTCTCATTCCGAAACAAAAGGTTGCAACAGGTGGCAATAATGATAACATTAATTTAAAAAAAGAAAATAAATCCTTAATGATTGATAGTTGTTGTTTTTTGGCTCTAAGAAAGACAACTGTCAATCATAAATTAAGTAATTTTAATGGCCCCACAGTGCAGTGTGACATACTCCTGCTCTCAGTTTCTCTTCCTCTAGCTGGTTGTTTGTGCACCATTCAGCATCCCTCTGCTGCCCCTGTCAGAGCAATTCCCCACAGGAGCACAGGAAAGTCATCTGCACCGTGCCTCGCAGGCACAGCCAGGTTGGCTGCCTCATAAATTTACCACACACACTCCCTTTGTTATGCATTGCTGTCCCCAAGGGAAGCGAACTGTGTATGGTGTATAGCGAGGAGAGCCCGACATCTTCTCACATATGAAGAAATACAGCACTTCTAAAAAAGCTTTCTTTCGGCTGAGCAGTTTAAAATCTAAGTCTGGTCATGAGGATCAGAGCTTTAAGTGTGATTAGCTGTGAAATACGTTTCTCCAGAGTGCATCTGTGCAGCTGGTAGTGTTCGTTTAAAGGTAAAACATAGATCAGAGCATGTTTTTTGGATGTTTAAATGGTCAAGTGAATGTCTCTCTTAAAGAATATGTAAGCATGCATGCACTCGCTCCCATGCATATACAGTCATGAAATATAATTTTCATGCATTAAAATATACTTTGATTTCATGTTAAGGGTGATAGAGCTGACAGAAGTAAAACTTGCTGTGAAATGACATTTTACATGCACACAAGTCCCAGCTCTGTCTTGGCCCTGTCCCGCCCCAGGTGCAGCAGGGACACACCTGCACTAAATCACCTCTGATTGAGAACCGCTGATCCTATAAGTTGCAGTTCACACAAAGCCAAGCTACCAGTCTTGTCTCTCCTGCTCTTTAAGGAAATTTCCTGGTCAGTATACGTGGAGAACCAAACTGTGCTGCCTCAGCTGCTCCTCAACAGCTGATTACTTTGAACCTATTATATTATATAAAAAGCTGCAGTCTCCTATACCTGCAACCTCAGTCTTAGTGTCTCTTTCTGCAACTCTTCCGGTCATCTGAATGTGACTGACAGTCAGTATTGCACACATCCTCCTCATCCTATCCAGTTGCACACCAGAAGTCCACTAGTCTTGTTCAGTACATTTTGAATTTGCACATTATTTTGCAGCAGATATTTGAAACTTTACATTTCTCAGCAACACTGTGGAGAAGGTGTGGTCAGACTGAGTAACAAAAAGCACTTGGTTTTCGTGAGGAAAAAGATCATGGTTTGGCTTCAAATACCCATGTTTGGTGACACTTTAAAGTCTTGGTGAAAAACACCCAGGTTCAGTGTCACAAACACTGCTGGAAATGGCACAAAGGGTTGCCAAAAAACAGCTGGTGGTGGTGTTTCGTTGGTCTCTCGGGGGTCTGCTCTGCAGCTTGGCAGCTGTCTCACCTAGCTGGCACGCCATCCAACATCCTTTCCACCTGCCAAGGACAAGGTCATCTCAGATATTATGTCACTTTAAAACCACTGATATGCTTGATATAAAAAATGTAAATACATTGTGGTTTACAAAAAGGTACAATGCAAATTGCATATTTATGATTCTTTAGCAATTATGAAAAATTATCCACATTGTTTCCTCATGTACCAACATTAAATACAAGAGCGAAAGTTTTGGAACTTACCACAGCTACAGTGCAACCTCCCTGAGGTCGTGTTCCTATAGTCCTCTTAAAAATTTGAAAAGTTTGAAAGTTTAAATGAGCATATTCTGAAACTTTGGAATTTAGGACTGTCTATATTGCTAACCCTCAGAGACATCTTGGCCTTTTTCATTCAGTGTGGTGTACCGAGGCTCTCTGGTGGTCCATGAAAGCTGGTTGTCACATCTTACTACAATATTAACAAAGAAAGAGGAAAAAAAATAAAAAGGAACAGGAGAAGTTGTTGGGTATTAAAAAAAAAAAAAAAAAATCAGCCATGAAGAAACTCTTTAATAATTGCCCTTGGATTAAGGATTTTTCAGGATTTGCCAAAATCTACAAAGAAATAACATTTATTCATGTATTTATGCATTTCATTTATATTTTTTAATGTATAAAGTCAATTTTCTATGAGCCATACAAGGACTAAAGGACAAGAACTATCCTACTAAAATGATTTATTTGTATTGTAACTGACAGAAAATGCCTTAAATTCCCCAATACATGCATGTACAATATATGATGTACAATCTGACTTTACATATTTACACACAACACTAAACTTCAAACATATACATGTTGTTGATGTAAAATCTCTTGAACGTTAGACCAAATAAGATCTGACTATACAATAATAAAGCAGTGCCAACACAGCATGCCATCAAATAAAAAGGATTTCACCCAGCATAGCAAATACAGCTCCATTCCACTTGCAGGTTCCCTTTGTAGTGAAAATGTTCTCGCCTGAAGCCACAGCCGTGTTTGGGAGGCATGAGACCAGTTAATCACCTATGATTGGTGAGACGGTTCACTTGTGTAAAGGGAGCGCTTGATTTGATGCACTGGAACAGGCATGCCAAATGCAAAACATCAGCATCTAACTTGATCAAGCTTAATTGATTCTGAAAGGCAAAACCAGAGTTGCAATTAACGCATGATTAATTGTGCAGCGCGGAAACTCCACAACACGGATTTGGCAAAGAGCAGGTACTGAAGAATGTAATCCAACAGGTACAGCAGAGTAGACACAGGGGAGATGAGTCTGACTCGTTTCATGTGTCTTCACGGCAGCAATGGTTAGTTATTGGAACCGTATTTAGGATTAAACATATAATGCATGGACTGAATTTGTGTGTATGTGCTCAGCCCATCATGCTGAGATGTACTTGTTTTTTGGGTTTCGACTAAAACACGATTTCACACTTTAATGTTCACAAAAACTTTTTTTCTTCATGTTCTGTGCTGAAACCCCTGTATTCACCACCTGTCTAAGAGGGCACATTTGAGCACTTGTCTCTTTAAGCTCCTCATTCTGAAAAATCTCGCTCTGCTCTGATTGGTTAGTGTTTCTGGGTCTACCGAATCTTGGCATTTCTGCACTCATAGATGAATTAAGAGATCTGGATATAGCATTGACTGTGGGGTTTCATTTATTCCTAGCAGAATTCCTCCATTTTTTTTTTAAAAAATGGCCACAATGAATATGAGCATCTAACAGTATATATATGAAAGGACATAAGAAAGAGGAAAATAGGTCCTTATATACCCTACCATCCCTATATTAGAACAGCATCTTCATGATTCCTCATCCACCACCTCTAGGTAAACCAGCAGAGTTCCAGTATGCAGGTTTGTAAGCGCCAGTTCTGAACAGCTCATTAGATATTCACACAAAGTTCAATTCTTAGAGCTGAGCACAGACCTGAGGAGGATCCCAGTGGACGAAGATTAGTTCAGAATGGACGACTCCCCTCACCCATCCCACCTGCGATGCAGACGGTGAAGAAGCAGCTCAGCGGCTCCTCGACACCACTGCTAATACATCCTCCTTACAAAGAGGCAGAATAGCCATCTGGACATTAAGAGGAAATATGATCTTATTATATCATTTTAAACTATGAGGCAATACTCAGCTACCTAAACCGGTTATTATACACTTGCGGCATATAATAAGAGCTGGATCAAATTATCCATACTTGCAAGGATGTAAAAAAAAAAAAAGAGTCACTAACTATTAGGAGAAGTCTTAATGAAAAAACAGCATAAAACAAAGAAAAACGTTACAACATCGTAACCTGCACAGGCAGAGCCCTCCACTGGAGTCTATGGGTAATATGCTCTTTCAATCACATGCATGCACCTTACTAAAACTTGCATCACTGTAGCCAGCCAATCAGAACAGACCTTCCAGAATACAAGTCGAGCACAGGGTACATATAGGAGCTGTATGATGGTGCAGCCAATCAAATACTGTCACTTTTGCAGAGATTTCGACATAAGATCTGGATGCCAAAAGCTACCCCAAAGAGCACGGAAACATTCACGTGTGTCCCCACCAGAGGGGAGTCAGGGTCAACACTGCTGACTTATACCCGGTCCTTTTCACCTCTCCAGGGAGCACTAGCCCTAAAAAGGCATCCGACATGTCCTGAGGTGATTTTGTAAAATTGTTATTGGGTTTTTTGTATTTTTATTTGAAGGATCAATAGTGGCAATTTGCTCCTTGTGATGTTAACAGGTGAACATTTAAGATATACTTTCATCTTTCTTTGTGGAAATCAAGCTGCCGATTTAACATGGTTTTCATTTTCTAATCATTCAGACTAGACTGCAGAATATGTTATGTTAATGCGAAATATGATTTTTTTAATAATACCGTGGTTTAATATCAGGAGGCTTCCAAATGCTGAGAGATGAAACATTACACTTGCTGGAAGATTACTTTTAATAACATTAACTCAAGTTTAGTTGATGAAAACTTGCAAGACCATGGTGTAACCCAGGTTACTAGGCCTTATTAACAATCCAGTTCACCAGTTGATTAATTAGACCAATAAATTAATAAATTCATATTTTTTTCCTGTGACAGATAAGTTACAGTCTTGCATAAAATGAAAAAAAAAATCATAAACATGTTAATAAATAGATTGAAAAGATCAACACACACAACTTCATTTATTTGTTTTTAAAAGAGTATTTTATTTCATTTTAAGTGTGGTGAATGTGCCTTTCTGAAAGTGTAAAAGATTCGGGTGACATGAGGAGATCGCGTGATAGTGTTAACCAATCAGACGCCACCAGGGCGTACCTGCCTGGGTGCTTCCGGTTTTTTCTCCAAGGCAGCGGTGTGTGCTAACTTCCTGCTGTGGACTATGCCGATTTTTGTCTGAGAGGGCCAGATATTTTGAGTCTAAGTCACTTTTATTGTCAGAGCAGAGAGTGGAGCCTCCCCTTGTTGCCGTGGGTAGATGAGCGGACCGTGTGTTTCACAACAGAAGCGGAGGAGAAGGTGAGTTGTGTTGATTAGCATTCGGCGCTAACTCCAGTCGTTAGCCACATCCATTGCTAAATTGTAGAGGTTACACCTTACTGAACTCCCATGTCCCTGTCTCTTAAAAAGCGGGATCCTGTGTATTGTGCCCTGTGCCTGGAGTGTGTGTGTGTATATGAACTGTGAGCCTCTGGTGAGTAACTTTTACTGAAGTTAGTCTGATAAATTGAGTGAAATGTGCTGCTTCTGCTAATGTTAATATGGATCAATGAGGCATTATTTCCATGAATGTGGTGGTTGAAAAAATGTTTTATATTGCAGTGTTTTGTTTACATTTGCCCTCATTCTGTGTTTTTTTGAGTGAGTGGCAGTAGGAAAAAAAGATAAAAGAGGGAAAGAAATGTTCAGCTGTTTTGCTTCATGTTAATACTGTGAAATGTATTCAGTTCATTGAATTTACAGTAAAAAGTGGTTAAAGTAATTATTAAGATGCTGTGTTACAAAGTATATGCACAAAATTGTGTGTTTATATGTATTTATTTAAATTTAAACGTATATTTTGTTTATGGGAACAACACAGTAACCCTGTTTTTGGCCTTTATAGGCCGGGTCTTTTTCTTTCCGTATCTTCTTCTGTTGGGGATTCTTCCTGTGTCTGTAAAGGTAGAACGGGACCTCAGTAGTTGTGGCGAGCCACCCCAAAAAACAGAGACTGGAATTTACACAGGGACTGTGATTTATTTAAGAAAAAAGGACTGATTTATTGAGGACTGTGGTTGATACTTCATGTCTGAAGAGCTGAAAAGCTAAAAATTGTTTTTTTATTTTATTTATTTATTTATTTATTTATTTTGAATTGCCAAGATTATTTGAAATACCAACATGACTGAAAAATGAAAGAACAGCTGTATGTGTTCATATTGCATGCATCCCTTATCTTAACCAGCTATATCCAACTTTGAGATAAATAACTAAATGAACAGGAAAATGAATTCATTCTACATTATTACATTATTCATCTTTGTCCCATTTGCCACAAATTGGCTCTTCAGAGATGTTTGCGATGTTTTGCTGTAGGCGAGTGTTGTATGCATGAGCTGGGTTTAAGAAACACACTGATGTTAAATATGCAGCAGACAAGGCTCGTTCAGATACATAAAAACATAAGTGTGGATTTTAGTTTATTGCACACAGTCCGTGTTCGCCATCTGTTTTCTCTATGCCATGATGGTTGCCTTTGCCTCAGGCTAGATGCCGCGGTGAAGAAGGAAGCTCATCAAGATGACTGACAGTGTAATAGGGAGAGAGCTCGGTCTGATGTGCAGGAGGTGGCAGGACAAGTAAACAAATTGCCTCAAAGTCAAAAGCTTTCATGATTAGATTTTATTAATCTGTGCAGAGAAAGTCTGTATTTCTACAGCCTCTCCTCAGGTAGAAGAAAATACAAGGTCTCTGAGCTAGAAATGTGGCCAAAAGTATATGGACAACAACATATTTAGACACTCAAAATTCATAATTATCAAACGTGCCATTCTGATATCATTTGTTTTATTATGCCTGTCTTCCATGTTTCGATATTATGCTCTCGGTATCCTTCTGCATCTGCCAGTTTGTGTGTTCATGTGCAACTTTTGAGTCGAGATGCAGGCAACATGAGGCAATGCAGCAGAAGCTTCCAGCATCCCTAGTTTTTTTTAGGCTGGCTTTGTGTGTCTGGGTCTTTACAGTCAGCTTCCCAGTTCATCCCTGTGCAGGCCAGCCAAGTTCTTTCACATTAAACCGGGGATACATTTTCATTTTGGACTTGGTTTTGTGCATGGGGAAATTAGCATGATGAAACGGGACCTTCTCCAAACTTTTAGCACAAAATTGGCAGCCCACTACTGTCTGTGATATCATTGTATGCTATATAATTAAGAACTCCTTTAATTGAAATTAAAAGGTTTGGCCCAAACAATAAAAACCAACCCTAGAGAAGAGAGCCCAAACTTGAGGTATAGTGACACATACATTTGGCAAGATAATTAGGACTTGAGCCCATATCCTCACTTTGAACAGCACTATGCTACATCACTGCCAAAAGTTATAAAACCTAAGAAGCACATTTCATACAATCTATAACTATGCATTAGCAGGAAAATGAGGAGGTGTTTGAACACACAGGAGCCTCTGCCTCACGGTGTGGAGGATAATTTTCCCCCTTCCATCCATCAATGTTGATCATAGAGCCGCTCGTAATATTGGTTCATTTTTCAACAAATCCCAAAGGTAAGGAAGGATGGGAAAAGTGAAGGAAAGTGGGTGTAGAAAAAAAATCCAATCCTCTGCTAAATGAATGTAGTTGTCCCCATATTGTATTTCTAAAAGTGCATTTTAATAACTCAAGCACTGAATAATTAGATTAGGTAACAGTTCGATTAAAACATTCACATGGTTGGAAGAAGCTCAACTTCCCCGATAACAAACAATAAATAAATGAGAAAGAATAAGATTTCTTAAACTAATGCATTTAGTCTCCCCTGCTATGATAGAAACAAATGAATATCTGAGAGATAGAAAGCATCCAGAGATCTTTATGCATTACGTAATCCTGCTGATGTACAGTAAGAGCTCCAGGAGAGCACACATCAGCTTACACTCCTCTTTGCAGTGTCAGGCTCACCAGCCGCCTGCTGAAGATCCTGCAGCTTTGGGTTTCACCTGAATGATCAATGAGTGCTTTGAGTCGAGGAAGATGTCAGCCTGCTGCACTGAAAGCCAATATACTCTTTCCCACAGCTGTGAATTAACGGATAATACAAGGTTTGACCTGTAAGATGTCGCCGTCAAAAACCTCGCAGCTCGCTACTTTAAAACCAAACATCCTTTCTCTGTTTTCTTAAAAGGTACGTTAAAAGGTCCCTGCCAGATTTGACAAGAAAAGTCTCTAAAATGTCTCTTTACAAATTGAATTCAGGAGTGTTACCATGCCAGCAGCATTGCTCTAAAGAAGGCAATGTCTATTGGATGGATTGCCATGTAATTGGTTACAGTCATGCATGTTCTTTGGGTTAGGCACCCTGGTGACTTTTAGGTCCCCTGAACCACCAACAAGCCAAAATTTCCACTTTTTTTGTGAAAATACTGGCAAATGCTGCCACTTTTGCAGTGCTTTAGGCATAACATCCTGATGCCAAAACCCACCTTTTCTGTCTAAATGACAGCCAGGTGGCACCCGCTGCAGCAGCATGATATGCTGACGATTGGTGTCCGATTGGAAAACTACAGGTGACATAATCTAAGGAATACAAAGATTCCTGGACTTTCACATAGGAGTCCGGTGTTTGCTTTCCATCTGAATGTGACTGTTTTGCATAAAACCATCTATGCCATCATGAGCTTTTGATGACATCCCGGCATTGGTTGCCTTGTATTGCCTGAACACAACCGTGCAGCGCAATTTTGTACATTTGTTGACATCACAGTAGCGGCATCCTGGAACGTCAACAGCAGACGCAGAAAGACGTGGATGATGACTGCAAAGCAACATTATGCGACGACCACTGGTACCAACAGCAATCCATTTTGCTCTAAGTTAAATATCCTATTTTAGCATGCTAACATGCTTAACTAAGATCTTGTTATTGTCATTGTTAGCATGTTAGCATACTTACATTAGCACTAAGCTTCATGCACAGCAGTGGCCAAGTACAACCACACAGAGCATGTTTGATCTTTTAAAAGACAACTCAACACACTGTATCATATCTGTGAGTTTACCACAGCTTGCTGAACATTAATATCTTTGCAAAGGTAGTGTTTACTGCCTGCCTATTGCAATGAATTGTATTATATTTTACAAGTGCTCACGCTGTCGTATCTGCAGCTTCTTGTGTCAGGTAATGCAGCAAAAAGCCTGTACAATCTCCTGCTTTCTGTTTGCTTGTCACGGTTATTCCCTCTGTAAAATTTCCACTTTCATGAAAAGGTGATTTTTTTTTTCTGGCTCAGGCCCTGGAGTGCTACATAAAAGCTTGGTTTAGAAAACATCTTCCTGCCTGCCATGTGACACAGCGGTGATGCCCACTGCCCCGGGCCTGAAAGTGAGACAGAAAACTGCAAAAAAATGGGGTTGAACTTTTCCCCAGAGGGCAGGATGACCGCAGAAATGACAGCTGAAGGGTTTTTTGTTTTTTTTTTTACCAACATCCACAGCAGGAGCTCATGACTCTCTGCACATATTTGGTGTAAATGTGAGTTTTAAGTTTCTTTGTGTCTTTGTGTGTGTCTGTCAGTAACACAGACCGCTACAGCTCAGATCATTCTTCCTCTTTTTGGGAATGTGAACAGCCAGTGTTCAGGTATTCAGAGCATTAGGTAACTGTCACAAGCCTGCTCAACAGGAAATGTTATTCATCCTCATGCATTTCAGAGCAGTGGTTTACTCTATTTGGCCATAGCTGGGTGTTCATCACCCAGGAACCAGAAGAATCTGCAAGCTCATGTTTTTATCTGCTCTGGCAGATGTGTCTGGTCCCCCTCCTGTTCAGACAGATTCCAGCTGGTCTGACCGAGATCAGGTCGATCATAAACAAGTATCTAATGTGTTCGGTTTGATACAATTAATGACAACTTGCAGAGACTTCACACTTTACACAAAAAGCATCATGTCATTATTTTTGGCTCCTCACACTGGGGACACAGGCAGGGGCGTTTCGTTTCGATGATTTGAGGACATGCAGACATAGATCTCTGAAGGGGGTCTAAAGGGATCCTCATACAGGAATTTTTTTGATGAACAAGTTTATTTTAATGCTTTTTCATGCACTCTGGCATCTTATTTACTTTTAGAAACCCTAACACCCTAACCCTAAACCATTTTGATTCAAAAACCTACGTAGTTACAGCACATTCTCATTCCAAAGTCATCAAATAACTGTGTCCACTCTGTCAGTGATTTTGGCGTAACTAACGTGGAATCGGCGGTTTGCGGCAGTATGATATGCCACCGGGCTGCATCAGGTTGTAACACAGCTGGATGGAACCTTTAACTGTGTTATGATTCACTGCCGGTCGGTTGGACGGCCGTATGAAATGTCACATGGCATCAGGTTGAAATGTTGCTGTTAACAAAGTAATATAAAGAGTGCGAGGGTCCCTACAGGGTTAATGGGAACAGTGGTGGATGGCTCCAACTAAGCCCATGTAGAGCCAAACCATGATGTTTTTTTCCCCAACCTAATCACTGGATTTGTTGACCTTCCAGCGTTGGTTGCTGTGTGTTTTTGTTACCTAAACCACCATATCCTTTTACTGACCTTCTGGTGTTAGTTGCCGGATCCCAAAACATCAACAACGGACACAAGAAGATACCTAGAGCATAATATGAAGACATGGCAGTCCACTGACAATGTGTTACGACTTGAGATTAAAACATGTTGCATATTAGAATATGTTACAACTGCTATCATAAAAATATTACTGACTAAAGTTGAAAAAAAGTTTGCTATATCACTTTATGTAAACTTATATAAATAGTTGTGTAAATAGTTAGAGAGAGAGATCTGGGGATATTCTAAAAACTTTCAGGGCTGAGGCCTTGGACAAAGTGAGGGGAAACAACAATTATGTAAGATCCAATTATAATTTTAGAATAAGGTCGCTGGAGAGATGAATGAGGGGGCTGGGGTAGAAAAAAAATGAGCAAAAAGGGCTGTATGTAACTCTGAAGAAAAAAATAGTTGATCGTTAAGTCTCAGCATCGCTTTTGGTTGGTGATTCAGTTCAACCGCTGACTGAAAGCTTCACTACTTGACAATGTGGGAATGAACTCAACAATTATCTATCTTTCTCCAGAGACATGTGAATGTAAATTTATGCACATTTATAATGCATATATGATTACCTTTGTGAAAAGCTTTGGATGTGTTATGCAATGTGAACGCAATATTTCAGTTGCCTAATTTTCATATGTAAAGTCTGTTCCATAATGAATACAAAGAAAAGAAAAAAAAGATTAACTAATTAAAATGTCGTCACATAAAAAAAAAAAAAAAGAAACTGAAAATGAACTGAGGTTCCAGATTAAAACTGTAATTTGCGTTTGGTCCGGTGATGCCAGACTGGGGCGTCTACAGCCACACTTTTGTTTTTTTTTCTCAAGACAAGAATCAGTATTAATTTAATTTGAATAAAACTCCATCTGTGATCTTCGTTCAAAATCTGCTTAGAGGCACCCTTCAACTGCAGGATATCAAAGCCGGCTTATCCCAGAACAGACTCGGCATGACAGAAAATCAGAATCCTGGCTCGGCTGGCATCTTCTCATTGATGTTTGCACAGCATGAAATGGTTAATGACCCACGATTCTGGCACTGATGATCACCCCAATGGTCAAATTGCTGCTGATTGAAATGCCAGTAATGTCTAAATGTTTTATCTTTGCTGGAGACACGAGCTTTGGAGAACTCTTTAATGTCAGAATGCAGGCATCTCAATTATGAGCCTGCCCACTGCCATAAATGACAAATAAAACCAGCCTCCTCCTTGGTTATTTGCGCAATGTACTCCCAGTAACAACATGATCTCATGATCTATTTCAGCAACTGTCCACAAGAAGAGAAGAAAATAATACCTATCTATATTAATATTTAGTTCATTGGAAACTCTCTAATGGAGTTTTTGGTTTTAAAACATATGAAGAGGGAGCCAACCTCCATTACAAAGTGGCATCTGGTAGATAAAGTGATTTCTATTCAGGAAGAATGCTCAAAGGAATGCTCGACTAAAGAGCTGTTTCAGGTATCAAACCCTCACTACAGGACTGAAAGGTGGCGCTGAAATGGTTGTAGTTTGCATTGTCTTCACAAGACGATATAAAATTGTCATTAAGATAAAAAAATAGTTTGGTTATCAATGTGCACATTTTTGCAAGTGTTTCACCTCTTGGCCTCTTTCATGCTCACAACAATTGAAATTGATTACTTTTTTAAAGATGTTTGTCTCAGCTAAAAGCTAAATACAAGTGACCTGACACGAGCAGTTGTGTGTGTGTGTGTGTGTGTGTGTTTGTGTGTTAGAGACCTGTGTAAATGTTCTGTGCCATTAATGTGCTAACGGCGACATTGATGGAACGCTCACATGGCATTGATATTGATCCCTTAAGCTCTGTAACCCGCTTATGATGAATGAGTCAGCGGCTAATGGATGGCCTGTCTTTATACTGTCTGCCACAGGTAGACCTATCTGCATGCAATTAGCATGTCGATGGCACCGCAGTGATGCCGCTGCTGCGTGGGGCGCGGGCACTGGACGGAGATGACAGAGCGAGAGAGAAGGAGCAGATTCGGCTCTGCATTATTCAGGATGATCGTGGATGCTGGCAGGGGAGCAGTGTTACCCTGGCACTGTGTGGCTGATGGGATGCCAAGGCGGCTCTCGACACATCATTTCAGCTCTAGTGTGCCATGGGAAGTAAAAGCATGTAGAAGTAAGTGAGGCAGCACCCACACCTTTATATGGTGCCCGAGGTAATTTTCTGGAGTCCGTCCCTCATCTGCTGTGGTGATGCATTTGCATGAGATAACATCTGTCAACCTGATGCATTGCTGTAGATCCCAGTGATAAGATGGATAGTGAGAATATAAGTAAGCAAGCATCATTCAGGTGGTTGACTGAGCTTAAAACAGGCGGCTGAGACTGATTTACTATGGGTAATCTGAGGCAAACAGAACCACTCAAATATTAAAGCTCCAACAAACAGAATATATCATCAAAACAACATTGAGTCACATAAACAGCTCAGGTCCCAAGGTTTTTGGTTTTTCACCCACTACCTGTGGTATTTAGCAGTACAGATTATTTTGTTTTAATGAGCTGCAATTCTGAGAAAATCATGTTTGAGATGCCAGTTTTGAATTGAATATTGCTTGCAGTGCTCAAAGTTCTGCAAAAAATAAATTCATTTAACCCTTAAACCCTGAAACCTGAGCAAATCGGATTGATTTCTCTCACAAACACTGGGAAGAAGGGGGTGAGCAAAATGGCCCTAACATTATCAAGAAAGTACTAAAAGGTTATGAGAAAATCAGCAAAAAGTAGACAAATTAAAAAAAAAAAAAAACCACGATACTGGACATCATCATCAGGTTGAAAGGCTGCCGGTAACGAGGTAAAGAGCATGAAGGCAGGCAGTGGATGGATCAAACAAACCCCGGACTTTCAGGCAGTGGTCCGCTGTTTGCTTCCCATCTGAATATGATGGGTTTGTTTGTTTGTTTTTTGTTGTTTTTTCTACACTTTACCATGTACCTCTTTTGTCTAATCCTAACCATCCATGCCAGCATGTGCATTTGTTGACATGTTGCTGTTGGTTGCCATGTGCTTTTATTGCCAAACATAACAATGTGCAATGTCATCCCACCATGTGCTGTTGTTGACATCATGGTAGCTACATCTTGGAAAGTCAACAGCAGAAGCAAAGGGATACATTGACGAACTGGGGTGAGAGCATGTTGACTTCACACACCAACTCATAATGTCTTAAGCCTGGTTTTCACTTTGCAATTTTGGGCTGTCCCAGGCTAAAGATCACCATCGTGAAAGACAAGTGGTGATATCTTTGGTGGTGACTTTAAAACCGTGGCATACGTTGCACAGTTAGAGAGGTTTAAGGATGAGTCTTGTCACTGATCAAAGACAGCCTGGGATAAAATTCTGATAGTGTCAGAAATTTGGGATTACCATCTCACCGTGTGAATGCTGTTATGACCTAAATCTACTAACCAACCAACAGAAATGCAGCATAAAATGATGCACTCATCAGTGCCACACTGCCAAATGCTAGTAGATGCTAATGCTAACGTGAAGCTCACTTTGCAAAATTGGCTGGTCAAGTTGGCCTCTTTTCCACAGCCACGACTGCATCCACATTCTCCTCCTCCTTTTCTTCAGACTTTTCCGACACGCATAAATGCCACTATAGCAAGGGCCCCACGGCACAGATTGATGGCACGCACTGACAATATTTTGTTCATACGTATAATAATAATAATGATGATGATGATAATAACTTTAAATAGCACCTTTAAAAAATAGAGTTTACAAAGTGCTTTGATAAACAAAGCAATGATGGCAACTCAACAATGGAAAGATAAACAGCCCTACTACTGAACACTGAAAGTGAGATGAAATTAGGATAGACTTAGGGTAAAATGAATCATCGTACAGTCTACATACGTCACACTTGATGTTGTACCAGTTTATTAAGATCCATGTCGCAGAGTGTAGCTGCTTTAACATATAAGATTGCTAAAATCTCTGTCTGTAGGAGGCTTTAATCACTGAGCAAAAAAACAAAAGGCCAACACAAACTTACTAACACAAAACTCTTGTTTGGATAAATGTTTGATAGACTTGCAAAAAAAAAAAAGAAAAAAAGCTGCAAAGCAAAGTACATACCTATAGCCCAACAAACTGTAGTCCCCTAAGTGTGGTTGTCAGGGGGTCCTTATGGGTCACATAGGCCTTTTGAATTATTCATCAAAGACTTTGAAACAAACCGTATAGAATGCATCAGTTCACTTAGCAGCTGCCAAGTTGGCAACAACGCGAGGAGGAAGGAGAGCCAGCATTAGAGAGAGAGAGAGAGAGAGAGAGAAGACTGAGGCGTCATGGAAAGAGTAAAAAAATAAAGTAAGAGAGCCCACAAAGAGTGCAGAGTCAAGGCTATTATTGAATTTGATTATCTCTCAGTCGGGCAGGCTTTTGAGATGCATTGTCACTGATTTTCCATCGAACATCCCAGCTGATACACAGAGCAGCGAGGAAGGTTGGAGAAAATAGAAACGCTTTGTGTGTGTGTTTGTGTAGGGCAGAGGTTGTGTGTGTGGGTGCAGTGGATGTGATGTAGAGTGGATGAAGAGGAGGTCTCCCATTGAGAAACCTCCACCTCTTTTTTTTCTCTTTCCATTTTTCTACATGCCCAGACAAGCATCAATATAACGACAAATCAAGACTTTCTCCATGCAGCGTCTTTAATCAAAGGGGAAGAAAAGAGGGGCCGTTTCACTACACGACTGCAATCAATGGACGCGCGGCCCTTAATGAGCTGCAGGCTGACAGAGGCACTCGGATGTGTGCATACACACACAGAGCTTCACCGAAACACACACAAACACACCATTTTGAGCTGTAATAAGCCTCATCTGCATGTAAATCAGAGCTTTTTAGCGCTGAGATGAGATGCAGCACAGGAATAAGCTGCTCTCTTACACCATCACCTTGGTCTGAATGGCCACACACAACACAATTACAACACAAAATTTATGTTAACCGGTGTCACACAAAAAAAAAGTAGAAAGAGACAGAGGAAACACCATGCAATTACACGCGACAGCCTCTCTCTGTCTGGTCCCACATGCTCTGCTGCTCCCAGCTCCATGCAGCCGCAGCCAAGTTCACATTTTGTGGAAGCTACATTGTCAAAACATAGCCAGATAAAGGGCACATATTGTGTTGGCAGTTACAAATGCATGCATATTAGCATCATTATGTGGCTACTTTGATCAAATTATGGGTTATGTAAAAGCCTTGTGTATCATGGCATCCGAACTTGAAATACTATCCAAATCCCAGCTTTGCAGTGAATCATTTTAAAGGACTTATTACAGACTCTGAAATTCGTTGACTGAGCCTTTTGTGTCTGGAGTGAAAAGAGGGAATGAATGGCAGGACTAAAATATCATCAAAGACAGCCTGCAGGAATAGAAGAACTTAATCTTTGTCTCAGTTCACTGCATAATGCAAACTGTGATGCACTTGCTTGACAACATCCCCAAATCTGTGAAAACAATTGTGTTTTGGTTGCACATCCTTTGGCACCACAAGTGACAATTAATGAATAAAGCTTAAGTTCGGCATTTGATCTCCTCATAAGTGACAAAGCAAAAGAAAGATTACCTTAACGGCACAGTGCTTAAAGGGAAACTTTGGTATCTTTCAACATGGCCTCTATTATCCTATGTTTTGGGTTTTTTTCCCATCTAGTAAGCTTTTGAGGTGCTGGTAAGCAGTTTTTTGTCAACTGCCGACAGACCCAGGATAGCTCTTTCCCCTTGGTTCCCATCTTGATGGCTGCTGGTTGTAGCATCACGTTGGGTGGAGTTGTATTGATGTTGTCATTGAACTCTTGGAAGGAAAACAAACCACCCAAAGGTGTTTTTACATCTCAAAGGCCCTATCAACAGGATGACATCTGTGCTATCATTTTTGGAAAATGAATCGCTTTTATGATCTAATAACACCACTAAGGTTTGGTTTACAGAAAGATCATGGTTTGTATCCTGTCACGGTCCAGTCTTCTTCACATCGTTCTTTCACTGATTGATCAATGTGATGTCTCCGTTAATGAGCCGATGTGGGATTCTCCAGGCTCATTGACAACAAATCGAATGATTTATTCAACTGAAATCACATATGAGCAAGCAGGAAATGGCACTGACATGGTATTAAATGTTTTCTCTGCATATACTGAGGTAGTTTATGAGATTAACTAAAACTTTACTAATGCATTCAGATATTCGAATGAAGGCAGACGGCCAAATTAATCTTTAACACCGTGTACTTTGATTCCATTTAAGCGGAAGAGAAAGGGACAGGCTTGTGTTGCAGGTGTCGGTACCTGGATAGGACGAATGCCTCTCTTCTCTTTGTTGGAGCTCCGCACTGACAGCTTACCAACTAATCATGCCAGAGGGAAATCTCCCTGTTCCAATATGCAAATAGTCTCAATGTGACACATGAAAACTCAGCTCAGAATAGCAATTACACCGATCTTCTGCTGATGGCTTTCCAGTGTGAAGAGGTTTAATGAAAAAAAGAAAAAGAAAAACACCAAATTATATGAACCCAAACAATTAAACAGGACATCCAGCTCTTGTGGCAGATAATCATGTGGAATTTTTCAATTACTTTAATTACCTTAATTTATTAATGTAGCACTTTTCAAAATCTGGAAAAACAAAGGGCTTCACTAGAATAGCAGAGAATACATGCAGAAGAGAAGGAACTGACAGGATGCTTGAAAGAACAAATGAAATAAAGATAAGCATTTAGGAAAATGCCTACAGTGAAATTCGTTACCGCTAGCCCGCTGTCAACCCAAGCACATGGAGGGATTAAGCTACACGTGGTTTTCTTAAGGCATCAAAAGCATGTTGCAACCAACACTAGGACACCAGCAAAATCTCATGCTGGCATGGATGGTTAGGTTTAGGGGAAAAAGGCACATGCTAAGATGTAGATCTTATCTTTGGCACAGGGATTTCACACTGAAAGCACCGTAAAAGCACCGGTATTAAACGACTTAGGAATGAGAAACGGGCCGTGCTCATACGTGCAGTATGTCCCCAGCTAGCAGAACATTCCCACAACACTGGGGAACGTCGAAATGTTATTTCAACGAAAGTTGAAATAACACGTTATTTCAACGAAAGTTGAAATAACATTTTCAAGAAAATATTTTAATCTAATGTTCAAACAGTACAGAACATTTTAAGGATGTTTATCATTTGAAGTACTGTTCCTATAAGGTTAGATGTTAACTAAGATGTAATGTTTTAATTGTAACACTCTGGGGATGGAAGAAGAACATTTTGGAAACTAAAAGAAAACATTACCAAAACCTTGCATTGTACCATTCTCAGAATGATTTTAGAACCAAAGATTGCTAGTTGGGTCCTCAGCATAAGGAGGAATCTGGACAATGTACCATTTGTAAAAACTGCTTTGTGCTTTTCTTTGCAAGGTGTTGCTGTGAGCAAACATACAGATGTTTTCAGAGAAAGAAAGGCATTGGTACGTTTGTTTGAAGGCTGGAAAGCATAAAGCAATGAATTAAGCAGAAACATTTAGGATGTGTCCTCAGCGCCTTAATTTATGTGTGTGAACACTCCAATAGGGAGTCAAAACAACTGAATGTTTCTAGACGGCTGAAATGCTCATCAATAATATGACTAACACACTAGTCTGCATGTTTTCTGCTTAGTGATGCATAATCACATGAACATTATCAGAGTGTGTCACTCACATGAGTTCAACCTCATTTGCATCATATTAAAGCTTTTTTGACAAACAGGCATGTAAACATCGCCAGTGTAAATGCATCAAATGCCAGGAAAGTGTCTTACAATAGAGGGCAAACAGTACAGTGTATTCTTGAAACAATCCTGTCTGCAGAAAAGTATTTTAAGCAAAAAGCAGTAGCAGGACAGATAAGGGAGTATTTTAATGTCAGCCTCCATTATGCCCAGTGAGCCTTAAAAGCTACCGGATAGATGGAAAGTGAAGAGAACTGGTAGAGAAATAGTGTTTGGCCAGCTGCCCGATCACCTGAGGGACAGCAAACAACAGGAGAGCTACAGGGGGATCAGAGGAAGAGCGTGAGGGATCAAGCGTAGAATAGACTGTCATGTAAACCCTCTTATTTACACAGATATCCTTGATAGCCTATTTTGTGCTGCATTATACCAGAATTCAGGTAGCAATCCATAATAAATGTGTTCCAGTTCAAGATTGTACTTCAGCGACTTGGATGTTTTTGACCGTCGTTACACAGCTTCTGAGGAATGCGAGACAGGTGCTGCAGTCAACTGAACTCACCACGAATGTTCAAACAGAAAGACATGAAAGGCTTAGGAACAATGTTAAAGAAATACTGAGCATCAGATTCACCTTCCCTGTAGGTTTGACAGGTGGCTTTGAAAAGTTTGTAGCTTTCCTTTTTCAGAGAACAACAGCTGGTAAGCTTTGGTTTAAATAGTTATTTACGATGAATTTCAGTGGTGTGAAGATATGTGTCAATATCTATGGAAAAGTCTTGTAAATGTCTTGAAAAGGTACAGGTTTATTAATAAAGTTAAAGGGACAGTTAAATTACTTTCTGCAAGTCATTATTTTGATAGTCCCTTTCCTTTTTTGATCCTATAGGACTTTTGTTTTGAAGCCTTCTACTGGCAGAAACAGGATATTACAGCAAAAAAGGGTTGAATGCAGACAAGAACAGAAGAACTGGACGCGTTAGATGAGCACATGCTCAGACAAAAGTGATGGTGTTGTAATTATATGTTAGTGACTAGCGTGATGCACTATGGGGTTGGAGATGTGGCCCTGAAATAATCTGATAAAATGTCAGGGTATTGCAATAGTGATACTCTTGATGATATGACAAAATACTGAAAAAAAGAATACATTTCAGGACACACGACCATAACAAAACAAGCATTGTAGTTATATAAATCTGCATAAACATAACAGTTTGATTGATGTTCATTTTAAACATGTTTTTTTGACCTGGTGCCATGATTGTAATCAATTTTCGCTGAATTGTTGTCCAAACTTTAAAAGCCATATTTCAGAATTAGCGTGAAGTTTTCCTTTTAAGTACAATGAGTTGTTCTGGTATTGCTTAGTTGAAATAAGCAAGTCATTCAACCAAAAACCAAAGAAATTTGCAGGAAAGAAGGGGGAATTGTTCATGCTGTCTTGTTAAAAATCGAAATGAATGAACTAACAGCTCGTTCTGAAGCCACTTTGTATTTGCATGTTCCTCCATCCCCTGTCAACATTAAGCATGCAGTTAAACACAACATAGCAGGATACTGGAGTTCTGTTTGTCATTTATTCTACATTTAAAAGCTCTTCAACCAATTTCCTCACACAGATGGCACAGCAAATGCGATCAGGGATACCAGCACAATTGTCTCTATCACTCTGCAGCCATTTGTAACCCATATCAGCAATATTCTTGGCAAACAGAAAACACTCAACCAAAGCAGGGGCTTATTGCATCCTCTTAAAATTCAATAGCTGGTATGAAATTGAATATTCTTAAGAGTCAGATGAACACTTCAGTGCAGAGCTGATGAGCACATTCACCCGCTTTTTTGTTTGGTGACTGGAATTACCATTTGTAGAGTAAGAAAATCTATCATTAGCGCATTAGTGCGAGTGGAAATCAAATATTTATGTCACTTGGAAAGGGTTGTATAGGTGAATGTGGTGCACATTTGGATTACAGCAATTAAAAATGAAGGGGTAATTATTCATCTCATATCTTTTGTTTTTCTGCCACCTGCATGCTCTCGCGGCCGTCGTCAGCGAGCAGCCTGGAAACATTTCCCCGCGGCTTTTACATTGCTTATTTCCCGATAACCGCGCAGAGGCTTTTCAAAATGAGCCATTGATCACAGAGGTGGAAGAGAAAGTATTATAGATCAGGCTGCTCATTTGAATATGAATGAAGTGTCAGATCAATGAGTGACCCTGCAGCATGCCTTCACACATGAGTCAACAAAACCAATGCGGGGGATGAAAATGTGAAATGTTCTGTGTTGAAAGAATCAGCATTCCTTTTTTAAAATGGTGAAAACAAACATACATTCACACACACACACACACGCATTTTGATGACTTTCTCGCTTTTGTGCTATTGTATTTTTGTTCCAAAGTGGACAGGGAGTTCAGAGACTCTTTTCACGTCTGCTTCTTTTCTCTCCTTTCATGTCTTCATGTCCTTCTCAGCAGTAGTTGAAGGTTGCTTTTTTGTTTTCAGTACAAGTTTTAAAATTATTGGCTGTGGGCAAAGCACAACAGTCGTGAAGTGTTTGTAAAGTTTTGGTAGAATCTGCTTTTATTTGATAAAACCATAGACGGTGTGGAATAATGGACCCAGCTACCATCAAAAGTGGCTTGTTAAAAACTTCTGTTTTTAAAGCCTATAGTTTTGCATTTCGGCCGTCTTTTTTCTTTTTGGAACGATGACCATATTTGGATGACAACATGGAGCCACAGAGGAGTGAAGGCTGACCCCTTTTCCACCAAAACCAGCATGTGGATACATTTTTTGGCGTAAGATCGCAACACAAACAGCCTCATTTCGAGTCTGCATGAAACACTGCTGGATTGCGTCAGTTGAGAACGTGGCCAGACAAAACGTTCTCAATCCAAACTCTTCAAGTACGTCTGTCAGTGCTTTGGTGTTCAAGCGTGACACCAAAAGCCGCATTCTGCATGTTATCATGGCATCAGAAGAGAATATGCTCGCACAGAACCAGTGGCATCATGGTTATAGGCTGGTGGACGGCTAGACAGCATGTCAACATGTAACGCACACTTGCAGCATCACTTGAGAACATGGTTGGACAAAATCAGATGTGTGCGTACAAAACACTGAAGGACAATGTCAGGTAACGACACTGTCGGTAGAAACATAATATGGTTGTGAAAGTGCACTTATAGAGCAGGCGAGAGGGGAGTTTGATGGGTCCCCCAATAACTGACTTTTGTGCGGACGTTCGGAGTTGTCTGGATGTATGTGGAGGTTTTCTAGATCTTATCATGTGTCTCTTTGCCTGAAACTAACTATCAGTGACTTTGTTGCCTAATCCTGACCATCGTGAAAGTGTTTGCTGGTTACCATGTGCTGTTTAGTAAACATAAAGATCATGCTGCTTCTTGTTCATGTGCATTTATTGACATCACAGTAACGGCATCCTGCAGCGTAATCAGCTGACACAAAAGGAGTCTTTAAAATGTCATATATCAATACAGAAGATCAGCAGCACCATGTGAGAAGTTGGGATGTGAATGTGGCCAGACAGACCCACATACCATGCATGATTCGCACACAAATGCCGTTGGCTGAGAATCCGGACAGATGGAACCTGTCGCGTTCACGTGACACTCGGCAGGATGGTGTCTGGTTGGAATTCAGCCAGTAACAACGTAATATAAGGAGCACGAGGGAGCCAATGGGGAAGACAAAAGGGGCGTTGGATGGGTCCAACAAACCCTGGACTTTCATGTGGGAGTCCAGTATTTGCTTTCTGTCTTAATGTCATGTTTTTTCTACATTTGCCTCTTTTACATAAACCTAACCACCCGTGTCTTTGTCGTGTTATTCCACCATTCGTTGACACCATGGTAGTAGCATCCTAGAACATCGACTGCAGAAGGATATCTAGGGCTAATATGTAGACACCAAAAGACTACATACAGAGCAGCAACATGCGACAACTTGGGATGAGAGCATGTTGGCGTTGACTGTATTGGAGTCAGCCTCAAGTGGACACTAGAAAAACTGCAGTTCTTGTCACTTCTAGATTAGCTTCATTTTTCAGGCTTGGAGGCTGTTGCTTGGTTTAATCTGCGTCACTCCACTTCAACCACATCCTCCGCAGATTCTCTGAGAAAACCCATCAGTCAATCAGATTAGTATTATTACTATTTTACCTCCAATATCCACAGTGTCTATCAGGGTTAACAGAGACAACAAAGAAATAACACTTACATTCATAAATTGTAACCATTAAGAATATCCAAACCACCTGATATGCACATCTCAGAAACGTGGGAGAGAAGCTGTAGGTGTGATTATCCTGCTGTGTGATGACAGAGTGACTCACTGTCTACACCCGATAATAAACCAGAGGAATATCTTATCAAAATGATGCAAACTTACATCCAGCAAGCATCAAAACAGAAAATGTGCCGCCTCATTAAAATGACAGTAACAACAGACAAACAAAACTGACTCTAAAAACAAACCTACAACCAATTACTGACACATAAAAATGCCCAAAAAGGATGTTTTCAGTACAGTGTTGGGCTTTTAAACAAGTTTATTGGAAACAGTTTGTTCTAAATAGATTTCTGCCTGTATGATAGTGGGAACATCGCTGCAGTGTCCTAGAATGTCCTTTTTCTGACACCAAAACTAGCTCAATATTTCAAATTCATATCTTAGGTTTGAAAGGCGACAGAAATCCAGAACATATTGCTGATGTTGCTGTTTGGAACAAAGATATCTTTCATTAAAATCAAGTTTTAAACCAAAGCTTTTGTGCACAATGTAGAATATGCACATTCAAAGTTTCTCCAGCCTTTTAAAGCATCAGTAAAGTTTCGTCGAATTCACTTGTGCGACAGTGAACAAAACAGAAGATGAGCTCAGTTCTCCTCCATCATAGATCACTGTCCCCGTGTGAAATTGCCTAAAATGTTAGAAGGCATTTCTTTGTGAGAAAATGTCATCTTGAATTTGTTCTCTGTCGCTGAAAATGTTCTTGTAACTACATTTCAGCAGCTGAAAGAAAAAAGATATTATCATGTCATCGCTTGTTTTTTTTCTTCTAGAAAATGACATATTTGTTGCAACGTTAGCCGCATAAAGTAAGAAATATCTGGGTTTCTTTTTTTGTCTGATAAAGGAGGTGAACTTTGTGAGACTTCATGGGATTCACAATTAAAGTCAGATCGTGTCATTTAGAGGGGACAAAGATAAGCACAAATGTTTTACTGCTGCAGAAGCTTTTTGTGCCATAACGGCTGGTGATCACCCCGTCTTTCTGTCTTTTGATGTATCTGATAGAAATCCATATGGCATACCCCTCGCCCTGTTCTTGATAATGAGCACGGGCTGCACAAGGATGCAGACGCCTTAAAGCAGTTCAGATAACAGCCAAAAAAATCTGTTATTTTTCCATCCTCCTCTGTGACGTTTTCCTCTGTGAAATGTAATTCTGTGAAAGCGCAGTGGCTCATGTCCACCACCTGACGATATTACCTTGTCTGCATCACACATTGACATGTTCCACTCAGCCTCCAGCACAGACGTAGTAAGTGATAGTGGACTGTTTCACTGACTGAGCCCCTACAGACTTGTGCTCTGCAGAATTCTCCTTAGTCCACACCGACTTTGTCTTTACAGCTGTCATGAACTAATTTCATGCTTGGCGTGGCTCTTTCTCTCAGCCTCCTGCTTGTGGGTACAATGCTGTGGAAATACAGCCAGGAAACAGAGTGTCTGATCATCTGATGCTGCTGAACCAGATGTTCCTGTAAAGTGTAGTTGTGCAATATAAAGGCATTGTGTCGAGATGTCTTTACATGGTTCCAACTTGCTTACAAATCTGCTTGATTGGCTGCACCTGCGTAATGTGTAACAGGTGTAATGAGCAATGACGATTTTTAAAATGCAATTTTAAAGGGATTAATTAATAGTAAGAACTTGCATAAATAATTATTTGATAGCAAAACCAAGGCAAGAACAGGCCTCAATAACCACCACAATAACATATAATTAATGGCTCAGTTTAATTGAATGATGTATTATACTTGAGTCTTTAGTTTTTAAAAAATATCATTTCAATTGAGTAATCAAATACTATCTGAAGCCAAAACTCTTATATGTATAGCAAACTGATAATCACAAAAACAGGGTAGTCTGGGGAGCTCCTCATGACTGCTAACATTAGTTCAGTTAATTGGCATTACAGTCTCAAGGGAAAGCCATCTGTCTCCTCACACATCAGTCCACAGCAGTTTTCCCAAAGTGCGTGCTACGAGGACTGAATTAAAAAAAAAAAAAACTAATATGGATTTTAAGAGTTTTGGAACATCCCTGCCCTTCATTAGGAGGTTGAGGCACAAAATCGGGCTCCTGAATGCATAATTTGTCTTTTAGCCTATCTGTATTGTTAATGTAAATAACACTCATTAATTAAAAATGATTGATGATGATAATTTTTTATGTGTGATTGAAATAATTAATAGTTGTCTTCTTTATTGTTATTCAGCTCCCACATAACTCTGTTGGTGAGACAAGCATTCGTGTCCCGTTGGAAGGTCGTAGTTTCCAAGTTGGAAAGTCGTTCTTCCAACTTCGTGATGTTCATGTGCTGGGTGGGTTGCATTTTAATGCTAAGAGCTGTTTCCAGTTTATTCATATTTTCATATATTATCTTATTTTTTATATATTTTATATATGACATATTATATTTTTAGGTCACTCTTCATGGACAGCAGTTAACATTAATACCAGATATCAAAAAATGATATTTAACATTTGAATTAATTTGTTTCTTACCATGGACCAAACATTGACTTTTGCCCGCCATGTTTACGTATTTATGACGTCAACTCAGCAACCCGTGTTATAAAATATCGTTGATTTCAATGTTGCAGTTGTTTTTCAAATGTTTTCCAGTAGATTGCAGCAGATGTCCTTTGCAATTTAATCAGGAAAGTTATATGGACATCAACATAAGCTTATTGTCCTCGTCAACAGATGGCAGTGCATTTTCAAACCTTGCATTTGCTTCAGAGATGATTAACAGCAGATTAAAAAAAGGTCTTACAACTTTTTTATATTACAGCAGTTAATCATTCACACAGAGTTTCCAGCTGTCAGAGAACTCCTCACTTTGTGGGAAATGCAGCTAAATGAAGTGGTTTAAGTTATCTCACGTCCTACTGAAAGACATTTCACACGAGTTTTTTAAAAAATGCATCAGTTAATTTAGTGCGCAAAGACTAAGCACACCATGAGTGATGGTGTGATATCAGTCGTGGCAGCGAACCAAAAGCTGGAGAAGAGAGGCCACGAGTCTCATTTAAAGGAAGGAGCTAAACTGAAATCGACTGTGAAGCTGATGGGACCCATTAGAAGAAGTTTTCAAAGGCCTTTCCAAGTTAGTGAGGTGGTTAGTAGCCTAACGTCACATTTGATTCTACATGGGTTGATTAAGAAGAAAATCTTAAATCAGTATTACTGTGAAGGGTTAAATTATCAACACAAGGCCTTTGTTCAAAATGTGCACTTTTACTTCAGATATGCAGGAACACTTCTGGTTTCCAAGCTGCTTTCAGTTGTCACCTCAGTCTTTGTCAGTTGCCTGAACTTGGGGCCAAGGGTTTTGTCAAAGGGACTCATTCAACCCGGGCGAAAGAGACAAAAAAGCATTCAAGCATTCAAAATCTTTCGCTTAAATAATAATAAAGTAATATAAAGTACTGGCACACAGTAACAGTATTCCAGTTACAGTTAACCTTTGTTTGAATATGTTAGTTACAATTTTCTACAATATTGCAAAAAAATAGAAATAAAACAAACAAAATAAAACAGCAATAAAGCAGTGTTCAAGCCTTCAGCATTTTTAGTTCAGTATAAAGTACAATAACAACAAGAATACCTTTATTGGTGTTTGTTTCAGTAACAATACTGAAATTGAAAACAAAATAAAACAATAAGAGCATCAGCTAAAGCCTTTATAAGGCTAGTCTAGAGGGTCTCTGCACCACAGTCTATTTTCCTTTACAGGATTTCACATTACAGCAACTGTATTCTGCGCTTTTGGTGATTTCTGGCAAACCGATCAACAAATAAGTCAAGATTCAAAGCCTTTGCCCTCCTAGATTCAATGCTCAGTACACCCAGACTGCTTAATCTCTCATTGTTCATTGGTGGGTATGTTCGGTGTCACAGAGGCAGACGCTGTAGTTACACCCGTTACGTCGCTTTTGATTGCAGGAGGCCAGCATGCTTTATAGAACAACAAGTTCCCGTCCCAACGTGACACATGCACAGGCAAACACTTCCATCTGGCCGGGTGACGCTGCCCATACACGTTTTCTGTGGTCGGCTGGCTGCTGTCTGAGTGTGTTCTCACCTGACCTCACCCAGCCGCTTTCTGGTTGGACGTAGGAGGTCGTTTTTGGCGTCACACTTGTACGCCGAAAACACAGACAAAGCAGACATATTTGGCGAGTTTGGACGGGCTGTCTGTAAGCACACAATGGGGTGGAATAATGCCTGTGTCTTTTGGTCCTGTGTAAATGCAAAGTGGTATAAAGAAGTTAAAGTATCAAAAAGGATTTAAAATCCTTGTTTCAGCAGAGCTAAAATTATACTTAGTCATGGTGTTTTGCTTTTGAGATTCTTTTTTTTCTGACTATGAGATTAATTCACTGTTGGTAATGTTTACTGCACAGGTAATTTTTTTTCATTTTAAGGCTTGGTTAGACACCAGTTAAAACGCCACTTAGCTGTATTACTGTATATATAAACACAGCCTTGAATAAGAGAATAAATCCATATACAAAAAACCCCACTGAGGTTTCAGGACAGACTCTCAGAGCAGAAAGTCCTTCGACACTTAGCTCCTCTGACTCAAACCTCTTTTCCAAAGCTGTTTTTCTGTCAAAGGTATTGCAGTCCGTTTATCCTCATTCGCTCTCTCCCTCACCGCTAGTTGCTGCCAAGGCCAACTATTTGCGGCAACCCTGCCTGGTGGGGCGGTGGTGATGGCGTGGATTGACCGCTGTAGGGCAGAGAGGTGGGGGGTCGAGGTTGGAGCAGTGCCGTGATGGGACTCCGGTGAGGGAGATGTGTAGCCCCGCGGACACGCACTACATGAAATGTTTATACCGATGGCAGCCTGGAGTGATGGATAGAGAAAGAGAGAGGTGGAGTGAGGAGGCAGCGGGGGGGAATATATAATGGGAGGAGCGAGGGAGGAGGGGGGTAGATGGACAGAGATGGAGAGAGAGAAAGGCAGAGGTCAATAGCCTTCGAGGCAGCAGATACAGTAGATGCAGCTGCTTCTGTGCCACATGTGTAAACAGTGTGAGGATGGATACCAAATTGAAAGCACAAACGAATAGGAGAAATCTGCATCAAGACAAAAAAAGATATCAAAAAGTAGTATTTTATAGTCCGATGGGCTAAAAGCACCGTTGCAGTGGTTTGTAATGCTTTAGCACATTTACTACAAACTGTGTTTCACATCACATCACAACAACAATGACCATCTGCAAACCAAATATGGAAAGTGAGTTTTCCACTGTCAACTGTATTCACTTTATTTCTGTTGAATGTGAAAATCAATCACCAGTTGTGAAACTTGCTTGAGATGTGTAATCCATCACATCCAGTTTGCATACATTATTGTCAAAGATATGAAGCTCAGCGTCAGTTTAGTTAGGAAGACTTTCTTTGGGATTTATTCAAGCGAGCAAAACTTTATTCTTATTGCACATTTTGTTTCAGGTGAAAGCACAATGTGCTGCACAAGTTGCAGCCACAAAACAAACCCATCAGCTGAGCGTAAAAGCAAATCTAACCCATAAAAAATTACAATAAAAACTCATAAAATAATAACTAAGATGAAGAATAAACCAACTAAATACATAAAGACTTGAGTTAGAACTAATAAAAAATATTAAAATTACATTTGAAAAATAGCACTAAATGAAGACCATTAAAGAGGATAATACATATGAATTAAAATGAATAAATGAAAGAACTAAAAAAAAGACAAATAGACCAGTGAAAGATGAATTAAACCAACAAAACTGCTCCAAACATGCCCTGCAGTAACCCCTTTCCCTCCAGTCCCAGTCACCTGACCTCCCCCTCCCACCTGTTCTCCTCCTCACCTGTTTCCACTTTCCCTCATCAGCCCTGCAGCTGCGTGACTTTCCCCGTCCACTCGCTCACTCACCCACCTGCTACACATCTCCCCTAAATTAGCCGAGTTTACTTAAACTGCTTCATTTCCTCGTGTCACTGCCAGTTTGTCAAAGCTGCGCTGCCGTTTCATGCTTCTCTCTGCATTTCGGTTCTTCAGTTGTTTCCTTTCACACAACTGTGACATTTATTTAGATTTTATCAGCAAAAGTAGAACTTGAACAAAACTCAAAAATCATACTTCAGCTTTATTATCCTAAATTTGATCAACAGCAGGCATCAAGACACAAAAGCACAGCATCAGAAATACATACAGAAACACAGAAATCCCCCAGATCACGTGAAAACAATGATACAAACATTGCAATAAAAATGCAAGCAATGATAAATATGTACACTGTGTGGGAGCTTGATGCAACAAGTTTAACCCTTTGAAACCTGAGCAAACAAAAACATAGGAAGAAGGTGACAAGCAACATAAAAAGAAATTACCCAAAAATTACCATGAAAATTAGTTGAAAACAAATAAGTAAAAGGTTACAAAAAATTACCTGAAAATAATTATTTAACAGTAAAAAAAAAAGGAAAAAAAAGCAGACAAAAAATTAACTTAAGAAAGTGCTAGAAAAAATCAAATATCTATTTCTAAGACTTAAAAATGTACTTTTCTGAATATTTTCTCTATTGCATTTTGCAGAACATTTCTTACCAAGTTGCTCATGATTTTTTTTTTGTTTCCCATGTTTTCAAAAGAAATTTACAGACTTATTTCCCCGGGTTTCAAACATGTAAATGCTGAACACAGCACAAGAAAACTGATGTTGATCTCGGCGTTAATAGTTAAAGAGACTATGGCTGCATAAAACAGTCGGACCAAATTTCATGATCTACATGTGAATATAATAAAATAAATGTGAAGCACAGATGAGTTGTGAGGGAGATACTTGAAAGCACCTTGGTGTGCTCCTCCATTCACTGCAGTCCATGTAAAATTAAAGGAACCTGCACCTTCTTGAAGCCTTTCTTGTGGTTTAATGCCCTAACAGACTAATGCACAGGCTGCTTTTCCCCTCTGACGCCACTTTTGATCTGTCTGATGCTTTTGTCAACATGGATGGAGTATCAGACTTGTTTCTTCACACTTTCTAAGGGGTTACTGAGGGATACCGAGAGGAGGCAGTCATATTGACTCCCAAAACCACAGAAAACGCTCACAGATAAAAACATTCAGCACATTTTAAATTCGTAGCTAAGCAGCGCTGGAAAGAACACTGAAATATTTAACTCAAAGAGAAGTAAAGTTACTTTTGTCAGCAGCATGCTTTGTACTGCCAACATCAAACTTTTATCTTTCATAGCCAGAGGGCGGACTTTGAAAACAATATTAAGCTCTGAGGGCCATTCAGATGTTTCCCATAGGTAGTCGATACTCGGCTGCAAGGTTTAGTGTGTTTAGATGTTCACACTGTTTGGGGGAGAAGTTTGCAGACGAGACTGAAAAATCCAGAGGTTAAACCCAGGAGATAAAGTGTGTGCACAGTAATTAACCCACAGAAATGGTAGTGGCAACCTGAGTGGTCTCTCAGCATGAAACTTAATAACAGCTTGAGTTTTTGTCCAAATACCTGCCAGGAATATTAATACAGAGAAAAGTGGCTAGACCTTCAAAAACAGTCTGTTCCAGCCCAAATAAAAGTTACATTTTCCACTATTTACTTCAATTATTTACTGGTTGGATATCTTATTGAAATAAAAAAGTATGTCTCAAGTCTTGATAGTTAAAAAAGCATTTTAAATGTTGTTTCTGGTATATTCCCTTTTTGGAGTGGGGTATTACGGGTACTTCTAGTATTACTCTGGAGTACTACAAGGGGTATGCAAGATTTTTGTTTAAATGTTAATTTAAAAAAAAAAACGAAATCAGTCAATTCCTAAAGTAAATTTACTATAATAAGTCCAATGAAAAATGTAAATAAATTCAACTAATCTCATTTTATATTTATATTTTCAGTGCAGTCATTAACTGCTGTAAACTGTTGCAACATATGCAGTCACATTCATGTTGACATTAGTCCACCATCACTGGAAAATTAATTTCGATACTGAATAGCAAGTGAAAATAAAAATAAAAAGAGAGAAAGCGCAAAAGCAAAAAGAAGAAAAAGTACACAAGAACAGAATTTTAAAATCCTCTTAGTATCAGGAAGAATATGATTATTGGGCTTCATTTCATAATATATGTTTTATTAAGGATTTTATTTTATTTTTTTACCACCAAATAAATGTTTTGTGCTGGTCATGAGAAACATGCTGAAAACAGAAATATTTCAAAGCGGGAACATAATTTTAAAAGCGTCAAGTAAGCTGCTTGATCCAACTCCTGCCGGGAGATTAGAAAATAATACCAGAAAACTGAAACTGAATCTGCCAAGTAGAATCCAGCCTTTTTTTATTTACACCTGTGCTTTTCCTTCTGTGTGAGGTCTTCTCATAGGTGTTTTTTCTTTTGGTGCTAATGACTGAAATATTTCACAGGCTTTTTTTGTTGCTGCATAAATTGCCTTAAAAACAGCAGCTCTGTTGGCTCTTTTTTGCAGTGAAGTAAATGAAATTTGCAAAAGTTTCAGTCAGAATAAAACAGTTTTTTTTTTTTTTGTGATTCATACTACACTAATGTCATCACTAATAATGCATATTTAATTTATCTCACTGTTTCAGCTCATTCAATGAAACGTGGCGCTTTTTTTTGTGGTGAACTGTCTGTTGTCCAGACATTTCAGTGATCCTCTAAGTGTGCTTTGCATCAGAAAAGTTTGTTCTGGAAAGTTTGTTTAAAAATCGCTGGTGTTTGTGTTCAACTACAATGTTGCACAAAGTGTAAAACAGTTTACACCCACTTCTGTGCAAGACACCAGGGAATTTCTAGTGGTAAATCTAACATGGGAAAAAGGGGGGGGATACTTTTGTTTTTATTTTTGTTTTGTTTTTTAATCCTAGTAGTGTGTGGTGTTTTTTTTAAAGAATTGATAAACTTTCTATAATTGTCCAAAAGAGGTTATTAGTGGCCATTTGAGAAAAAGGCATCAAAATCGATTAAGTTACCACCATCAAATTTGGTTTGTCTCAGCAGAAAAGGTAACACCATGTTATCAGCCTATTTATTTATCTGTGTTCTTTTCAGATTCAGTTGCAGCTGATATTCATTTTCTCTTCTATCTCTGGACAGAGTTTCGACTATGAAGGATGCAATAAATGTAAACACTCAAAATAAAATAGAGAAAAAAATAAAGATAAAAAAATATGTATTTAAAAATCCTTGTAGAGTGTGATATTTGGTAAGAGAACTGATAAACTCACTATAATGGATGTCCAACAGGGTTTGTTAATGGGCACTGAAGAAAAAAGGCCACATAACATCTAAATGGATTCAGTGTGTCTCCGCAGAAAAGGTAACACAACATTATTGGCCTAATTAAATAACCCCACACACTGCAGAGATCATTTTGACATAACCTGCATTTATTATTTCAGCCCTTAACATGTTTTATTAAAAGCGCTTCTGTCGGTGTACAAATGTTGATACCGTACGATAACTGTTTTTGAAGTGTTTGTTTTTGAATGGCCTTTAGGGACCTTCCATTAGACTTCTATTTTGAAAAGTACTCTCAGCGCTTCCTTCACCTGTAGCACTAAACCTCACAGCAAAGCTCAGGAAGAGACACATTAATGCTGACCTTCTCAACCCTTCCCTCTCAACTTCATATTTCATGGTGAATTTGGTTTTCCCGTTTCATTTTTCTATTTCCGAAAGCAAAGAGAAAAAAATACAGTAAACAGAGTCTGCCTTCTCTGGTGTGGAGAGCAAGAAGACAGCGTCACTCCGATGGCTAAAAGCTCTTTTCTTTAAAGTAAAGCTGAGAGTTGAGAAGAGCCAAAACTGACTGAAGTAAAGGGAGAAGCAGTATCGCACGCGTGGATCCACTTCTTTTAGTTCCATCTGAGGCCACTTACTACTCAAAATTTCTTTTTTCCCAGCAACATCTTCCAGCTCCTCTTACTAAATCATCTCGAAACTCATCACATCAGTGACTTGTATACCTGCTATAAGAGCGTTTGGTGCATGTTCCCAGATTCCCTTGGGGGACGCCAATGGCTGATATCAACAAATGCATTTATACTAGTGGATACAGTGCAGCCGTCACCCCTGCTGACAATTTGTCACAGTGACCAACTACAGAGCTGCAACTGAACAATTCTGTGCGGCCCACAAAGCATTCTCTACTTACATTACATTATAAATAATAAATGTGTGAAAAAACACAAAATCTGGCATGAGAACCCTCGGGGGGGAGGAGCTGGAAAATGCTGCTGGTGAGAGGGATGTTTTTAATGCCAGCAGCCCCTTTGACCCAGCCCAAGACAAACCAGCTCATTGTCATTCCAAGTTCGCCAAATACTGACCCTTTTGTGGAGCCCATCAGCATGTGATGCCAACAACGAAGGCACCCTTCGTCATTTCTCTACGATGCACAGAGATTTGAACTAACTCCAATGCCATTCCATCAGCAAAATGATGCTCAGACCAACTGAAGTGATAAAAAGAGTAAGAAAGTAAAGGTATGACACCAATAACCATGTCTCATGTGAAAACAAAATTCAGTGCCATTTTACGGAAATGTTACACAAAGGTAGGGAGCTACACTGGAGCTGGGGGGACATATTCAGCCCCTCCAGCTGTCAGTTGGAATCGAACAGGGAAACAAAAATTCATAACTGTAAAGCAAGAAAACAGCTATAAAACAGCTGTAAAACTGATAAAAATGGCACAACAGAGTCAATTATTGCTCTTTGTATGACTTTTTAAACCACTTAGATGTAATATTTGTACAACTAAGGGTGGCCTAATCTCAGTGGAAAGTTTCAGGGATAAATCAGTCCAATTACATTCCAAAGTCAACAAATACTGCTTTGTCATTTCAGTGTAAAATACAGACGCATAAGGCCACCGAAGTGTTGTGATACGCCACCATTCGGTCAGACAGCACCTGTTGTGGCAGTATGTTATGCTGCTGGACAGTGTCAGGCGTCTATACACAACTATGTGCGTTTCTGGCATAATCCCACCATGTGCTTTTGTTGACATCCTGGCATTTGGTTGAAGCATCCCAGAACCACAAAAGCAAACAGAGGAGGATACCTCGAGGGTTATATGTGATGTGATAATCCGTAGTCAATATGCGACAGCTTGGGATGAAAACGTGTTGGATGAGTCAGTGGTTTCAGAAAAAAAAGACATGAATGCACACGTGCAATGAGCCACAAAACACTGAGGAAAAGGAAAAGATGGTATTTTTTTACCGTATGTGCTGGATGATCAATGTACCCAAAATGGACGGCATCTTGGAACAAAGTAGTTTCAATAATGCAGATGTTTAGGTGTCCTCATCAAGTGCCCAGTCCACCGAAATTGACTCTCTTTGACACAAAGAAGTTGTGTTTTCAGATTTTCAGGACTTTTGGCTTGTCACCTTGTCACTCAAGACAGATTTAAAGACATTTAACATCACTCATGGTCAGACAGCTGCTGTCATCAGCATCGTGGGCAAATATTTGGGGATAATGAGTAGGCACACATTGCAGATGGGAGAAAAAGGGGTGGAAGATGTGCATGTCTCTTTCACTGCAGCAAATTTTCATCCTTTGGAAGGGGCTTGAAGGAACTAATCATCACTCTTTTTTTATTGTTTTTCAGGATTTTTGGGGGGGATTTTGCTTTTATTGGACAATATGGAGGCAGATGGGAAAAAGACACATTTACAACTAAGTGTGTGTCATACATCATGTGACCACCAGCCACATAAAAACAAACATGTGTCATCTCACCCTTTGAGCTCTGACTACGCTCTGCAAGTTAATTCAGAAAACCAAAAGCTTAAAACTGCCCCATTAAAAGACGTAACATCGACTTTGTGTGTTGTGAGATCACTGCCTCTGAAATTCACCTTCATGTGTTGAGCCTGTTGAGACCGAGCTGTAAGGCCTTTCACTTCAAAAGGTCGTGAGCAGCATGAAATAAAGTAATTACAACAACATAATTGTGTTTATACAGGAGTCAGAACAAAGACCTCTTAAAGAGAATGTAGCCGAGTGTGTACATTTTGCTCGTAAGTGAAACATTCATTACGCCTGATCAAAGTACATCCAGCGGGGGAAAGAGTGGGAGGAGAGACGAAAGCATGATGCAAGAGCCGCATTTCATTTGCTTTAAGGGACGACAGCAAAGAAAAACGCAGCCTGCAGCCTCAGTGCCCCGTCCTAATGTCGTCATCATCATCACGGTGAGGGAGTCAGAACAGAACAACAGAGGGAAAGAGAGTTTACCACAGGAAAAGTATTTTTCATTCAGTGTACACTAAGGGATCTGTGACGAAGGCAGAAACAGAGGAACATGAGTTTGAGTGTTCCAGTGAGATAAATCCGACAGCCCGCAGCATCATTTGCATTATAGTCGAGTTTGGTCTCCGAAGTTTAAAAGGTGTTTTTAACACTGACAGCAATTTGTTATGTTGTTTAGTATATAATTATATAATATAACATATATATATATATTTTTGACGTCACTGACTCCATATGAAGACCCAGCCATATTTGCTTTCTTTATTATGTTAAATCGATGCACTTTTATCAAATCAGGCCCCAAAGCAGTGATCACAGCGTAAAAAAATCTTACTTTGAACTCATCACATGCCACTGCTCGTTCAGTGGACTTTTGACGTCCACACATGATTTGGCTGGGTACCCTGGGTTCATTTGTTGTTAACATCATGGGATGGCGTGTCAATTTCCGCCTGTTAAATGCAAACACATTTTCATCCCAACTCGTCACATTGTGCCGCTCTACCTAATTTCTTTTAGGTGTCATTCTGCATCACTGTTTACACTTTGGGATGCTGCGACCGGGATGTCAACAAATCCACATGGTGGGATGAAGCTGCACAGTCCTCATGATTAGGATTAGGCAACAAAGCCACGGGTGGTTAGATTGAGGCAAAACGCAAGTGGTAAAGTTTAGGAAATAAAGAGAGAGCGGACTCCAGACTCCCACACACGACTGGTTCTGTCCGACTGTAGTCTTACGTGACGCTGCCCATGCATGCTGCTTGTGAATACGCCTTCTCTGTAATTGCTGATTTTGTGGACTGCTGTTGTTAGCACAAAAGCCATGTTAGCTCCTACATTTTATGTTTAAAACCTGCATTTTTTTATCCATCAGTTTCTATCAGCTTTCCTCTTCCTGCTTTTCACAAACGTGTTTTTTTGTGGGACTGAAAAGGTGTCTGATTTTCAGGTTTTAAGCCATTTACATAAAAAGGTATTAGAAATACTTTGTGACTCGTCACCCCATGTAACGATGAAAGTGAACATGTCTGCATAGAAACTTTAAATCTTAACATCAAGTGTGAGTGTGAGACTTTGCGAGTGTGTTGTCACGCTTGTGCTTAAAATAACCCAGGTGCAATTAATGTGTTCAGCAAGCTTGTTGAATGCAAAACAGTCTGCTGTGTGTGTGTGTGTGTGTGTAGTTTATTAACAGATATGAAGCTCTTCACACGCTGCTGAAACGCTGCTGCCTGTCTCATTAGAGCAACTTTTACAGTGTGAATGTTTTGCTTGTGTGCGTTTTCCTAGTTTTATGTGTGTTAGTTTGTCTCCTGGAGTGTTTGTCGAGGAGTGTGTGCATCTTTATTGGAGCTGAAAAACGTTCCAAATGCAAATCTGCGTGGAAACGGCGCCAATTGCTATAAAAACGCCAACATTTTCAACCCCCATTATTCATCTTCTCTTTATTTCTCTCCTCTGTCGATGAATGACTGCAACCCGTTTCATCTGTTCTGTAGGAGTCCTGGCAGGAGGGAGGGATGAAAAAGAGGAAAGCAAGAAAAGGGCATGCAGTGAGCCAACCACGGCCTGGAAAAGAGGGATGCTGGAGATGTTCAATTAAGCTTCCTTTTTTTTTCCCGGGCACCCGGTGGTTCGTTAATCTGGTGGAGATAAATATTATACCGCATTAGCTTCATTTATCCTGCAAAATCAATTCTCTCTTCCCCCTCCTTTTCCCCGTTTCTCACTCACTTCTCTTTCACTTATTCAAGCTCACAGAGAAAAAGTGCCAGAGAAAATAAATTGCTGCCTTTATAATAAGTGGTCCTAATGCAGATGAATAGTGCTGGTTCTCAGAGCCGCGAAGCCTCTCACCCGTCTGCCACCTTCTTTCATTTAGCTCCATAATAAACAGCAAGCACAACTGGAAGCAAACTCCCAGTGCTTCAGTCTTTTACTCAAATTTTTTAGGATTTTTTTTTTTTTCACGGCTGCCTGGAGCCCAGTCCAGCCCCCACTGTAGAGCTGATAAGAAATAGTCTGTATTTTTGGTGATACACAAAAATAACTAAATTAATGCTAATTACAGAGCAAAACGAATTGACTCATTTTCTGTGGCTGTGGAGGAGCTTTGAGAAATCTGACAAATGAATCACGAGGCATCATTTGACTGATCTCAAGTCCAGTTTACAGTTTGAGCATTATGCATTTACCAGACAGGGAGGGGAATTATTTCTCAATGTCCTATGTGAGTCTGCAGCTTCATAGGAGTGCAATACTAAATTTTTGCTGCACTAAATATTAAGAATCCAAATACAGTCTATATGCCTGTGTCTAAAAAACATTAACTTGGTTTACTTTTATTCTGTCACAGCAATTCATACATTGCAAAACTTTAAACAATACAAAACAATTGCAGATAGCATGGAATGAAGTTTGAGTATGGGATGTGGACATGCAATGATAAAAATGAAATAATAAAAGCTATGTCACACAATATATAAAAAAACTGTAGAAAGTAAGAGCAACGGTAACTTCATGAATTATTTAAATCTTCTGAGGTTCGACCGAACAGAAACTTCGTAGGCTGACAAATGAAGCCAATGGGACCTTGCCAAAAACTGCAGTTCATTGAATGACCTGTATAGTTGTATAGTTGTGCATATTTAAGTGCAGGGCTGCTACATTCTGTCATTCAGATCCACCCTCCCTCCTCCACAGCGTGTGGCGAGGTGCCACAAGACGTAGTTGTCGAGTAGTGTATGAAATAAAAGCTAATGAAATGGACTACATGTGATTTAAATGCATGCGTAAATTTCACGTCACTTTGGGGGGGCTGCACAAAGGCTTCTTAGGGCAGCCGTTGGCCCGGGGGCCACATTTTCAACAACTATGACCTAAGTGCTTTTCTGCACAGCAAACATAACAAACGCTGTTTTGTTTTTGTAGCTCAAAGGCTTGCTTTACTCAAATGATTAAAATTAGTAGATACATTTGAAAAAAATGTTCTTGCCTGCCTCTGGTTGTGGCGAAGAAAAGGGGGAAAACTAAAAAAGAAAAATATCAGCTTTTCAGCTTTTCTCTTCACAAACAGTGCCATTTTTCTGAATAGTCCACATCCACAGAACTCACTGTCTGTAGTCTCCAGTGGAGCTTCTTTCCACTGAAGAAATAAAAACTGTTGACAGTCTACTTTGTAGAAAACACCCCATCATCCAAACTCATTAGACGAGACCTCCCCCTCCTCACAAATCCCAATTTAACCCCTGGTTTCAGCTACACTTTCAGGTCATTGTTTTGGTTTTCTGGCCCATTACTTTGCGTTCACTCAGTGCTCTTATCTGTGTTCCCAGCAGCAGCAGGCAGCTTGTTTCAGCGCTACAAACCCAATACGCTACCTGTCCAGCATCAAACAGCAGACAGACACACTCAGCAACTAGCTGGTGAAGAAAGTGGAGCATTTAGGCACTAATGAGCAAGAGATTTCCCTCAGGAGTCAGGAAGAGACCGAGAATAGAGCTAAAAAGAGTAAAAAGTGGACTCCAAATGAATCCTAATGTTTCTCCATTTCTGCTCGATGTCTAAATAAGCACTGTTTTGTGAAAAACTGTCATATCAAAGGAGATACACTGGTGTTGTGTTTACTGAATTAAAGTACATTTCTGCCCCTCTTTCAATCTTTGAATAAAGCTGAAACTACCTGTGTTTTTCCACAGAATATAGACGAGAGCTGGTCAAAGGCAAAGTGTAAAAGGCAAAGCTCAAAGAAGTTTTGGTCAAAAAGAAACCCAAAAAAGCTTGAATAAAGTGCTTTATATATGGATCCACAGTCCTTCACAAAGGCACACGTGTTGCATACGATCACAGACTGTGTACATAATGCAGAACACCTCTGATGGCCGGTTCAATATCCACGGAGTGAAAGTGAGGTGAGACAGGGTGAGAAGATGATGCATTCAGAGAGAAATATAAAGCCGCGCTCACACTTTTGGAAAAGGTGGAAACACACCCCGTGTATTTCTCCCCACATTTGCATGAAGCACTTGTTTCTACACAGTGGAAAAGTAAGAGTCTGGAGTGTTTGTGTGTGTTGATGTCTTCTAGTGACAAAACAGATTCATGCTTGGATGGAAAGTCAAGACTTGAGAACGCACAAGCACTAAAATGAAAAAAAGGGGGGGGGGGATTAAAATGTCTCACATTTTCAAGCTATTTTATCAAGATCTGAGCACTTGAAGATTCAAAAGCTTGTCCACTTCAAAAAAAAACATCCACACCTAGCTCGCTGCATTAGGTTGGGATGTGACAAATGGCGATTTTCTTCATCTCAAATCGATTTTACTCAGTTTGGCTTTTGCACACCTAAATTTTATGAAATTTCGCCACTGGAAATCTTTTGATAAAACTAGGCTGTCGATGCAGTAAATAACCAAATACTTTGAAATAGTGGCACATGGTCAGAGCAAACAGCCCGTTCTCTTTCCAAAGTCATAAAATCATGCCACTTGTGTAGTGATATCACCATAAGATCCCAACGCCAAAAGCTGCCTTTTACAGAAAAAAAAGAAAGAAAAAAATACATCATAAAACCACTCAATGTCTATATACCACTTTCTGAAGAAATGCAAACATCAGATGACCCCAACGTGCTACGTTCTTTAAAAAAAACATCACTAGCAGCATGTTTTTATCCCTGTTGTAGCCTGAAGCTCCAAGTTTGGGAGCCACGTTCACGTATGCACACTTGCGCAGGACCAACAATAGCTTGCAATATCTGCACGCCTGAATTTTCATTTTTGGGCGTTTTGCATTTAAATACAGAAAATTACAAGACAGTCTGTTCCTTTACAATCTAATCTGTGCTTAGTCATTTATTAATAGTGTTCTCTAAGCAGCTAAACAGCAAGTGTAAGCTGTGAATTGTTGCACACCTGCATGCTAACACACACACACACACACACACACACACACAGAGGAAATAATTATGTTTTTCACAGCTCACAAAGAAGTCTGTTCCAAGGCTGAGTGTAGGTCAAAACGACATTGCGAGCACATCGAGATTGAACAGAAACTGTAGCTGCACATCATGAATAACCCTCAAGGATTCAGGCGCCCCACCTCTCCTCTGCACCTTTGCCTATTTTTCCACTTCTATTTCAGTTCTTCTCTCCCTCCTTCAGTCACTTCTCCATCCTGTTTGCCTTCATCTTCTCTCTTTCTTTATCTTTTCCATTACACCTCTGTTTCTGTTCCCTCTCTCTAATGTACCTCTCCGCCATTCCTCAACCACTTCTTAGCCTCTCTTTCCACCTTTTCACCCATTTCTCATTATCTTTCCTCCTCTCGTCCCCCCGCTTCATTTCTTTACTTCTTTCCTTCTCTCCTTACCGACACTCCTGCTCTCCTCTTATCTTTCCCTCTGTTTACCTGTTCTGCTCTTTTCTCTCAGTGGCGGCTGCACTCTGACTAATTACCCTTGTCAACACAACTTTCCATTATTGACAATCAGGCTCTGGCGAACCTTCAGTTGCTTCTGGCTACAATTCTCTCCTCCATTTGCTGGTGAGGGTCATCTGTACACATTACAGTTAAATCTATGCAGGTAGTTTCTGCTTTTGGGGTCATTTGCTCCAGAAATGTGTCCTTGTTTGTGCAAGGTTAAAGATGAGAAGGAGTTTTGCATAAAGCATGGTGAGCATTACCAAAACGGAGAGCATGCAGAAGAGAAATTTTACATTTTTTTATTATGACTACTCCTTGTTTCAACACAAAGCTTTGACATCGAATGAACTCATCTGCTGCAGGTTTTGTTGGATCAGTTGTAACTGTGGCCCCTGTTTGTACCTCTCAGATATTATCATTACATTCACGTCACATAGCGAAGCATCTCTTTCTCTGAAAGAGAAAATCCAATCTTTAAAGATCGAGGTCGTTTAACAACTCTGATCACAGTCTGAAAGAGACTCTTCCAGACACTTGTGTCCATCTGGATCCAAAAAACATGACATCCACTTAACAATAAAAATACTATCCCATGTGTCCAGTCTAGTTTTTGATTTTTAAAAGGTGACAAACATGAAATTATTATACATTTCCAAAAAAATGTAGCATGATACATGACTTTTTTTTCGCGTTATATCCTAACCTGCAGCACTTTAGCGGGACACAATGCAGCGGCGTATCATATGGCCGCGACCGTTTCGGCCCGTGTGGTAATCTATCATCACACTGCAAAAGTTGGATGGTTGAATCAGTGTCTTCCGCTGAAATAACTGACAAAGAGCCGGTATTTGATGACTTCAGAACGAGGATGGGCTGGTACATAAAACTTCCACAAAAGCTGCCTCTGTGCATCTACGTCAGAGTCCGTGATCATTGAAGAAAATGGCTGTATATGATTGGTTGGGACTGAGAACAAGCTGGATATACATCGATTGAGACAAAATTTGCAAACAGGTTTAAATCTTTTTTCTTTTTTTTATCATAGTTGACAGAATATTTTTGATCCAGATGGACTGATGCATCCATGATTCTCTGTGAACACCTTCACACCTGTTGTGCTGGAAGTTAAAAGTTTGTAGGTTTTCCAGGTTGTTTGTCTTTCAGAGGAACAGATGCTGAGTTATGTGATTTCAATATAATGAAGTTAGGTGCAGACGTGCGACACCACATTTGTTTTTCATTGTATTTTTTTCTGTCCGGTGCTTAAATTGACTACCGAATAATTTGCCAAGATGTGGATGCCAAGTTAGTTTGTAGCTATTAATACCAGATTACTGTTTGGCATCTGACGACTGCAACCAGCCGCGTCCCGACGACCGCTTAGAGGAGAACAGATTTTCATTATCAGGACATAATTCAATTATAAGGTTGATTAAATTAACTTTGTTGTCTCATCCACTGTTCATACTGCACATACAGTATGTACGTGTGCAACATGAAATCAAAAGTACCCCCCCCCCCAAAAAAAAACAAAGACCAAAAAGAGAATGGGAGAACAGAAGGAAAGTTTGACATTTGGAGAGGCGTAAATAATGATGAAAGGAGTGCTGGCTTTGATGTCTGCGGACCTCGAGAGACATCCACAAGAGGCGTTTATAATTTTCACTATTTTAAGCTATTCTGGGGAGACAACTCAGGTGAAGAGGGTAAAGTTCTGAACTAAGAGATACCATCATGAAACTTTCCCGGTTGATTACATTATTTTTTGTATTACAAGATTTCTGAAATGTTATCTTTAAATATACATATGAGGCATTATGTGATGAAATATGCTCTAATTTGCAGAATTTCCAGAACAAAAACCCGAACAAAGTTCTGTTCCATTTTGTTTTCATATTTGGGTCAAAGGTTTTTAATGAGGGAATTTTTTATATCTCTTTTCATTACTCCATAAATGAGAATAATAAACTGTTATATAAATCAGGCTATGACTGATATTTCAACAAAACACTCTCCTTTGGAAAAAATTAAAATTGAAAAGTCGGTGTGGAGAGTTTTGGCTCAGAGTATGAGAAAAAACGTATTTGGAGGAAACTTCCTTTAAAAAAGACTACAAGACCAGATTTTAATATCACCATTAAATTTACCCATCTGATTACGGACATTAACATATATACATATATACAAATGAGGATTTCTCAAATAAAATATGTGCTGATTTGCATACATTTCCAAAATAAACACTGGATAAAGCCACGTTCACTTTGTTCTTTTACAGGGCCAATTTTGGGCCAATCACTTTTTATCACACCATGATTCAGAAAATACTTTCAACAGCCATTAAAAAAATAATAATATTTTATTACATTCTATTATTTACATTCATAATTATGATGATATATGAACAAAAAAAGCATTAAAAAAAATCAGAATATGGATAGGAATACAAATTGGAGGTTTGGTGTAATAAAGTCTCACTGAGGTTGATATTTTATTATTTATTTATTTTATTTTTTATTATTTTTAGCGGGAAGTCTTTCCTGAGGCTTGGATATTCTCCAAAAGGTATCAGAAAACACCTATTCTAGTCTATCAAAATGCACTTAAACTTGAGTCAAAGCTTCATCCTGCAGGTAGTCCTGCACGCTGCCTCGGCTTACGTATAGAATCCATCTCTAAGTGTCTGTGCGGGGGGGTAACACCGGAGAGAGAACCAGCAGACCCTGGATCTGCACTCTCCATTAACATACTCAGCAGCTGTGAAAGGGCACACGCTCAGGCCGCCTGGAGATTTATCAGAATGTCACCGTACACCACATTAGCCCTGACACCACACACACACACACACTTTAGTCGTCACGACACCAGCGACCCTGGTGAAGCCAGGGTCAAACTGATATGTCAGAAGCAGTCATCTCATTCCAACATGTCACACAGGTCGCCCTTAAGTGCCCGTGTGTGTGTTTGCGCGACTTCCCGTGCAAGTTATGCGAATCTTTGCGTTTAAAGTGTGTCTGCGTGTGCATGTTCTCATTTACATAACTGTCCAGACTTTGTTTTTCTACCCTGAGCTGATGTTTGCTTGAGTGAAAGACAAATAGAGGTCTAGCAGCACCTGCGTTTCCACTCTGAAAGCAACCTTCAGCACATCAAAGACGTCTGGCTTGTGCTCTGCAGCCTTCTTAAATCATTAAACACTCTCTTTAATCTCACACACAAACACACACACACACACACACACACACACACACACACCCCCCTTTGGCTGCATCAGTGATATCTTCTGTATCAGGGCCGCGATCAAAAATGAAAGCATGTCAGAGAGATGCTGCAACATCCTCTTAAGACGCTTTAATTTCGACTTCACATTTAAGGATCACAAACAGCAACCTTTAAATGTTTTACATTAACACGGTGACAGATATGGCTTTTTGCATTAGTTTCATTGAGATTAAAGGCAAAAAAATAGCACAGAATACACACTTTTGATTGTATTCAATGCTTTTGTTTTGCTTTGACACGTTAAACCTTACGTGTCAGAGCATTAATGAGGGTGATACACACAGTGCAGGACAGCCGAGTGTGTCTGCAGGCGCCTTACAAATCAGCCCTAATTGCAGAGAGTGTTTTTCCCACAGGACTTAGAGGCTTTTTGTTTGTTTTATTCTGTTGATGTGATAAATGAGGCTGCTGTGGATCAAGAAAAACCTTTCAAATTTGGACTGCTCCTTAAAACGGCTTCATTTCATGTTTTTCACTTTAATGCAGCTGTCCGGATGCACTGCGAGATCTAGATTTTGACTCAAACATACAGAGTGAACATGCCTTCAGCAGCCGCTCCACTGAGCGCAGCTCCTCCACTCACAGAGACACCATAAGATTGTAAATTTGCAGAACTCCTGGGTCATTAAGTCTGTGAATTAAAAATAAGAACAAGATTTGAACATATGTTTAAGAAAGTGTGGTGCAAAGTGAGCTCGACTGAGATGCTGCAGCCCGAGAGGCGGCTAAGTGGTGCTCTGTGTAAGTGCTCTGTATTAAACCTGTGTTAGTATGCACTCAGCACGTTCACACGCTGACACGTGCTGACCGGTGCAAGCTGTACGTAACGACCCGCAGCTGCTATACACTAATGCAAAGGACGCATACACACACTAGAAATATATTTCTCTTTTTTTTAGCACAATTTATTTTTAAGTATTTTTGTTTTTTAAGTATTTTTGTTTTCATCGTATCAGGTTCATTACTTCATCAAGAAACACATTAAAATATAACAAAAATTATTTTTCAATATTTTTGTTATATTTTATAACTTTACATTTTTCATCATAACAGGTTTATTATGTTTTCTTCATGAAACACAATATTGCAGAGATCAGCAACCTTATTAATATGAAATTTTAAATTTCTTGTTAACCCTTTAAAACCTGAACCAATGGGCTTGAAAAAACACATGGAAAGAAGGCAAAATCGGACAAAAGAAATTGGATTGGACAAAAAAAAAGATTTTAAAAAAGAAAAAAGAAAAGAAAGAAAAGCATGAAATTACCTGGCAAGGGTGCTAAATTTAAAAAAAAAAATTTTTAAAAATGTGAATATACTCACACACACAACGTGTTCAGTTATCATCGATACTAGGCGTGGACATTTTGGCTATCTGTGAACAAAATGTATTTCTCGAGATAAATATCAGTATCTCAAGAAATATATTCTGTTTTCTCTAATGAAGTAAGTATCTTCTTTTCTAACAAATAATTAAATCAACTAAATAAAACAGCTGATACCACTGTGATTCATGGCATCTTTATTTTCTGCACTCTCCTCCTGCTCCGAGCTTTATTTCCAGCTCCTCCTTTACTTCTGCTCTCCGTTTATTCAGAAACGTCTCCCTCATCATCTCTTCACTCGGCTCTTCCTGCCTTCCATGAACACAAATCAATTGTTGGATGCTGCACTTATTTTTAGATGCCTTTCTTTGATCCCGAAACAACTTGATCTTGTGTTTCAGGGCAGATTGTACTGAGTGTCTCCGTCTTTCACCTGCTGGCTGTGTGCCGTGTTCATGTCACGTCAGTATGAGAGTGAAAAACAGCTTGTTAAAAGAGCTGTAACAGGTCGCTGCCAGTGTCAGCCCTGGAATCACATGACTGGAGATGTTATATATGTAGCAGTTTGTTAACAAGTTGCACCAGATTTAAATGAGCTAAAGGCTAAAGTTCTCTTTAAATGAGCTTCATTTGTTCGATTTGTGTGGATTTTTATTTTCATGGTGGAAAATTCTGCATTTCATGCTGTCAGGTGGGAAATATTATAGCTGTTTAATATATTCTCATCCCAACTCGTCAAATATTGCTGCTTGGTCAGTGCCGTTCATTTCTACATATGATGAGCCAGTTATCCTCCTGCGTATGTTGCTGATGTTTCGGAACAGCGTGTTCAATGCTGTTTTCAAAATATGCATAGTGTAAGAAATGTAGTGTTTCTGTGCATTAGAAGAGGTATTTCAATGATAAAGCAACAAAAGCAACAAAAATCGCTTGATTATCATTAGAAAAAATCATGTTTTGGCTTCAAAATACCCACTTATGGTGGTTTAATAATAACAGGAAATGCAGTAAAGGGTCATTGAAACACACTCATGTTTGGTCCCTAAAAAGCAACTGAAATGCAAGTTGTGTTGTTTAATGCTCTGCAGACGTCCCACCTAGTGTCACGTCATCCAACATTTTCTCCCGGTGACTGGACTGCTCAAGCCAAAGAGCCTTAACAAATCTGAAGTGGTTTCTACTGATTTGATTGTTTTAAAGTTATTTCCATGTCCATTTATGGTGAACTGTGAGTGAGGAAATGAGGCAGGTACTTGTGTGCCCAGTGCCACAGATTTATAAAACAAAAACCACACAGCTTTATAAATGTGATGAAAAGAATGTGTATGCATCTGTGCATGCACACAGTTTTAGTCATGAATCTAAACAGAGTCTTACACATGGACTCTCTTCAGGCAAGGCTTTGTGTCAGGGCTGAGAAATTAGGTGTAACATTTTTTAATGGAGACAAATTTACTCAAGACAAATGCACTTTAGAATCTGTTCTGAATACTCCGACTGAAAGCATCGTCTGGTTTGTGATTCTGTGCACGGATATGAAGTGATGGACACGGTTGTGCAGCCCTGTGAAACAGAAAAACACTGAGCCTAAAGGTGTCATTCATAACTGCCCCGTACCTCCCACATGACTGTGGAGGAGAGAACAGCTGAGATATCTATGGATCATACCATGACAAATCCGCCAGCAGCCCACGCTGCTGTTGCCGTACCGACACTGTTGGCAGCGTGTACGCTCTGAGATTGATGAGTTCAGGCTAAACTGATCCATGGAGCTGACACAACGCGCGCTGACATAAAGCAGAGTCCTTTCACACCATCCAGCTCACTTAGCGTGAAATAGCATTCACTCTCATCTGTGCTGGGACAAATCATGTAGAGAAAATCTTTGCTTCACAGATACCAGCTTCATAGATAATAAGCATGACATTTCCCTGACAGCAATTAGTGCTTCCCTCATGTCAGAGCAGAGATTAATCTCGCCATTATTCTCTAGTTTCTACCACCGTCAAATAAACCTCTATTTGACTCCAAATAATCATGTCTCACTGTATACATCTCAATTTCACAGGTGTTCTGCTGAGTGTAAAGTCTGATATTTCTGCAGAATATCCAACAAAACTGTGATACAAGCACAGACGCTGCAGTCGTTTCCTGCATGATAATGAAGCATAAAGTATTAAGCAACATGTAAATCTTTTAATGATTCTTCTTTCTTTTTTTAAAATCTGCTTCAAATTGGCTTCATTCGAATATGCCGCTGATTTCTTTTGTGAGAGAACGGTTGATTAATCTGATTGGGATGTTTTGCAATTGTGTATATGATTTATTCCTTTCAGCTTTTAACAAAATACAGAAATCTGATGCTATTGTAACAATCAGTTTTTCAAATCTGAGCAACACATTTACTTCCAGCCTGTTGGACTGAGTGAAAGACCTGCACTCTCTAAAAAAAAACTGCATTAGCATATTATTTGAGACAGAATACATTTTTGAATTATGTTGGCTTCTTAGGGCACTGTTAGGAGCAATGGATTTAAATGTTGTATAGTACCATTAAATATATAATTTTGGCTGTGGTTCTGTTTCTGTTATCAAGGATGTCTGGATTACCCTGCTTATTGTGCCACCATCCCGACCCAAACCTCTAAGAAAAAAGGAAACAGACTTTCAGTGAGAAATGATTAATACCGTATGCCAGCCTACGCTTTATCTTCCCGTAAGGAAAAATCTGCTCAGGTTCAGATCTGGTAGGTAAAGAGAGATTGTCTGAAAATGTGAAACAGTGTTTTTTAGATGGAAGTCGGTGAAAAGTTTTGTTGATCAGACATCACTGTTGGCTCATAAAGATTGTACAGGATCCTCTGGAGTCTTACGGACCAATGCTGCACCCACATCCCGACATACAGACTGTAAATACAGCACGAAGAAACTTCATCAACCTCCATATTATATTTATGAGTGGAGATATCGGTCACTTATTACAGCTCAGCTGGTCTCACTCCGAAATTGTCAAATACTCCCGTTTGTTGAGAGATTTCGGCATCAGACATCAATGCAAAAAGCCATCTTTTGTGGTGGTACGATACGCCAACACGGTCTCATTTCAACTCGTCACATTGTGCTGTTCAGTCAGTGACCTTCTGTTTATTAGGGATGAGACTGGTTACCGATATTTGGAACCAATATGCATTTTCAATAAAAATAACTCCAACACAAAAACTTTGTTTAAATGCCTTTAGCAAATGTTTAATCAAAACCAAAACTTACAAAATCATATACAGAAAGTTCCCTGCAACTTTTTTCTTTAATAAAGTTCAGTGAAAATTGAAATGAAAAACGAATAAGTGAAAATAGCTCCCTGAGGCTTTACAAAGTAAAGGTTTCTCCCATCCTGACGCTTGCTTTGCATGTATTGCAGATCGCCTTTCCTGGTGTTGGTTGAGTGTATTATGTTCACTTTTCCATTCATTAATTTTATCAGTAATCATTAAAATAAATTGCCAATACAGCCAGATCCCTACAATGAGGGTAAATAAGGAATTAGGGGCATTTTTTAAAATTTAAAACCATGAAGAACAAGCAGGCTAAATGATCTCTGTCTATATGTAATGCCATCCTGTTTCAGCACCACGGACAGCGCTGCACCATCACTCAACCTTTAACACAGTCACAGGCATACGTAATCGTTTCGCCATCTAACAGCAAAAATGTTCACTTGCTTGTGAGGCTTACAGTAATAAGATGCCAAAAATATGTAGACACCAAAATAACATGACAGCATACATCGCATTAATTTTATTATCGCCAACCTCCAGAGTAATACAGACACAAGGGGAGAATAACAATGAAAATTCCTTACAGTGACAGAGCGCTGTGCTTTGTATCTGGCCTGAATGGCAAATGTCAGCAACTTCTTTTGAAATAAGGTTAAATGCATCATACGCTATGCAGTCTCCTTCTTTAAGCTTTAACCCAAAGAAACTGCAGCTATAGTGCTGATGTAAACCCGTGCTGCACTTTGCCCCTGTACGTGTGTGCATTATGCTCTGCACCGTATCACTGTGTGAGCAAAGAGCAAATTTCTTAGGGCAGCTGTTCTGTGTGAGGTTTTGTATGTGATGGTGTGTAGCTTTCAAAATCATGCATGATGTAAATTTGGCAACGTCTGCCTTTAATAATCCTGCTCTTCAGCACTGACTCTTGTGGTTTTGCCATCAGTCAACACAGAAAACTCAAATTGTCTTATTTTACATTCTGTTTGTGTGCAGATTAAATAAACAGGATGCAATGTGTACTGAGCTTTAGAGGTACTTGCTGGTGTATTTTTGATAAGTATGCCCTGTATGCTAATGGCCTCCAGCTCCACACTTAACACACAGCACTCACAAACAAACATGAGAGTGGTATTGATCTGCTCATCTCGCTCTTGGACTGAAAAACGATTAAGTGCATAGTTCAAAACTTTTTTTCTTTAATTTGTACTAACAAGGACATTCTAAATAAATGAAGCCCATGAATACAAAACACTGATAGAGAGTAGACTGTGACCCCTTGTACACGGCATGAATTAAAATGCCCTGCACACTCTGCATTTTAATTAAAAAGCTCTGCAACAGATAGGACTTTGGGGAAAGTATTTTAATGACTCATGGCCAACTGCCCCAGGGCCCAAGACCTCCAGAGTTCCTGCAAGATCCATGTTCACGGGGTGTTAAGTTGCTTGTGGTAATGTAATTAAATGCAGATTTAATTTGGAATATACGTCATAATAACACCTAAAATTATGAGTGATTAACAGTCGGCATTATTACCTGCAGTGTATTTTAATCTGTATTGTAGATCAGGGTTTGCACTGTCATGAAAAACCTGGAAAGTAATCAAATTTGCAAAAGCAATTTCCAGGCCTGGAAAAGTTAAAAATATATCCTGAAAAGTGTTGAGAAAGTCATAAAAAACACAAGTTTGGAAGGCATGTTTTAAATAAATATTTTATTCATAACCAAAAATGTTTCTTTTAAAACTGCCAACAAGAAATCATCAAAATTATTTATTGCACACAAAAAATGTTTTTAAGACAAATATTTATTTAAAATATTTTTTCAAACTTTTTTCCAAAATTTAAATATATATATATATATATATATGTAAAAAAAGAAATTTAAGAAAAACATGCAGTGTAGAGGAATGACTTTTTAATAAAATAAATCAATAAAATAAGCTTAAAAATTAATAGAAAATAAAGCCACTTAAAGTTGTATCCCCTCACCTATGCCAAAATTAAAAATAAACTCCCTCTCCAGTGGTTAAAAAATGATTTGACATTCCCCTTTTTGCACCTCCTCTCTAATAAATAATGAGCAGACCCTTAGTTATATTTAAATCTTCAATTCTAATCCTTTTCTGAATTCATTGCTTTTAAAATAATATATATTTTTAAAAAGCCTTCACATAGTTTTTAATAAGAACCGATAAAGAGTGTCCACGATTGTTTCAGAGAATGTATGGTCTCAAAGTCATGGAAATATATTGGTAAAAATGTGCATAAATCCTAGTAAAGGTGCATTCAAGAGCAAAAGAGCTGCAGGTTCAGTCTGCTGTTGGTTGTGCTTGTTGAAAACTTGAGGGTGGCAGGTTAAGGCGCCGTTGGCGTATTGATCCTGCCGAGCAGCGACTTTAAGAAGTGAAAGGTAGGCCATTCCTCACTTCAAAGTTTTCCTGTACAGCAGTGAGCTTAACAAGGTAGGATTCTGTTAGCGGCTCTGAAGAGACGAACAAAGGCAGAGCGAGACCTGGAAAATGTGTATTTCAACAGGTTATGAACCTGTGAACGTGCTGCCTGAGCGGGAGTAATGCGAGTATCGGCACCTATACTGTGGATGAGGAAAATTATTCCGCGTCTCTGTGGGTTGTTGCTGCTGGGCATCGGTTGAAAGGAGTTGCTCATGCCTCTGCAAAAGGGTTCGAGATCCAAGCACTTTGAAATGCGTCAAATGGCCCCGGGCTACTGGACATCGGGGGGTGTTTGATTTGTCTCGGTTAGGATATCGACCACCGGGTTGGGTCAACGCAGCAACACAAGCGCTGCCTTTCATCCATCTTCCAACCTACCGCGCCCCCACTCCTCCGCTGCAGAAATGTAAAGAGTAAAAAAAAAACAGAATAAATATGCTTTTGTGGAGAAGGTTAGCAAAACTGTTCCACATGCAACAGACTAGACCAAAGACCAGGTGAAAAACCTGAGGGGTTATCCCGGATTCAGTTTGGAATCACAAATGAGAAACTTCACCAAACTGTTATCAAATATCAAAAATGTTATCAAATTAGAAATATTGCAAAGGTTAAAGTGTTTCTCTCTCAGGTTGACACAGGAAAAACAAATCCATGCCTTCATAACGTCTAGGCTTGACTACAGTAATGCCTACTTGTTTGGTCTGCCTAAAAAAGCTTCCTGCTGCCTACAACTTGTTCAGAACAGCAGCCAGAATACTAACAAAGACCAGACAGAACACAGAAAATTCCTGTTTTTACATCATAGCATTGGCTTCCTCTCAGTTTTAAAATGGATTTTAAGATCCTCTTGTTAGTTTCTAAATCATTGAATCTCTCAGACATGCCTTAGATATGTACCTTCAGATTCTCTACACCAGGCCTGCTGAGCGACCCAAGGATTCCTACAAAAACCCATGGAGAACCAGTAGGCGGGTTTCGTTTGGATTTGCCCAAAACTTAAGCAATATTTTCAAAATGACGAATGTGAATGTTATGCAACTTCTCCTCTGGCGATACCATTGGATGTTCAAAACATCAGCAGCTTTTTTTCCTTTTGCAGCCACTTCCCTAGCCGCCCAAGGCCACGTAGGCGTGTTATGGAGCCCCTTATATGTGGGAGCGGCCGTGTATGAGGGATTTCTGGAAGATGATAGTCCACAATTTCACAGAGAAATTGTGGATTCAAAACTTCCAGATGATCAGCTCAACTTTTGAAGAGTTATGCGATGCAGTAACACCTCCTCTAACAGACCCAAAGGGGCTAGTTCAACACTCTTTGTACCATGTGACCTATAGAAGCCAAAAAAAGTGTTTCCATTGTAGTTTTGCAAAATATGACTTTTTCAAATCACCTGCAATACCACCTCATGAGAGTGAATGCTTTTGCGATAAGTGGGATTTTTTTGCGAAACCGACATGTTCCCATTAGGCTTATTTTATTTTTGTAATTTAAATTTTTGAAACCCGCCTCGTGTTTTTAGCCACCGCGGCCCAAGTCTATGCCACCTCGAAACAAAGAAGCCACAAAGTTTATTTCGACTGCAGCTTGCAGCACACTGTGATTTATGTGAGATGGAGAACTGTTTTCATCTTTTTTACTCATCTACTGCGTTACTCTCTGTGCAAAATCTATATCAGATAAGCTACCTTTTTATTTTCAAATGTGCTTGGTGTGAGGGGGTAGCTTCTGTTGGCTTAGCTCTCTGTCTTGTTTTGCTTAATTTCTTTGCCTCTATAGTCATACACAGCTAACACGACTGCTCTACCTTTTATACAGAATGTCAAGGTGGCATAATGGTGCATTTTTTCAGCTTTGAACAGGCAGTGCAAAAGTGGCTCCTTTTTTGCAGGGGGCAGGGATTTGGTTTTGTTAAACCTCTGCTTAAGAAACCACACTGTGATCCAGGGTCTTTGAATAATAGACCGGTCGCTTTTCAAAAGTTAAAGAAAAAGTCGTGTCTCAGCAACTTTGCAACTGTGGTGGAGTTTAATTTTATCTTTTTGCAGCTTCTGTGTGGTGGCAGAGACAGAACAGAACTCACACCAACTGGATTCAGCCAAAAGAAGTGAAATAAGTGTTTGTTAGTCCATATTGTTCACAATGCTGTTGTTACAAGTGGTATTTTGTCAACTTGCCAGACGAGCCGTCAAGTTGGCATTTAATTTGCCAACATGTGTGCCAAGCTGAGATAGTGCGCACACCAGCACTGCTGCAGTCACATTTTGGAAAACACTCAAACATTTGCTGTAGGTGAAAAAAATACATAACTAAAATACTAAAATAAAATGCTCGTAGACATGCTGTCGGGGGCACAGGTCTGCTGCCACACTTCTCTCTCCAAAATTGCAGGGAAAGAGATGTTGAACACCGAAGTGGAGTCAAATAAAACTGACCCACCATTTCACTCTTGACTGTGTTTTTTTTTTTTGTTTTTTTTTTGCAATAAAAGTTGGTCATGAACTTTCCCCTTTTAAACACCTCAGTATTTTGCAGCCTAATTTTTTTGCCAATACCTGTCGCAAGGGGGGTAAAACCTGCACCAAAGGAGAAAAGGATAACATATGATGGAACGTATGGATGGGGAAATGGGGGACGGGGTAATCCTGTTAGCCAGCTAATCGCCATGGATATAAGGTCCACAGACGCCGTATGTTAGACACAGGAATCTGCACCCTCAGCATCACCACCGAGTGTGTTTGTGTGTGTGTGTGTGTGTGTGTGTGTGTGTGTGTGTGTGTGTGTGTGTGTGTGTGTGTGTGTGTGTGTGTGGGAGGGAGGGGTCTGGATATCCATTACCCATTATCATCCGGGGCTCTTGGGGATTACTGTGGATAAAGTGAGAAAGAGGGAGAGAAAGGGAGAGAATAGGGACTTAGTTTTATATCCTGCAGCTTTTTGCTCTGCTGTCCAGCTCCCCACAAAATCATTTGGCTGGCGGCAGGCTCAGAAGGCAAGAGTGCTGTAGGAGACATTGCACCCAAAAAAAAAAAAAAAAAAAAAGAAATTGAAAACCTAATTTAAAATGCTTAATAAGTCTGCAGTATGCTTGCAGTCAGAAAAGCTATATATGTGTTCTGCATCTTATCCAGTCTGTCAAATTGCAACTGCGAGAAGTTTCTGCTGTTATGATATTTGTCAGCACTTGTGGAAATACTGTATTTTAATTTTCAATATTTTTCATAAAGCACAGTAACAACTGTCTTTTTTGTGTAGCATAGGTCTTTTTTGCTGATCTGTTAACAGTGGGAAAAACATGCATCAGCATAACTTTTTTCAAGTTTAGGTGTCCTATACTACATAAAACTGTCATTATAACACTGGAGCTTTTCTGTATGTTTTGCTGCTTTCAGGTGTTTTTCACAGTTACCAATATGCACAGTGTTGGTTTGTGGTTTGAGTATTATCCCGAGTGAAGCCTGGACACAAGCAAGCACTTACTGGTAGCCATATTTAGAGTTCAGACTGAAAGTATTTCTTCAGTGACATGTATGTTTGATTCCTCTCTACCACAAGAGAAACCAGTCTGAGCTCAAACCATTGGGCCTTTCTTACTGTAAAGAATAAAGAAGATAAATAATTTAAAACTTAAAAAAAAATACATGGGCACAACTTAACAAGAAATTACCCCAAAATTAGCAACTGATAAACTATTTTTTACACAATTACACAAAAATTTGCAAAAAAAAAGAAAAGGTAAGTAAAAAAAAACAAAACAAACAAGGACATGACCTGGAAAAAAGTGCAAAAATATTCATTTAAAAAATATATATTACATATTCTGTAATATATTTTGAATACAATTATATATAATTTTAATGATAATAAATATAATTTCTTGACATTTTTACCTTTTTTTTTGGAAAGTTATGTTTTTCTATCCCTCTCCTTTTTTAACGATAATGTTTTCTTGTCACCTTTTACGAATTTCTTGCAATTTGGTCTTTGCCTTTTCCCATATTTTTTAAGAGACTTAAAACTTATTTTCTCAGATTCAAAGGTTTAAAGGCTTGTGAAAGGCATCTGAATGCAGCACAAGAAAAACTATGATATCTCCGCCTGTCTCAGAATGTCCACTCGGCTCTCATTCTCGCCATATAACTAACACTCATTTAAGTCATTTTTCATTGGTGTTACAGGTGAAAGGCAGGTTTGACTTTTTTTTGTGCCTGTTTCGTGTTTTTTGTGCTTTCCCAGGTGCCACCCTCCCCTCCTCCTCACCATGCAGAGAGTTGTGCACACTTGTGCCTAATCTGCTGATTAGCAGCATGCAGTATATAAGGACTGAAGGAGAACGCTGTCAGAGCCAGTGTGTCAGTGTGGGTGCTGTGTGTCTGACTGCAGACTGAAGAAACTAGTTGTAGTGTGCTGGTGTCTGTGACCTTTCACGCCTGTGTGGAGGGATTGTGGTTGACTCTTGGTTAACTTTTAGGCCTGGAACACTCTGAATAGTAGTAGAGTAGTGTTTGACAACAGCCATGCCAAACTGCAGCGGGTTGCATGCTGACGGTGTTTACACTGGCAGCATTGCTGCTGCAACATTTCTGCAGGGCTGCCTGCTTTGAGAACATTATTTCCACACATAAACAAAGATTCCACACAATCAAGAAGTCATGCAACTCCTGCATTGTTAAAAACATGTTCGTACAAATATCTGAAGGAAAGTTTGAGTAAAACAGATAAATTTGTATTCTTCATCTCTGTGACAGATAAAGACATTAAAGTTGTAGTGAAAGGTGGCCATAAAGAGTCCATATAATCATCAAAGCACCATTTCCACTTGTCTATTTTTGCTGACAACTGTGCGCCACAACATTTTGTCATTTTCACTTTAAGGCAACTTCTGGGTTAAGATTCTTCCTCCATTGGAATGAAAAACAAAACAAACAAAAATCTTTTCCTTTTTTTGCTAATGATTACTGAGAAAATTATAATATATTAATGTGGTTGGAACATAATTGGGTCATGAGCAGGTTAATTTAGTCATTTAATTGCAAATGTCAGCATGCTAACATGCTAACAAAGATAATGAACATAATGAATATTCTATCAGAAAAAAAAATCTTAACAAGATGCACACAGCTAAACAGTTATCTATTTTTCAATGCATGGTGTAATTAAGGACTTTTGGTTTTGCATATCCATTAAGGACAGATAGTACATATGGTGCAGTCAAGCAGGAACAAAAGGGTTCAGCACTTTACTCAAGGACACGCTAACGCAAATTAATACCTGCTGTGACCTGACAGTTCACCTCACCAGTCTAATGGTGACAACGCAGTTTGTTTTATCGGAAATAACACTATCTGTTCTGTTTTAAAAACCTGTCCGCATCATCATTCCTCAGACACAGTCCTCAGTGAGTGACGTCCTGCATCTGTTCCAGCTGGACACATCAAGGACACACACACAGCGGACAGTGACTCTTAAACAGTGTTTACATCAGACCTTAGGTTATTTCAAAAATGGGAATACCATTTGAATAAATGAATAAAGTTGCAGACTGCTCTTCTGCACGGCAGTACAGTACATGCACATAAACAAAATTGCATTCATATTTAATGTGTTTGAGCTGCCGTGTGCTCAGCGTATCATATTGCTGTTTTCGGGGCTTTTAGCAAGTCAAAATAGAGAGTGAACTCAAAAAATGTCTTGACCTTCTGAGCTGCAAAGGAGCTGCAAAGGTAATGCAGTGAAATGGTTAAAGTCGTAGAAACTACAAAAATGATAATTTCTTGCACATAAAAAAGTGACTGGAAAAGTGTCACGGGTCATTTGAGTTCCCAGCATGTGGCCTGAGGTTTCTGGAGCATAACTGAGCCATCAATTGGTTTTCCTTGTGTTTTAGTTTTGAATCAAGGCAGCAAAGGAACCCATCTGTCGTGCATCTGTAATGGCTTACAATTATGCATTATGAAGTGAATTATTACCGCATATAAGCTTGTTCCACGTCTCCTGGTTGTCTCACAAATTGCCTGACCTGTTGTGCATTCACAATCCTGGTTTTGTTTCATGAAAAATCTGGACTGGATTGGCAGGACAAGAGACAGACAAACAGAGAAGAGGGGTGTCAGTCAATATAGCCGACAGAACATTGTCAACAAAAATGCATCAGAACTCCTCCATCTAAACTTAGCTAGACATTAAGCCCAGCACTATTGAAATGTAGATTTTAAATGTATCCGGGGCATAAAAGAGAGCAGGAGGAGAGCCGGCATCAGGGCGAGGCTGAAATGACTTGGTCCGAAAGCTGTTTCTCTTCCAAACCTTCTTCTGGCTAATGTCCGGTCGCAGCAGAATAAAGTGGATGAGATGCGATTGAGGCTCCCTCAATAACGGGATCTCAGAGACTGCTCTGCACACATCTTCACAGAGAAAGCTTAGACGAGCTGAAAAATTCTCCATATGAACGAAACAAAGCCATATTGATGTCTATTCAGAAATGAATGGAAAGGCCACAGAATTTTTGAAACCCAAAACGTATCAGCGGTTTCAATCTTGTAGCAGTTAGATGTCACATGTTCTTGGGTGAGACTGCAAGTTAAATTTAGAGAACCCTCTAAAATGCCGACAGACAAGGCTGTAAGCCACAGGAAAGAGTGTGAAAATAACAGCGGTGTATCCCTGCGAAGCTTAAATGTGGGTTTTGATTGGCCTGTTCTGACTAAGAATGTGAAGCTGAGCAGAGGAGACAAAGACACCTGTAAGTGCAGGTAGGATGGAGAGCTGGACTGTAAAAATAGTCTTTAAGTAGCTTCACTTTGCAGATAATCTACTGTCTTCCAGCTCCTCTCCTCCACCTTCCTCTCACCTCCACTTGGGCCTTTTCTTTCTGTGTGCCCTCGTATCTTTCAGCAGAAATTACTCATCCGCAAGCCACCTACATTGAGAAAAGAAGCGAGTTATGAAATTATTGTCTTCTTTTGATAGCACTGCTCATCCGGAGTTTCTCCTCACAATAAAGACTCCCCGGCGTTTTCATTGATTGAGCCAGGTTGAGGTAGTTCATCTGACAGCCATTTTTAATTGCCTTTTTTCAATCCTCGTTCGACTATCGCCAATTTCCCTTTAATTATGATATACTAACTGCTAACTTTGACTGCCCCGAGAGAAGAGGGAGGTATAAAAATTACACGAGATTGCTGCAGAAAATCGAACTGACTCACTTCCCCGTCTTGTGTAAGATGGCGCCATCAATAACATTAGCTGTGAGACAGGCGAGGGACGGCGAAGCCAATTGGTGGGAAGATGTGATGAGCTGAAGTTACTGTTAGACTGCCAGTCAGTGGGGAACTGGGTCGTCCTCTTCATTACAGAGACTTGAGTTATGTTTAACATTATAATTTAGCGTCTTAAATAAAGATAAATGGTCGGCGCCATACTGAAGAGAGAAAAAAAACACAAGATAGAAGAGAGGTGGTGAAATAAATACATGATACCCTTCAAAAAAAACATGAGGGCAAAGCAGCTTTTGTTTGAGTTTAAAGATCCACAGCTCTGCTGATCTGCTTTATCAAGACTTTGAGGTTATAATATGATTGTGTTTGATTGACAGCGGCCCATAATGACAGATATTATAAGCAGAGTTGTGGACTGAAGTGACGTGACTTTGACACGAGTCAGACTGAGTCACAACTTTAATGACTTTTAATTGGACTAAAGACCTGCCACTGGAGCTGGACTGTAGCGATGCATTGTGACTTCACTTGGACTTGACGACAGCAGAGGAGGACTTGCGCACAGAGAAAAAAAAAAGAATCAGACTGAGGTCTGTATTTCATAAATCTGTATTTCTCATGTCGCAGTGCTGCACAGACAGTGAAAAAATGTGCAAAAGTGCAAACGTTTCAGTACACATGTAGATTACTCTATTTATTTATTTATTCTTTTTAATGGTCTCTCTGCATCAGTTGCCCCATTTCCAGTTTGTGTTCCACCATTCAATAACATTACACCAGCATTTGCTTGAGACTGTGTTTCTGAGTGTACAGTGCAGCCTGCAATCAATCAATCAATCAATCAGATTTATTTATAAAGCACTTTTAAAACAACCAGAGTCGACCAAGGTGCTGTACAAAGGAGGCATGATGGGTGCGATGGGCGTGGCGTTTACAAGCGTCCGCCTCTAACATGACACAAAACACATGCATCAGCAGCACTGATAAACAATAACAAAATCATAAAACAACAATCACAATTGTTTCCCTTGACAGCATGGCAGCTGATCTCGTCCTCTGTTCGGAGAGTAAGGAGCTCCTGAATCTAATCCTCCTGAATCCATTTTTTTTTTAAGACTTCTTTAAATTAGCTGCTGTGCTAACAGCTGCTATTCAAATCTCCCACAGTGGGCTGCGCGAATAAACATGTCATCAAACGTCACACTCCAGCCCATAGTCTCAAAGACGTGACCATGGGTGGCACGAGTCTCTGTTGCTACTTCCTGTCCTGGCTCACAGGCGAGACCACTCTGTCCCCCCTTTCCTCAACTGGATGTTTCATACAGACCAAGAGGAGGCATAACGGCGTGATATTTCCATCTTGAACAGCTCTGTAAATAATAATACCAATAATAATAATAATAGTAATACTAATAACTTTATTTGTATAGCACTTATCGAAAAAAAAGTTACAGTGCTTCAGAAACTGCATACAAATAAAACAAAGAAATATTCAGTTACAATAAAAAATAAGAAATAAATAAATAAATAAATAAATAAATAAATAAATAAATAAATAAATACAATAAAAATCACCAATAAAAATAGCAAAAGTGCAGACAAGAGGTGAAAAGACAAAAAGATACAAGCCCCTAAACCTCTGCGCCGTGAATCCACATCGCCTGTCCTGCATTCTCACAAAATGTGAAACGGCAGCCTCTTGTTTCATGGTAGCAACATTAAACATTATCTGTACCGTTTGTGCAAACTGGTGCCGACACAGTGCAGATCAAAGCAGGAGGTAACAGACGGAGAGGGTGACCTGATGGTGATTAACAACATTATATTGTGTGGGATGTCTGTGCACCAATCATCAGGTGTTGATATCAAAACGTTTGTCAAAGCTAAACATACATTATTTCATATCAGTTAGCTCTAACTCATCATTGAGACGCAGAAACTCGCCGACAAAATAAATCACATCTTCCACAGCGTGCCGCCTGATCTCAGAGGACACTCTGGGATATTATATAGGATTTCATCCAGCGTCTTTAATGCACCTTTAAATTGGCTCATTTGCAGTATTTTGTTTCTAAAGTGGCTTATTTAACAAATTACATTTCCTCCTGCCTAAGAAATAATTAAGTGTGAAATTTGATATTATATCACTGTTAGGAGGACGGGAGAGATTCACTCTATAATACAGAGAGATGAAAAGTCTGAAATAACTTTTGTTCACCATAAGTCACATAAGCACATACCTGCTGCTCATTATTTGGGCTCCAAAGGTTTCACAGTCACATATGGACTGTGCTTAACCCTTTAAAACCTGCGCAAATTGGGTCTATTTCTTTCAAACACATAGGAAGAAGGCAATAAGCAATGAAACAGGGAACAACTTGAAAGTTGCATTTTTTTTAACATGGAAATGACCTGGAAAAAGTGCTTAGAGTAATTTAAATATGCCTATGTAATTATGAGAAATGTAAATATAGGTTTTCCCTTAAAAATCATTTACAATTTGTGAAAAAATGTTATCAAGTTGCTCATTGCCTCTTTCCCTTTTTTTAAGAAATTACGCTAATTTCCTCAGGGATCCATGATTTAAATACTTTTGAAAGGCATCTAGAGAAATGGGAAAAGCTCACTGACTATGTTTGCATTCACAGCACATTACATATTTTTTTTATTTTGAGTGTTTATTATTCTTATTATTATTATATTATCATTTTAACATTTATGTTCTTTCTTTTTTTGAAAATGCTATATTTAGAATTAGTCTCAATTAAGAATATCCAACAGAGTATTCACATATCTCATTTTGGAATATTGAAAGATGAGTGTGCATGTAAACATACTCACCGTTCCATCAGTGGTGTCAGGCGGGCTAAACAAACCTCCAGAGCCACAATAAACCCTCAGCGGATCGTCCGTGCCGAGCATCTCCTCTCGAGTGCATGATCATAAATGCGTGCGAATACCATTTATCCAGCTCTCCACATCTGAAGTAGCGTTTACACAGACTCACTGGGGTATTTGTGCAGACTTTACATGGGCTCGATGCTTTTCGATACTCTCCGCCAGGACATGCAACAAGTCCTCAAACCTGAAGGACTAAATAGGTTTGTAGCATCTTCCAAAACAACCAGTCAGTAATTTGGTGACCGCTCTGACCTCTGAGGTTATAGATTGAAGCTGGAAGTCTGAAGGCAACGATTGAAGCCATGGCTAAAAGAAAATTGTATTGATAGTTGCCCCGAGATAAGATGTAAACAGCAGTTTCAATGTCAGACAGGTATTTTGTAACCTGATATCAAGATATTAACCTTTTGAACTCTGCAAAAGAAATGGTCTACCAGCGTCTACATTGGTATTTTTGCTCATTATGATGTAATTTCTTCAAGTATCTTCAAATGCCTCATTACTCTAAAAGGCTATGTGAGTCGATAAGTTGGGCAATTTTTTTCATTGGATCTGGCAATATTAAGACACAAAACATATTGAGGACTTTTCATGTAGAAACATATATTTCTTAACACTCTAGAAATACTATGTGCATTGTTTAGTTATATGTTCATTTTTAAGAACAGAGTACAAAGGCGTGATAGATTCATCTATCACTCCTCTCATGCCACCATGTATTTTTGCACCGCAGGTAACATGGCATAATGACGTCATTATGAGCATATGGAATAATGAAATGGAAGACAGATTTCTTAGCTTTCTGCTGCCAAATAAATGAATGTTCCTCCTATCTTGGTTTTTGCTTAAGATCAATATGTACAAGATTATGCAAACAATGATCTCTGGCAGCTGTCCACAGGCAAATTCCTGAGCATATTGCAGTGAAATACCACGTTTGCATCGCACATAAGGTGCAATGACTTAAAAGGAATAAATGCTCCAGGTATTATGATTTTTTATTGTAAGTTAATATATACAGAATTATGCAACAGTGATCTCCAAGGGCCATAGTAGACGGTTTGAGCTCAAAGTGTTGGCCATCACCGCCCAAAATCACTACAAAAGTTACACTATTTTGATGACTTTGGAATGGAAAAAGTGGGCTGAAAATGCTGGCATAATTGTGACGAAATTTGACGGCGCAGAAAGTAAGGTGATGTAAGGTAACGCTGTGGTGATGGGGGAGACAGATGCCTTACCTTTCTGCTGCAAAAAGAAGAAATGCTCCAACTGTTATTGTTCCTATTTCAAATCTATTTAAACAGAACCATGCAAACAACGACAGCTGCAGGTCTGTTTTTATAGGGTCAAAGCACTTACAACCAGTGCTTTTGCACTGCTGAGCCCTTTCTGATATCACCTTTACACCAGCACAGAGATTAACCCATTCATAAATGTCTGAGGAGAAAGCAGAGGCAGTGTAGGGGCTAACATGCCAGCTGTATGTTAACCTGAACCTTCTCTCTCAAGCAGCAGACTGGACGGTGATGGCCGACACTTTGAGCTCAAACCGTCTATCCCACACTGCCATCTGTGGGTCAAACACTGAACACCATCCCTAAAAAAGAAAACACCCAAAGACTGCACTTACATAAGTGATCCATAAACCAGTAGTGTGAGCGGCTGCCTTACAATAAGCAAGCTGAGATGATGCTCAGCTGTGGGATCCCAGCGGGGAGGCGATGCCAGCTCGACCCACTGCGCTGATTTACATGTGACCCACATCAGCGCACCAGTTCCGAGCCTCCGACGGATCGAGGAGGAGTGAAACGGATGGAGAGAAAAAAGAGACACAGAGGCTGCCATTTTATGCATCCTCCACTCGCTTTTCAGCCTCCAAACAAGCACACGCACGTACAGTAATTCAGCCTCTCTCTGATGCAGTGAACCCAATCCCATCTGTTCAAGGAGGATACATTCTGGCAGAGGGAATTTATTCTGCAGCCAAGATTTATTTACTGGAAACAACTTTGGGTTTTCTTTCTTTGCAGTCTGTCTCTTTCCTCTCCCTCGTTCCCTCGCTCCCTCCCTCCCTCCTGCTGTTTTTTCGCCTCCCGCTGTGTGTGCTGTCCCGCAGGTCTCTGCACCGGCTCGGACAGGTCGATAGCCGCTAATGAAAGGCGCCTTTATGAAGGTGTCAGCTGCTTTCCCTCAGCGGAGCGAGCAGCTCTAATTTGAAGTAATGGTTATTGGCTGAGCCATTGATTTATTGAGCTGGTGATTAGTGCACTGTATCAGCACCCGCGGAGGAGGGGAGGGAGGCGCAGAGGGTGGGAGGGAGAGAAAAGTGCAAAAGATGGCAGGCAGGAGGAGGGGAGGATGTGGGGAGGTGTGTCTGATGTGGGTGGGTGGTAACGTGGGAGATGGAGGGAAGATGCAGCCTGTTTCTATGAGACAGAAAGACCTCATGCTGCGTCAGTGTCAGTCCTTATCATCAGTGTCCTGTTTCTGCTCTCCTGATCCAGCTTCTGTGTCATAATGAAATACAATTAGAAGAATCTTATGTCTGCTCTGCAAGGCTTCTCAGTCGAGCAGGGGTAAAAAAGAAAAATAAATAAATAAATCAGAAATGCATGTGAAAGCTGATTTAACAGCACTGGGGATTAGCCAGCTTGCGTTTTATATCAATTAATTAACCCCTGGAAACCTAGGCAGTTTGGCTTGATTTATTTAAAAATAAATAAATAAATAAATCAAAACATGGGAAGAAGGCAATAAGCAACTAACTAATCAAAATAAGCAAAAAATGAATGAATACTACAAGAAAATTTGCGGAAAATTAGCCAAAAAGCAAACAAACAAACAAATAAAAACAAAAAAAGGGTGTAAGCAAATAAATAAATACATAGATAAATAACAAAATAGACGACACGACCTGGAAAAGCTATCTAAAAATTGTTATAATTTTGTAAAATAATTTAAACTAATTCAATTATGATCATTGTAAATAAATCCTAGCTTTTTTTTTTCTAATTTAAAATTTAAAAACATGAATTTCAGGCTTCTCTCCTTGACAGTGAACCGGAGAACAAAACTCTGTCTTTGGATTTGACTCGTGTTTGATTGATGAGCATCATTAATTTTTCCTTCCTGTCAAAATTTCTCCATCTTGTGCTTTACGTGTTGTTGCAGCCAAAATAAATCCTGCTAACCTGCCCGGATACCACTGTGTTGTTTATTTTCCCTCATGAATCAAGGCGAGTCAGTTTTATTTACATTGCCCAAGTTAAATCACCTCAAATCTGCTTAGCTTTACAATCTGTACAACACGATGTCCTTATTTTTAGACTTTAGGAAGAGCAACAGAGCTTTTCCAGGACATGCAACAGAAACATCAGTTATACTCTCCTTGTTCCAGGGAATTAAGTGCATATTGGATGATTCCACACCTCAAGAATAACGCCCGCATGAGGTGGTAATTCAGACAATTTGAAAAAGCCATATTTCACAAAACTGCAATGGAAACACTTTTTTGTCTTTTCTAGGTCACATGGTGCTATGGCTATGTGCTTGTCAGTATGAACTGGCTCCCTCATGATGCAGCAGGAGCTACAAGAGCTGTTATTGCATCACATAACTCTGAGAAAGTTGAGCGGATCATCCGGAAGATTTGAATCCACAATTCCTCTATGAAATCGTGGACTATCAGCTCCCAGAAATCCCTCATACGTGGCCGCTCCCACAAAAAAGGGGCTCGCCTTTTTCATTATCGCTCACATAACACACCGCCATGGATCAGAAATAATGACAGCTGTTGTGGTGGCTGCAATAGAAATAAACCTGCTGATGTATTCAAAATCCATCACCACACAGTCATCTCCCATTTGTTTTATCATCATTTCAAAAATTTCGCTTAAGTTTTGGGCAAATCTGTAATGGAAACCTGCCCAATGGAGGGACGTAAAGCAGAAGTATCCTGCAGATAATCGGTCATAAATATCATAATTTGGTCATCAATATCTGAGTCTCTTGCTGTTCCTTGAATTTGTTTTGGTGTCAGCTGGACCTTCTCGTCGTCTCTCCAGTTAGATATTTTTATTGGATTGTTTGTGTAAATTAATTGTGCTGTATTAATTGTTTGTGTTATCAGTTATTCATTTGGGGCTAGGTGCATGATAAAGATATCATCAATACTCAATTCTCAGGACAATGACCTGCTTTATTAACACACCAGCTCAATCGGACATTAACGTGCCAGCACCCTGTTAAAGAATCCATGTAATGTCCGATTGAATCAGGCATTTGTGTTCTTGCGTAGAGCTTCTGTGTGTAATTTGCATAAAGCGTCTTGCCGAAATGTGTAAGTTCAGAGCTGCAGTGCATGTGTGAAAGGGGCTAAATATAGCATTTACACAGACAAAAGTGCTAAAAGTGGATGAAAGTAAATTGGAGACAAAACTCCACTATGAACAAAAACTGGATAAAGAGAAAAGGAGATTTCCTGTTCAATCCAGAGAAAAAGATGAGTGAGAAAGAAAAGCGAAGGTCGAGGGACAGACGGTGCTCCACCTCAGAGGAACTCCAGCACTGAAAAAAATTCATTTAAAGCTCTGCTCCACATTTTTTCTCTATTCTGTAACAACACGCCCTAAAAAGGCTCTTCAACCACCCAAGGGGCCCAACATCACCGTTTAAGAACAAGTGGTTTATTCCGTGTCCACACTAATGTAATAACGTTTTTAAAATCGTTATTTTTCTCACAGTTTTCTCCTTCAGTGCACATTGTATTTCCAACCGCACACAAATGCTCTTGTGATACTGCTCTCAACGGTGGATCCATTGGAAAATTGCATTCTGATATTGCAGCATCGGTGGGGGAAATAAATTCATGAGCGGATTACCAAATGTCTCTTCTGGCTCAAACCCAGGAGTGTCAGGGGGCCCCTGAGTCAGAGCCTTTTGTGCAAAGTGGCTGTTTCAGATTCCACTATACAGAGTAATGGGGCAAAAGCCCCTCTGAAAAACTAGAGGATTAGCCTAAACTTCAGGAGATAACCACTTTCCCACAAGCAATTCCCGAAAGCGCTTTTGACTGAAATCGTAACATTTGTTGGAATAACCATTGTTCCTTTCAATGGCGGTTTGGACACATTTGTAATAAAGTCGTGTGGCTGGGACCAAAGCTCCAGAGCTGCACTTAGAAGAACAGTTTGTCATTAATTATTGAAGTCCTCCCGATCACAGCTCCAAAGGAACAAGGAAGTAATGATACAGCTGGGAGGACAAGTTTCAAGCAAATAAACGGTTTTACAGACTTACTAGGACTACAGTCGGCACTGAATATGAATTTAGAGATAAAAATCAACCATAACTGCATGTTTAATACATTTTAAGCATGTTTACATGCACAATAAAATTCCCCTAATCTGGTTGTTCTTATCTGTACGTCCACTGTTGCAGGTGAGAGGTTGGTGAGCCTTTTTACCTGACGTAAAATAACACTGCAACGTATTCTCTCTGGCTGCAGAACGAACCAGTTAGATCTCACCTGATGTTGTCCAGCAGTGTTTCATTTGCATTGTTTAACACATACCAGTCCACATTACGATGCCCACCAGTGGGAGTGTTTATCAGTCTGGTTTGGCGTGCTGCATACCTATAGCTGCAGGTTTTCTACCTCTTAAGGAAAAGCGTCCTTTTTCTCCATTTTCTCTGGTCCTGTCGCACCAATTTGAAAAGTATTTGCATCTTTCTGCTGCAGAGGCAGCCTAGTTTTATGTGACAACCCGCTTTACATCAGGAACAATCTTGTGCAAAAATGGCACAATTTCGTTTACATCAGAGGACTCATGGAGATTCACAGTCTAGTGCTGGCAAAAAACTGATCCAACAAAACTTTTGCAAATGTTTTTTTTTTTGAGTTCAGTATAAATTTGGTTCCAGGAAGCCTCTGACACTGACAAAAGCTCTCACCTTTCCCTGCCTACACAGCTTTTATACAAACCTAACGAGCTGCAAGTGATCAAAGCTGAAGCATTACAATCTGCAACAATGTTACAAACTAACTAATAACGCCCTTAACCCTAAAAAAAACAAGAAAGAAAAAACCCAAAAATTAGATATAATAAGCACAAAAAACAGGAGGCAAAAAGAAAAGTGCACAAAAAAGGTAATTTTCAGATCATTTCCCTGTCATCTTCTACTTTTTTTCTTTTTTTTTTACGCTATCTGCGGGACATGTCTTGAGAAGTTGCTCTTAATGTTGATTCCTGTGTTTTTGAAAGATATCAAACCAATTTTCTCGGGTTTCAGAGGTTTATATGTGGCACTGCACACGAAAACTGATGTGGATTCAGGTGTTAAAGGGTTAAAAAAAAAACTTTAGCATGACATTTTACAAAGTCAGATTTTGTTATTCTCCATCTTGTCATCCACCCACTTCAGCAGTGGATCTGCAGCTGTCGAGATCAAAATCTGCAGGCCTCTGCATGTTGTGTTGAGCTGATGCTGCAATCCCACCATGAGGAACAAACTCCCGGAAAATATTACAGCACAAACTCAAAGAAAAACTGCAGCAAAACAACCTAATGGCACCTGTTTCAGCCACTATTCCAGCCTTCTGCTCTGTGTGAGCCTCCGAGGAGCCATAACAGCTCATATCAAATTGAATAAGGACGAGAAGTGACATTTTCCATCACCGAGCCGTTGTGATGTCTCGAGCTTTAGATGGGCCGGGAGGGAGACTGAGGCCGGGCCGCAGATAGGGGTCATGCTTTCATTAAAGAGGCTAATGGCGTACAGAGACAAGGAGCTGATATTAGCCACAGGGAAACCTATTAAGAGCGGGCTGGAGACAGTCGTGATGAGGACCTGATTACAAAATCAGTGAAAGGAAAATGACTTGGCAGATAAGGAGAAGAGGAGCTCAGAAGCTGTAAAAAGACTGAAGCAGAGCACGCACAGGTCGGACGGCTGAGAGAGGGACGCTCTGATGGTGAGATAAGAACAAAAATGAACTAATGTGAAATTGGGGTTGCTTTTTTTAATTGAAGATTACACTTACGAAAAAGAAATCAGCTGACTATTTTTGCGTCACACTTTTTAATGTTATTTTTTTCTTTCGTTCTCCAAAATAAGTCCCAGGTTGCTCCACCTAAGGAGGAGGAGGGGCCTCTTCTGGTGGAGCTTGTCTTACTTCTCTATTGATTTCAGCTCAGTTTAAAGCCGGTACAAGCTTTAAGAAATATCAAACCTTGTTACTGCCTCCTCTAGAGGACATTGTCACCTCCCGTTGCCTCTGCAGAGCTAATAAAATCACCAGAGACTCCTCCCACCCTGGTCACAAACTGTTCACTCTCCTGCCCTCTGGTAGGAGATACACGAGTCTGAAATCACACACAAACAGACAGAAAAACAGTTTCTACCCGTGGGCCATCAGGCTGATGAATCTCAACTCACGCTAGCCCAACCCCATGTGATACAGTCTATTCTTTTAAAAATATTTATACGAATCTATGACTGAGTGTGTCTGCTGGTCACATATTTTATAAGTGCTTTTTTGATTGCATGTCCTCTATTCTATTCTATTCTATTCTATTCTATTCTATTCTACATGACTTTCCAGCACTGTTGTCACGCTGATGTTGTGGAGCGCCTGAGATCAGATCGGAGGTGTATTGATTCCAACATTATTCCAGCTGAAGAGATTAAATGTTTGTATAACAGTCAAGCACACGCAGGTCCAGCTGTGTGTCTGTCAGATTCTCTCTGCCGTCTCTCAAATGATATTAATGTCTGTGCGGTCGGAGAATCACATTCCAGTCTGTGTGTGTGCGTGTGTGTGTGTGTGTGTGTGTGTGTGTGTATGTGTGTTTGTGTTTTATTGTGTGCACATCTGTGACACAGAGAATCTGTTTGTGTTTGTTTTGCAGCAGGCTGATGTGGAAAGCTTCCAGTTTTCCTCTCTATCTGTCTGTCTGTCTGTCTGTCTGTCTGTCTGTCTGCCTGTGGGGCCCTGGGGCCAGTAAATATGTTAGGCCATCTGGCCATCTGCCTGTCTGTCTGGACAGATGGTCCACCTGAGGGCCAGTCGCAGGCTGTCCACTGGATCTGCGACATGATTCAATGATAGGACTCAATGCCATTTATTTCCAGTTAAACAGAAATTCCTCTGTTCTGTTATCAGCTGAAAATCAAAGCATTTAAAACTGATATTAAACTTAAATAACCACACTGACAACAAAGTTCTCTTCAGTTTTTATAAATCACCTTCAGCTTTGTGCAACTCACTTAATAATATTGTCTTTCCGACTGTTATTCCCAAAATAAATCCTTTAAAAATTTGTCAATTTTCCTCGGATTTGCAATTATGCTGCCTTCATGTGCTCCTTAGAAATGAAACGTATTTACGAGTTACGAGCACATAAAAGGCCTTTTGTCTGATAACTGGCTGCTGACGGCAAATACTGTATCATTAAAACCTAAAGAAATATCACGTCTAACATTTCTGCTAATAACATACAAATGTAACATATTTGTGGTTTGCAGAAACATGCGATGCCAGCTTTTTTTTCACTGACTGAGTTGTACTTTTACACAGTTTTACTCAAACTTTTTTCAAATGGCGCATATTATTTTAATAGTGAGCCGAATATCAGCTATTCAAACGTGACACGTAAAAGTCCTGAACCTGCCGGAGAAGCTCTGCTGCCACGCGCTCAGCGAGTCGAGCTGTGCAGAACAAAACGATGCATAAAACAAGCAGCTCTGAAGTGAAACACACCTTTAACACTGGAGTGGAGGCTGTTTAGCAGCACCCATCACAACGTTCTGCACCATTTCACTGCAACAACCTTTCAGCTGCAAACAGTTCACTCTTAATTGCAAACAATTTAAAAAGACTTTACGTCATTTATGTTGAGCTATCATCAGAGCTGCAGAGCCGACAGTGAGCTGCTGGCTCGCAGAGAGACAGCCCAAAAACAGGATGGGAAGCAAAATGTCGACACTGAAATAAACTTTTAATTTGTAACCGTGTTTCGCCTGAGGTCAAATAATGTCCCTTCTCCAGCCCGTCATTTCCAGTTTGCATAATGAGTTGTTGAAATTCATACAAATACAATTTTAAATCATTTGTCAGTTTTAAGAATAAATCTAAAATTAACAAAACCTCCCAAACATTTCAGTGCTGTGTATCAGTGCTGTCCAAATTGCTGCAGTCTCAGTGCTTTCAAGAAGATAAAGAATAATTTAAATAATTGTTCAGTTTCATGCTGAATAAATGCACAGGGAGACTCCTTCACAAACGTGTCCCGTGAGGTAATAAAACTGTCTCACATGAGGAGCATCTAGTGCCATAAAGTGGTAAATGACTCTGACAGCGGCTCGTGATTTATGTTTCATGTCATCAAACCTCTCATGCTCATCTCACCGTTTCTCTAAGAAGTCCAATAAAGCAGTGAAGCTGTAAAAAATAATCTGAAAACTGTCCTGGAACTTTTGTTTTGCCACTTTTCCTCTCAAGTTCTCAACTGGGACGCACTTGTAGTCAAACTGAAGGAAAAACGTCTACAAAAATGGGCAAGATATTCTCTCAGTTACACCAAAATAAATATCTCAGCCTGCTCCGCAGTCACTTTACTTTTGTCATGGACACAATTGGAGCTTGTTATCAAAGAGATAGACATAATAGTTCTGAAAAGAATAATTAATTAGGACAAATTGTCCCACCCCAAATATGTATGTTCATCCAGCAATCTATTTTCAGCTAATAATTAGTAAGTGACTGACACAGCCTGATGCATGAGTCAGGAACGCTCACTCACAAAGCCACGTTTGCTCCACTGGTTGTGCACTGAAAAGCAGCAGTGAGGAAAGATGAAGCAGAAACAAATTAAATACCATTTTTGAAATAAATTAAATGCATCGTGTGTTGTAACTTAATGCAAGATTAAGGAAAAACTCACAGCTTTCATTTTACATTTTATTTTATTTTTTTTACATGCTCTTATTTATGAGAGTTTGATTAAGCAAGAAATATGTTTAAAAAAAAGTTGCAAGAAAATGACTTAAAAATAATTTTTAAAATTTTTTATTTATTTATTTATTTACCAAAAACGAGAAAATTAACTCAATGTGTCTTTTTTTCTTTTGCTGGAACAATTATAAATATATAATTAAACGAATTATAAATATGGTTTTTGGCAATATTTATTTAATTTTTTCATCATATCTAATATCCCAGCCCCCAACAATTTTCAATTTTCATTTTTTTTTTTTTTTTGGAGTTGCTTGTTGTAATTGATTTCAGAGCTTTAAAAAAAAAAGTAATGTCAATACAGGTGTTAAACGCTTAAACCAGCAAGTTTCCAACCAAACTGAAAGTCACACATTTCCATGACAAAATTCGGTTTTGTGCCCCTGAACTTGATGACAGCTGCTGTTGCTTGCAGACAAACATTCAATCAATTAGTCAAAAAGCTTCAGGAGGTGCAATCATCTGCGCTTGAGCTCACATGCTGCTGATTTGCTCGTGTCACACATTCACTCTGCACTGGTTATAATAAGCAGGGACACAACATGCCCTTTAGGGCACTAACAGAGCGCTGCACATGACACACACATACCGCAGTGATTGGCAGGAGACTTGTGAACGTGTGTGATGAAACCAAACGCAGCTGCAACTGTCTGTTCAAAAAATCTGGTGTGTGGAGAAAAAAAACAGGGGGAAAAACACTATGCCCTATTTTTGACTCATTTTTTGGCTAATTTTTGGTAATTTTCTTGTAATTTCTTTCTAATTTTTTGAAAATTATTGGGGGTTTTTTTCTTTTCTTGTTAATTTGTGCTTTGCTCTCTTTGCATTTTTACCCAGAAGAGGTTAAGTGAGGATGAATGCTTGTTTTAGCAGCACTGCACATCACATTCCTGTGGTTTAACAGCTGAGCTGCTCACTTCACTCCCACTTTTCTGTCAGCTTAGAGGAAAAATTAGGGCTCGACTTCCACAGCTAGAGGCACCTCCTTCATACCTGCTCAGGGACACAGGCTCCTTTTTGCTCCCCCGTCTGATTTTTTAAAGTATTGATTTGTGTGTTAAAACAATAAAAGGAAAAACAGAAAACAGACACGGGGCTGAGACTGTGGCATTTGCAGTGGACAGGGTTGAGTACAGAGAAAAACAACCACAACTGTGACATTTATAAATAATGAAGGAAGGAGCACCTCTCTGATGTGTTTAGTGAAGCATCTGCTTAGGTGCTGTGGTGTTAAACACAGACACACACACAAACTTCACCTGTCGCTCACACACTCACACAGAGCAGGTTTTGAGGCAAATAACACCTGACGACTAAGTCAGCCGTCTTTCGCTGCTCTGCACATTCAGCGTGGAGACTAAACGTCGGAGTGTGTGTCGCCCTCTGGTGCTCTGACTCATATGCTAATGCTGCTGCGCTACGATAGAGGAAAGTTTGAGGGCAGGAAGGTAAAAATAGCTGATGACCCGAGAGACACTTTATGAAATGATTAAGGTGGAAAAAAGGATCTGTGCTCATGAACTAATACTCTTGTCAATCACCTGGAAATGACATTTTTTTAAACTAATAATCACAAGAAACCTACATTTGATTGGTCACCATCTCATCCCAAGTCAGCACGTATTGCCGCTTTGCAGTGGATTTCTGCGTCTACATATTACGCTCTATATATCCTTCTGTGTCTGCTGTTTACACTCCAGGACGCACGCGGTGGGATAATGCTGCACGTGGTTAAGTCGAGGCAACAAAAGCACATGGAAACCATCGCTGAGATGTCAACAAAAACACATGCTGGCACAGATAGTTAAGATTAGGCAAAAGAGGCACATGTCAATGTCAATGTCAATGTCAGCTTTATTTATATAGCACATTTAAAAACAGCCAGTGGCCAACCAAAGTGCTTTATGTGCTCACATGGTGAGGTGTAGAAATAAAAACATCACAGTAAGACAGGAAGCAAATACCAGACTCCCACACGACAGTCTGGGGTTTGTTGGATCCATCCACTGACTCTCTTAACGGTCAGGCTCCTTATATTATATCATTACTGGCAGCGTTTCAACCTCACGCCGTCCTGTGGCGTATCATGCAGACGCGACAGGTTTCGTCCAGCCGCGCTCTCTCAGAAACTCAACAAGGTCTCACGTCCAGCCTGCCAAACACGGCAGCTTGGTCAGTCGCCCTTTGCTTCGAACTATGATGCTCCTGGTATCCGACACGCATCAATTTTGAACGCTTAGGAATGACATGTCAGTGTTTGCCTGTTACATGCATAGTGACCTTTCAAAATAAACTTAAGTTTGGGCAACAACACTACTTTTAAATAAAAATATTATGGTTTAGGATAAAATAAATAGCTCGCTTTTGTTACATGTATTGTTTGTTTTATTTGAAGTTGAAGTCTTTAAGCTTTTCCTTTTTTTTCTGGAGTGAATAGTGACACTTCAGCAAACCAGTTTGCACTGTGGACATTGCTTACCACTGAGGGCCAAAAAAGGTCCAGAGTCCAAAATAGAGACAGCTAATTCTCTTTATAAGTAATGTTTAACTCGATGTTGAAGATTTGAATAGATGTTACACGAGGAGTGAATCCATTGAAAGAAATTGGAAAGAAAGGCATTTTTAAGTGCTCATGTAACTGGGCCTTTAGAGACACTGTAGGGATTCTAATCTCTCTTTTATCACATTTCTTTTGCATAAACCAACTCCACATAATTATAACCCAGTTTTCTAAAGCACTAAATAAGTCACTGATGCTTCATTTTACAGTATTCTAACCAACCCCACCTTTGCACCTTCCCGCAATGATCCCCAGAGGTAACATGCTCAAATCTTATCAGCTGTAATCTATGATTCGTGAAAGTTATGAAACCAAGTTTAAAGAAAGTAAAAGGAATATGTTCTGGCAATTGATCAAACAATTAATACTGTGGAAAATTAAATGTGTATAATATCCCACATGCATGTTGGAAAACGGTTCACAGCTTCATTAAGGTTGTAGGAAATGGTGGAAAAACAATGTGGCTGAAACATGGGAATCATATCGGTGAAGTGCACAGCAAAGACAGTCATGATTTATTCATGTTCTGTACTAAAACATGCAAATTTAATGTCTCATCCCGATGTAAACAGTTGCGTCCTCGTTTTTATATGGTAAGTCTTGTGACCTTATTATATTGTCTCTCATTCAATTAAAATGTTACAATCGTTCAAGGCGTTCATGTTGCTCATCCCTGCAGGCACCACAACACGGGGTTATATGAGCACTTTATATGTGCCATAAAGCTTTTTTCTTTTTTGTTGTTGTCTTCATAAAAATTAGAGCATTTACAATCCAAAATGAGGCTTTATGAATAAATCAATACATAATGCATTAATGATAAGTGCTCTGAAGACTTACGGTTCAGTCATTTTTAAAGACATTTCCTCATAAATTGGTTCAATTTCAGGTTTATATTTCAGGTTTATAATCACCTGTGTTTGAGAGAGATTGTCTTGTGAATGTCAGACAGTGGAGTCACTGCAAAATTGATATATTAGTATGAATATATCATTTTGGAATGAATCCCTTTTTATATCTTTTTTCCACAATAGTCTGAAAATGAAGTGAAATGAGAAATAGGAATAAATTTGCTGCAGGGCCGGCTGCAGTGGAAATGGAGATGAGTGTGTTTGACTGCATCCCCACACACACTATACTTGACTTTATATATTGCTCCTTTTTTCTGATCTTTAACTGCAATGTCACATACACACACAAAAAATGCCCGAAAGATTTGTAATTGTCTGGATCAGACGTTAAAGATATCAGAAATACTTTTATTGTGCCGCAGGGGGAAATTGTGGTCCATTACAGTTACACTGATGCCAGCATATTATATATAGTAGCAAGAATAAATAAGTACCAGCAAAAGTATGTAAAATATAAAATAAAAAATAGAAATGCAGTAATAGTGAACTTTTTTTTAAATGAAATAAAATATATATGTAAATAATAAAGAATAAAATAAAATATAAATGTAAAGAATACAGTAATAGACAATGAGCACTAATATGTGAATATTTAAATTAGAGATAACGTGCTGAGGGTGTAAAATATTAAATTTTGCCCCATGATGCAATGCAATGAATAAGAATAACAATAAAAAATACATACAATATGTGTCACATGATCATTATATACATTCAAGAGTGGGAAGAATATTGAACGTTTGAATTACTGCACAGAGGATTGCTGTAGCTGAAATATTGCACTAAATATCGCAGTTAAGACAGTGATATTAAGAATTATGCAACTAAAAAACCCCTTTGCACATTTGTAGTATAATTAATAAATTATGGAATTTTAATTGTAGATGTGCGTATTAAGTCCAAGTGCCGGTCTATTAACTCCTATCTATTGTCAGACTCTCTGGGGGAGGAGTTACTTCCTGTGGTGCATCTCGTGGGGGTGAGTCTGGCAGTGAATGTGCTCCTGAGACTGACCACAAACCACAGAGCCGGTGGGAGACATTGTCCAAAAAAATGCATCATCACAACTGATGTGAAAAGCAAACTCTCTTTTCAGCTGCTGTCTGTGTCGCTGCCCATCAGCTCATTTTGAGTGCGAGAGGAAACTTAACTAGATCCACTATCTCAACACGGGCACTTTTATGAGCCTCAGTTCGCCTCATTCAAATAGCGTTCATTTACAGTCACATAAAGGGGGGAAATTAAACCAATAACTCACACTCAGACAGACTGCATGCACATCTCATATGGAAAACACACACAAATGCATACACCAAAGCACTTTACACACACTCCTTTTCTGCCAGCACACGTAACATTAAAATTCAACCTTCAAAGTCTTCATACAGACTGAGTTTTCTTCCTGGAATAACCAAATGTTTTGTCGAGCCAAACTCCCCAACAAGGGAGGGTCCCACAGCTGGGACCAGAAAGAATCCTAAAGCTGCTTTTGGAGCGCTAATCTGAAAAGCCTTTTATCGTCCCAGGGCCCATTAGCAGCATCAGTGTCTCTGAGAAACAGCAAATGACTGAGTGAGCGAGCGACAAACACAGCTGAGGGGAAAAGGTTGCCAGCTGCTTTTTTTCTGTTTCTTTTTAATGTTTTTACACATTAAAAGATGTTTGGTGGCACTGTATACGATTTGGCGTCTCTGGGTCTCAGGTGGTTAAAGTCCCACTTATCTGACAGAATACAGTGTCTCAAATTATGACACCACATTAAACATTTTGATGTGAAGTATTGAGTACCGCAGGGAACTTTTCTTGGCCCTCTACTTTTCTCTATTTATACTTCACCTCTTGGCCAAATTATATGCTATAATAGCATTAATTTCCACCGCTACGCTGATGACACTCAGCTGTACGCGCCCGCAAGTCGATGATTATTCCCATATTATTAAATCAGAGCTCTGCTTGTCTGCTGTGAAAACTTAATTCCCTCCTCCTAAATTAAGATAAAAGTGATTTACTGCTCCACTTTGATGAAGTAACAATAGACGAGTTTCCATTAACCCTCAAATTGCACAAACTGAGATTGTGAATATAAAATAATCCTAATGGAAACAGGTCAAATTCAGGGGGAAAAAAAACAAAGTTTTTACGCTTGCATTAGATAATATTTCAGGTTATTCGAAAAAGCCATTTTCACAAAACTGCATTACATTTTTTAAAAATAAACACCAATTTCTGGGTAAAGTAATACTGCCATTCTTGGCACAATCCCGGCTGGAAATGCAGTCATGTCTTAAAGAATTGCTTTTCATGGCACTATCCCAGTAGGAAACATGTTGTATCTCAGTAAAAAAATAAAAACTATTCTTAAAAAAAATCCTGGTTGGAAAAGCAGCGGTGTCTTGGTAAATAAAGGAGCCATCTTTCTTTGCACAATCCTAACTGTAAACTTAGTGATGTCTCTAAGATGCAACCACTTTGTGGCATTTTCTGGCGAAAGCACTGACAGAGCGGACGTATTTGATGGGTTCGTTGTGAGAACCGGCTGGTTTGTGTCTCCTGTCTCGTGTGCTTTAGCTGTGCCTCTTGAGCCTTTGTAGTCTGTCCTTGTTCCAGGTCTCCCGGTGGAACGAAAGTCCTGTGGCTCGGGTTCTAAGTGTTTGGCGACACCTGAAGTTGTCATTTTCCTGTTGCTTGGTGTGAAAGATAAACTTCCAGCTGAGATCCTACAGGCCGTTTTGGAAACTCTCCAGCAGGCTGTGCCAAACATCCCCAGCAGGAGCCAGCTTGGACCGTCTGCATTTGTCATCCACTTCAGTAAAGAGTCATGTGAAATCCAGTCCACAAAAAGCAGAAGAAAATGTGTTTTTTTTCCCCCCCTGGGAGCTGGAACCCTTAAAGTCCTCTTTCCTGGCCAGTTTTAAAAAGAAGCAAAGCTTTTTCATCAAACATGAGCATTTTAAACTGTTTTATAGTCCTTGTCTCTGTGCTTTGATGTGTTATCTACAGTATGCCTCCTCTTAGATTTACATCTCTTTGAAAATGTCTTATTTGTGTTACATTAATGCCAAAAACTAATTCCTATCAAAATCGTAAATGTAATTGTATATATTTTTTTGATGTTTCCAAGAATATTAAGATATCAAGGCAATCACTTCATCACAGGCTTAATCTTAATCTCTCAAAGTTAGCCCGTGTATCCAACAAAGAAAACCATCATTGTGCACTTAGTAAAGAACATTTTGATGCTTATTCATCCTTTCAAAACAAACAAGTCATTAAAAGCAAAACTTCTTTTTAGTAAATACTCTATCGATCGCTAACAAAGCCTCCTCGCACCATTTTAAAAAAAGCTTTCATGCTGGTGGTTTTGTTCTTAAAAGAAAGGAGAAAAAAATAAACTGGCAGATGTTTTTTGGCCTCCTGTCAGCTTTTGGCAGCAGTTCTGAACCTTTAAACACATGAACAATGAACTCTTGCTCTTTGTGTGCCCTTCTGTCATGAAGCTACAGAGCGTATCCCCAAAACATAGATCCATTCTGGATGATGCACCGGGCTTTATTTTATGTTGTATGAGTGCTGTTTCAAGTCTTCTGCACATGGCAAACAGCCAGGAGGCCAAACAAGTACAATGCTCACATGCACCAGTCTTGCAATGGAAAACTACTTTTTTTTGTCTTTTGTTTGTTTTTTACTTGCATGAATCACACTGAGATCTCATTGTGTGTCTGCAAAACCAATGCTAATGTTTTCCAATAAGCTATTCCTACAACAGGAGGACACCTAGAGCTACTAGATTAAATGCAGATGGATTTGCTTTTTGATTATTAAAATGATAAAATCATCAGGGTGATGAGAACTACCTTCAGTTACAGAAACCATATTTGGGGAAAATTTATTTGGCGTGTACCTTGAGTTTTTAGTTTGGCCTATGTCCCATTTTCCAAAATACTGCAGCCAAACACCAGGAGGTGATGGACATTGAAATGTTACACTTTGAGAGAACTGTCATGTCGTCCATCTTTATATACAGTCAATGATCAGTACTGATAATGGCCGCTGGTGCACAAAAGTTTTGTATGAACATAAGTTGTAGATGAAGGATAATCAACAGGTGAGCAGCCTCTTTTAAAGATCAGGTAACAGCCAAAATACACACAGTCACTAACAAGTTTGTGCATCGGCAGTCATTAGCATACTAACAGCCAATTAGGTGGTAACCTTTGATAGTAGTTTAAGCTGGGAAAGAAAACAGGAGGCGAGCAAAGAGACAGGAAACAAGGTTCAGGGCGGTAAATATACTAAGTGGCAGGCAAAAAGCAATAAAAACAGAAAGGTAAAGATTAAAATAATTTTGTAATGTGCAAAAAAAGCTAACCAATGAGCTGTAGAGGCACGAAGACACGAGGTAAACTCGCAGGACTGCTGGTGTTCGGGAAGGCAGGAAGTGTGTAAGAGGACAGGTGGTAAACAAGAGCTGGGTAAAGCCGGCAGGGAAACAGGTGTTCGGGGACAGCATCGTCGTTTTTTATTCACATTTGCATCTTATAAATATTTGATAAAATAATAGTTTCCTCCATCTGGTGTGTGTTCTGGGGCCGTTGCTTCGGTACGAGGATGTTCTCCTCATTCCTGTAGGTGATGAGCAATCTGCATGTTAATTTGACCGACTGGCGAGCTGGATGACTAAGTGTCGGTTTAAATCCTTCGTCCCCCCGTTGAGAAGGCAGAGTGACGTCGCTCTTTCATTCAACATGTTCTTTGCCTGTTCGTTAAACGCCGCCTCTGTGACATTCGACTAATTTGTGTTCGCGAAACAATGGAGACAAAAAAGGGGGTGGGAGAAGACTTATGAGTGGAGCTGTCAGTCACACTTTTCATACAATATCCTCATCCCACCAGCAGACATTTCTGTCACTATAATAGTGTGTTAATTAGCGTTCGCGGTTCCTCGAGACAGGGAGAAGAAAGCGTCTTTTTTGGTGGCCTCCTGCTGCGCTTCAAATGTCTGATATGGCTCAGCTGGAGTTATCAGGCCCACTTTTAACTGCCCTGTTCCCTGCTCGTCTCTTCCTACCCATCACTTTGATTCTTGTTTAGACAGAAAAGCCTTTCTCAACTGACAAGATCAGTTTGGTTGTATCCTTACAAGCTCCGAGCTGAATATCCGTGTTAAACCTCTGCTTCCGAAGGCATTTGCGCATTAATCTTACAAAATCTCTCACAGGCCTGGGTGCTGCACCTCTTAAAGGATCTGCAACCGTCACGGCTCTTCTGTGTTAAGAAAATAAATCAGCCTCGTGATAAAAGTAAAGGGGTAATTAAAATGAGCTAATAGACGTTATTAGCTATTCATCAGCTGCAATTGCGCTCAAACTTTCCCTGGAGGCGAAGTGATCCTCCCAAACAGGAAAAGTCTTTGAAACAGGTAGCGCAGCGTCTTCCTGAATACCAATTAGCTCGGCTTTCTGAGGCTCATCCATGTGAATCATTTGACAACAGAGTAGCAGTTTTCCACGGCTGGCTAATTCGGCACAATGCCTCGAAGGGAGGTAGACAAGGAGCGCCGTGGGGAGAATGTCACGAGTATTTGAGAAAGGTTAGACAGAGAGGAGAGCTTGTTGCTATCACACACGCCATTCATCATCATTTTCATGCCGCACAGTCACAGAGGGCTTCTGTGGGTGTGTGTCTGGCTCCGTATTGATGTGTGCAGTGCAGGTATCAGGGTAGATTGGCTCTGTGAATGCATTGTGACTTTGTGTGCTTTGAGACTGTCCTCTCCAGAGAACCACTGCATGAAATTTTAATGCTGAGACTTTCTGAATCTAATAGACTAGATATACTCGACTTTCACACCGCAGGCCAAATTTTCTAATTCACAATAAAAATAAAGAGATTCACACTGGGAATTATTCTTGTACTTTTAGTGTATATAAGGTGCCAGAGTGCATAATGAAGCAAAATAGAGCTTGGTTATAAAAAATAACCCCCCATAAGAGGTCTTAGTTAAGCCCCTAATGTCCTAAAATCCTAAAAATATCATAAAATCCTGGAGCGGTCCCGGTCCTAGAAGTGTCGTAAATCCTAGAAATGTCCTAAAATCTGAAAACATCCTAAAATTCCCTAAAATCCAAGAAATATTCGAAATCCCAGAAATGTCATAATATCCCAGAAATGTCCAAAAATCCTAGAAAAAAAAATCATAATTTCTAGAAATGTCTTACAATCATTGAAATGTTCTAAGATCCTAGAAGTGTCCTACAATCTGAGAAACATCCTAAAATCCAAGACAAATCCTAAAATTCAAGACATGTCCTAAATCCCTAGAAATGTCCTGAAGTCCTTGAAACGTCCTAAAATCAGAGAAATGTCCTGAAATCCAAGATATGTCCCTAAATCATAGAAATGTCCTAAATCCGAGAAGTATCCTAAAATCAGAGAAATATCCTACAATCCGAGAAATGTCCTAAAAATGTCCCAAAATCCTTGGAACATGTTTGAAGCTCCTGCAATTGCCCCCAAAGCAAAGCAAGTTTAGTATCTCAAAAAAACATTTGATGGTGATATAAAGAGGAGAGATGTGTGGATTGTATTTTAGTGAATGTGCTATTTGTATAATGAGCAGTAGAGTATAAAATCAGCTTTTATTCAGCTCAGTAATGTGATACAGAAACAGCAGTGATTGAAGTGTGCTATGTGGATGTTTATGTTAAAAAAATCAAATCATTTTGTCTCAATACACTAAGCAGTTGCCTTGAAGTTAAAACCCTTCTGGAGTGACCTTGTCTGGCTGATGGAAACAAACATGCACATATTCTTTGGGAATACACCATTAATTTAAGTACGGGGACTTGTGTACATATAACATTTAACAGCCTAATGTGGCCCATATGTTGGTGAATTAATAACTGCTGCTGCCAACAGAGAAGCACTTGGGGTCAGTTAATTTTAACTCCAAAGGCCAGGAGCTGCAGCGTGCACTGTCATGCATTTGGGAACAATGTGGAGCCCATTTGGACGCCACTGGGATCCCAGTCTTACACTGATACAGGTGCCACATGTTTGGGTACGTTTTGAGACTACCCCACGAAAAACGAGGGGATTAGTCATTTCAGCAGACACTCCATAACGCCATATGTTCACGGCCGAGTGCCAAAGCCCTCTAGTGGTGGCAGTAATTAAGACTCTTTCCTTTCGGGAGCAAAGGAGGAAGCAGTGTGACTTTGCTGCAGAGTGGTGCAGGAATGAGTCCTAAAACCTGGAAATGACTTAAGCAATCCCGGTTCCCTCAACTTAAAGTCTTTTTGATTTTTGTTTTGGTTTGACACTTGGTAAAAGGTCTGTGGTTTCTTGGAGGTGATAGTCCACGATTTCACTGAGGAATTGTGGATTCAAAACTTCCGAGTGATTGGCTCAACTTTTGAAGAGTTATTTGATGCAATAACACCTTTCGTAGCGCCTGCTGCATCATGAGGGAGCCAGCTCTTACCGAAAAAAAAGCCCATAGCCATAACTACGACTCTTTGTCGTACATCAGGTGACCTAAAAAAGCAAGAAAAGTGTTTCCATTGCAGTTTTGCAAAGAGGTTTATTGGAAATCTGCCTATTGATATCATGCCAAGGGGCGAGACAAAGTGAGAGTATTCGATGCCCTTTGATTGAGACTAGGCCGATTAAAAAACGATATGACAGCAATTCTTGTTTTTCCAGCACCTTTTTCCTCCTTTCCAAAACGCCTACATTTTATTACAAGTGACATCACTTGAGGCACGTTATTAGACTTCACACAACTCCTTCTGGAGCCACAAAAGGCTTTATGCAACTTTAACATATGCAGTAGCAGCACTCCTCGAGACATGTAAACATACTTTGAAATGTAAAATCGGTGAAGCTCCCCTTTAACCACAGCGGTGTGAGATCAGTAAAACTGTTTTTTTCTTTTGAAACTATGACAAAAACGTACAGCCAGCGATCACAGAGGAAGTCAACAGACGGCGTCTTGTACTTTTATATTCCATGTCAGAGGTTTTCACATCATGACTTCATGCTGAAAAAATAACTGTAAGCATGATGTGATGGTTTCACACTGATGCAAACAAACAGCAGGCATCTCTAATCCTCTGAACCAATGCAACACGCCGAACATTATAGATGTAAGCTCTAATTAATTCATTATTGTTTGTTTTCCACTCATTAATTTAATATAATCATCCAATCAACAGCGGATTCTGTATGCCGCATGGATTTATAGATAACATATCATTAACACATTAAAGAAAAAACTTGCTTTCTGTTATATATTTGAGCACATGAGAGGACTAAAAGGCAGTGAAGTGTGTGAGCAGACGCACTGCTGAGATAATGACAACTTTCGAGGTCCATTTGGAGGACTAATCTTTGTTCCTCAAATCAAACATAAAAAAGGCAATTCTCTGTGTTAATGAGCTCGATCGCTCTTCCTAAAAGTCTCAATAATTCATCCGCTGCCAGATCGTCACACATCCATAATGAATAACATCCACAGTGAATTATTTACACAGTCATCCTTCGCGCCACAACTTACTGACTGACACTGAGTCACCCAGTGTGTCTGTTTTGTTATTCATTTATATGTGTGTGTGGATTTCATGATGCGTTAAGAAGTAGTGGCTTTCTGTGTGAAGACGAGCTGCACAAAAGCTACAGTTAGTGTGTGCTACCAGCTCCCCCATCTGCACAAAGCAGGGACATACAGAGTGCAAAAAATATGTACTTTTAGACACAACAATAACTTGTAAAAATATTTTTGTGTCAGTTTCAAATGGAAATGGACACAAAAGCTGATAATATCTGCCTCTGCAGTTCCAAAGTTCACGTTGCACCGGGGGTTAGAAATGGAAGATTGTGAAATGTGGGCAATCCAGTGACTCCAATCTTGGCTGCAAATAACAATATTGGCCAATTCTGTAAACTTTGCTCCTGCAGACAGAGTCAATAAATCCACCTGGCCCCACTTTTTGTGTTCACTTCTGGGTTTTTACGAGTGTAATTCAGTGGCCATGGCATTACAGGGAGCACTTATCTGTTTTTGCTCACTAGCAGGTAATCTCAGGGTGTTAAATGTTTGTCTGAAATGTAGAAATTAATGAAAGAGTGCATTTAATGTGTATGTGGTTAAAATCATTCATGCAAAGGTAAAATGTTGTTTTTTTTTAAGTTTGTTTGTGTGTGTTTGCAGTCTTGTCCTCCTCTGCAGCTCAAGATGACACCTTACCTCCGAAATGTGACTTGCAAAAAACTCTATTAAATCATCTCAAGGTAAACTATTAACCCTTTTGAAACATGAGCAAGTTAGTTTGATTTCTTTTAAATTAAAAAAAAACATTGAAAGAGGGCAACAAGAAATGACCCAAAAATGTGCAAGAAATTTGTAAAATGTTACAGGAAAACTACCTATATTTGGCAACAAAAAAGTTTTATAAAAAAGAAAAAATAAACAGGAAATGATAAAATAAAATGAATGTAATAGCTATATATTTACAATTATTATTATTTATTTACAATTAAAATAATCTTAATATTTCTCCTTAGTAATTCTATAATGATCGTCTCTCTCTCCCTGTTTTTAAAAGCTGATTTTCAGATCACCTTGTACTATTTTTGGCAGTTTTGGGGAAATTTGATTCCAAGTTGTTAAATCCCTTTTTCACCATGTTTTTGAAAGAAATCAAAACAATTTGTTCTGATATTTTGAAGCTGTCAGAGGAAGAAAACAAGCGTTATGTCTAAAATGAACCAACAGGAGGCGGAAGAGTGTGGAGAAGACCTGCCGTCCGAATGGAGCACAGAGGCGACGGCTAAAGTGCTGCTGACCATGAAGAATCTGACTGAAACGCTGCACAAACACCAGCTGAAAGGTAGAAGAGCGAGACAGAGACGTGTGTGTGTTTTCACTGGGTGACCAGTTAGACTAGACTGTGATTAGATTATGATAAAATACAATAGGAGACAAGATGAGATGGGATAAAATTAAGATTAAGATTACGATACGATACGATACGATACGATACGATACGATACGATACGATACGATACGATACGATAATACAGGGGACAAGATAGGGGATCAGGAGACAATTTCATTTCACACATTTCATGTTACAGCAGCTCAAGAGTCAGAAGAAAAGGAAAAAGAATAAAAATTATTGAAAGATAAATTAAATGAGAAAAGATAAAAACAAACTAGAAATATAAATAATATATAAAATAATGTAATATAAAATCTATATATACTTTAATTATCACTTTTTCAGGTAGTGTATGTCTGTGACTGATAGTTAAACAGAATAATAACATACACACATGTTGTATAGTGAGTGCAAAAGTATATAAAATAAAGTAAAATATTGCACAATTTGGAAATAGTATGTGTAATGTGTATATAACATATAAACTGTACTATGCATATGTTAATTGCATATTCTGTAACATATTTGCACCAAATGTGACTAATAATTACAAAATATTTTTGTGATTTATGCTTCAGTTTTTTACAAGCAAAACACAATAAAAATAACAACCAAAATACAACACATAAACAAAATGAAACGAACCGATAGTGGCAGATAACTTTAATATTACAATGAAGTTCAGATTATAAGGCAGTTCGAACAACCAAAGGGTGGAGGAGAGAAGGGTTTGGTGGTGAAAAATCCAAATTACATTCCTTTCTTAATATTACCCGATATTTTTATATTTTTATATTCTGTATATTCATGATGATCTGTTAATTCTGGCTATTTCCGATGGGTGTGTTGGACCAATTTTCCACCTCAGTCACAATAATGTCTTGAGCTGGAGAGTATAAAGTACACTGCACTGAATACAGAGATCATTTTCAGAGAGTCGGGATGGTCACAGAGAGGAGCGCCACATTCATCACATTTGTCAGAGTTCTTGAAGTCGAACACGGGATAAAGTGAACTCTGCCTGGCAAACAGACGGATCACTATCTGCTGAAGATGCTCTCATCTCTGATTAAGATTAAATGTTGTGGTGTAAATTCTGCAAATGAACTCCTGCAGGTAGTTCATTTCTGTGGGATTTTTATGTGAGTCTGAAATTAACTGAATAAAGAGCATGCTCTTTGTGCAGGAAGCTCCACATTTCATCAAGTCTTTAGAGCTGAGACATGAAGGATAAATAATCAGAATCAGAAATAATTTATTGATCCCCGACGGGACTTTGCGAGTCATGCAGTCACTTTGAAACCAAGCATAGAAAATAATATAAGTAGAAATAATAGGTATTAAGATAAGAATTCATTTTAAAAATATGTAAAATGAAATAAATATTTAAATAAATATCTAAAGGAAAAATGTTATGTGCATTAGTAAAAATATAAAATAAAAATGTGTGCATTATGTTTCAATTTCAGTACTGCAAAAATGTAAAGATGTACGATGTGTTTCACCCTTTAATACCTGGACTGTCATCAGTTTTATTTCAGTTTTATTTTATTTATTACAATGTCAAGGAAAAAAGAATGTGAAAGGTGGCCAGAAAATGACCTCAAAATTATCTGGTGGTGATTATAAAAAATGATCAAAATACTAAGGAAAATTATCCAGAAAACTATATTTAAAATTATTATAATGATAGATAGAAAATGATGCTATATTTTTTTTAGCAATTTCTTAAGATTAATTTCTTTTTTTTTTCTTTTTTGTTGCTTATTTTCAGGTAATTTTCTTGTCGTTTTACCAATTTTGAGCTACTTTTTGAGTCTCTTCAGTTGGTCACTGCCTTCTTCAGAAAGAAAGAAAGAAATGCAGAGGAAAAAAACAGTAAATTCAAAATGTATATCTCACAGGTTCAATACTATTTTCCTCATTTATTAAATAATCTCTGATTTACAGGATGTCAAGGTGCAGAGCCACAGAAATGCCCCGCAGCTGAAGTTCCCAAAAATGGAGGGCTGGCATGTGTAACAGTCGCCAACACGAGCTACTGCAAACCACTCTGCAGCCATGTAAGTGAAACATTCATTTTGACATATTTATAAAAACAACGCTGTCAAATGTGCAAACACATTTTCTGGATAGTTCTGACAGAATTTGTTCTTAGTTAAATATTTGAGTTTTCTTTCACAGGGTTATGACTTTGCTTTCCTGAGGAGAAGTCGTTTGTACGAGAAATGCGGCGAGCAGACCGGATATAAATGGGAAACTCAGTACATCGGAGGAAACACGCTGGCTGTGTGCAACGGTAAAACTGTTATGAATTCATATCTTTTTGCTGATTACAGAGTTCAAAGCGGGAAGACTTCCTGCCCTCTCCACATGCACTTTTGATTCCTGCAGCGCACTTTAGTTTGATTACTTTTTTATGTCCTAAACTGTCTGTACAAGGAAGCTCACATTATTTATTTATTCTGTGGCTCTGACCTAAACTTTACCTCCGCTCTGTCTCTAGAAGCACCATTTCAAATTTCAGGAGCAAATACAGCGTATTTTCCCAAAGATCAGGGCTGCCTGACAACCAAGAGCAACAGCCAACTGCAGAGAGACGTCATCAGCGTTTTTACCGCTGAGCTGAAGAGTCATAACGTGCAGGGAGAGCCTCAGTCCTCGTGTCTTGTTTGTGGATGACCACGAGGCAGATACGCTCCCTTTAAGTTTCACTGAGAAATAAAGCTTTGCAAGTAGTTAAAAACTTGTAAATGTTAGAGTTTGGTGAATAAAAGTTTTCTTGAACTTTTCCGTTGTTGTCATTTGTGCACACTCAGTTAAAAGCGTCAGTACGTGCAGCTTCACATTTTTAGGAGGCAGTGCGTTTTCTGCAGTGACTGTCTGTCGTTCTGCTTTTTACTGCATGCTGTGGCCATGTTTGCAGATCTGTGAGGTCCTCACTCATAAAAAACAAACTGTAATTGGATAAAATATGTTTGCTATTCCTCGGTCTGCTATTAATGGAACAAATACAACAAAATTTTATCAGATTGTAGTGTCAGAGGAGAGGCCATGTTATTATCTAAGCCAAAACACAGTGTGCTCTGTGGCTATTTTAGGATATTAGCCTTTATTACATAGAGATCAATCTATAGAAAAAACAAAGTCAAGACCTACCTTTATAGTCAGGCTTTTAGCTGAATTTTTTTTTTTTTTTTTTTTTTATCTTTGTCTTGTTTTATTGATTTATATATTATCTTATTCTATTTTAGTTTTAGAAAGGTAGCATGTTACTATCTGATTTTATCATATTTTACTGTTTTATCTTGTAATGTTTTATTATCTAATTTTATCATATTTAATGATTTATCTTTTTGTGTTTTATTACCTCTGAGCATATTTTACTGGGTTATTTTTTTTTATTTTATTTTAAAATTTTAACCTTAAATGCAGAGTTTCCTCATTAGGAATTTAAGATAGCGTTTCCTCAGCACTTTCTCAAACCCTCAGCATGGATTGGTGGGTCGAGGTCATATATTCTTTTTTTAAATTATTTTGGCTCTGGTGTGTGATTTTAGAAAGTGACATTAATCTAAACAAAATTCTGGTAAATCTTTGCTTATTGTGCAGATTTTTTTTTTTTTTTACTCCACACTTGCTTTGGAAATGTAGATAAACCTTTTCCTACAACCTTTCCTTTCAACCCTTTTCTTTCTGTTTAAATGAACAGTTTGCAACGTTTTGTCAGGGCTGAACGCAGCCCAGGTGTGCTGGTGCACACAGGTGAAGGGGGCGTGGCCTATCTTAAAAAAAAGAGAGGGAAATGTTGGGGGCTGGATTTTTGTCTTTTAGTTTGCAGAGGAGGAAACAGGAGAGCGAAGTGGAAGTAGGGCAGACTGCTGTGGAAAAACTCCTTTTTGACTCCTTTTCCTGGTGTTTTTTGATCGTCTGAAGGCAGAAGTTTAACCAAAATGTGTGTGTGTGTGTGTGTGTGTGTGTGTGTGTGCATGTGTGCATGTGTGTGTGTCTGTGTGGAGGCCCAAAAACACAGACCAGCACAACAAGGTAAGACTGGATTCTTTCTTTTCCTGATTCTGATTTTTCTTTCTTTTGCAGTGCATTGCTTTTTCCGGCTTTCTGTGTAACTTTAAACATTTCTTTTCTCAGCTAGAATATTTCCTTCAGGGAGGAATGATTTAAGTTTGACAAAGAGGAAAACTATTAAAGTATTGCTCGTTACATTTTTAAACATGTATTGTCATTTCGAAGGGAGGTTTATTTCCTAAAATAATTGTGTTGTAGCATCATTTAAGTTTCCTTTCAGCTACTTGATGTTGCTTTTCTTTTGCTGTTGTCAGTAGGGGGTTAACTCTTGGAAAATAGTTTTCAAAAGCATTTCAAACTTTGAGCAAATTGGTTTGATTTCTTTCAAAAACTTGAAGACAAAAACTGGGTATGGGAGAACCGCAAAACATAAAATACAATGAAAAGGTGACAAGAAAATTAGTTTAAACTCAGAATAAAATTAGTTTAAAGAGAGACAGAGAGAGAATTATTAGAAAATTACTTTTTAAAAATGCAGAAAAATCTCCAGAAAACTCTGTTTGTATTTATTAAAGTTGTATATTTCAAATTACGTATTATTAATAATAATAATAATAATAATAAGATTTTTGAACCTGTTGCGTAATTTTAGGTCATGTTAGTGATTCCCTTGTAATTTCTTGCTTTTTCAGGAAATTTCCCATTCATTTTCTTTTTTCCATGTTTTTGAAGAAATCAGGCCAATTCGTTAAGGTTTCACCGGATTAAAGGCAGCCCCCCATTATTGTTGCTCACCCTCCTTTGACCAAGATATATTTCCCAAAGCAATTTTTGTAAATCAAGCTGATACAAGAGGAAGTAAAAATTGTGGACATGGTGCCAAAAAAAAAAAAAAGCAAATCTACTGAGGTGAAATGCCAAGCAGACAAAGCTGGGGCTTTCACTGTTGCTTTTGCTGGTGATTCTGTAAACTTTGCAAGAATACACTTTAGCTGACAACAAGTCAGTTAGGTACAGACCTGTGTTTGGTAGAAAATTGGTTAAATCTAGACAAGGCAAACAAACAAAGTTTATCTTTTCAGTGAACACTGAAGTATAAAAGGCAATTTAAACACTGGAAAACCTGGGCAAATGTTTGATGAACAACAAAAAAAGAATAAGACAATAAGCAAATTCAGAAAAAAAAGTTCTAGAAAAATTACCTGAAAATTAATAAAAATATAAATATATATAAAGGAAATTACATGACATTTTTTAAGAGTTTTAAAAAAAAAAAAAAAAAAAGGTTAGACTAATTCTATACAATAACCTGAAATATATTATTATGAGAAATATGAATATAAAGTTCTCTGAAAATTGTCCCTGAGCTTTTTCAAAGAAACAATTCTTTATTGTTTTTTGTGAGATATTTCTTGCAGAGGTGCTCTTGTCTTTTTCTCCATTATTTCTGAAAGAAATAAAACCAATTTGCTTTGTGTTCAAAGGTTTAAATACTTGAGAAAAGCATCTGAAAGCAGCACACGAAAGGTTATGTCGCTCCAGGTATCTAAGGGTTAAAAGTGACATTCTGCAGATAAACGGCTTCGTAGTGGCATTTAATAAAAAAATGGATACACCTGCAAGTGTGTGATTGCCATCTGACTTCAATTGACTGATAGCCGCTCATTATGTGTGCGCTTGGTTGCGAGATGTGGACGAGAGCAGCGATTAAATGAGGTAACCTCAGGTGTCTGCTCTTCTGACTGACCTCAGTTTGTGCGAACACATCCAGACGCAGCTCACACAGGTGAAGGTTAAAGAGTCAGAATGAGATTGCAGGATGTCATTAGGAAAACATTGAATTTCCACTTTATTCTGTCAGGAATCACTCTAATCAGAGAGAAAAGGACCCGCACAGTGACCGTCAGGTGTCTAATCTAATCATCAATGACTGAAATAACTGTGTGGGGACTGAAGGACAAACTGCTGTAAACTGTAATGTCACATATGTACCATTAGGTGGCACGTTAGCAGCTGAATCATCCCCAAAAAAACCTCTGTTAACATTTGCTTTGGGGCTGCCTCTCACCATTTAGGCTCCTCACAGCAGGAGTCTTACACATTTTTTAACAGTAAACTTCCATGACTTTGAGGAAAGTTTTCAAGACCAAATGTTCTCTGAAATGACCACTGATACACCTCATTGGTTCTTGTCATTACTTTGCAATGGTGATATTAAATATATGTCATTAAAAAACAAACAAACAATGATGTCACTACAGGATCATAACTGAGTATCCTGCTCTCAGTGTGTGGCCACGTAATTATCTGCAGAGACTCTGCTCTTTGCCTGTAGCTTTTGGGGTTTTTTTTTGTGTGTGTGTGTGTGTGTGTGTGTGTGTGTGTGTGTGTGTGTGTGTGTGTTTGGGACGTTCCTGGGCTCAGTTTGAAAGTGATCTCTTGACTTTTTTTTCAACTTGATTTATTGGTTTAAAAGGTAGTGACTTGATGACAGACTGTAATTAGTACACATGCAAGATATAGCTTTGAAAATCATGTACACATTGCTGAAAAATGTGAAATGTCAAGTGGACAAAGCTGGCTTTCATTTTCAGCATTTTTGCTGGTGTTATTGCTCACAAACAGTCGTGGACATGTGCATACTCTACCTGAGACTCCGATTGATGATTTAATAATTATCTCATTAGATTTTTGACAGTAGTGTGCTTCTGTGTGTGTGTAAGCTTTCTTGTTCAAACATGACTATGCCGGGTCAGTTTTGTTGTTTCGTTGTTTTTCTGTCTGTTTGTTTTTTCCTGGTTTCGTGCAGAAGAACTGCACAGAGCCTTGATGTCAACTCCATCTAAAACCTTTGTGACCAAATGAAACCCTGACTGAGAGCCAGGCCTTATCTTATTTTACTGTTTTTCTCTAAAACATCGACAATACACAATTTTTGACATGCATTTCTATTTTCTGTATTTTCATTATCATGGATTGTGTGTAAAATTAGGCTATTGTTAATGTAGGATTTATGCATGAAGGTGATTTATCACTAATACACCTTAATGCCATAATCGGCAAAGCGTAATGGTGCAATATCATTATCAAATCATATCATAATCATTCATTCACAAAGATCAATAACAAACTTTAATATATCAGTGCAGACAAAAGCAAGTAGGCCTTCATACTTACAGCTGTTACATTAGCATATTACTGGCCATTGTTTTGCAATAACATGTACAAGAACACACAGTATACAACATATGGGTGTCCACATACTTTTGACCAGCCAGACAATTTGCCACTTCAACTGTGAAAATTAGTTTTTCCTTTTATTGTCTTGCTTTTGCTTTTTTTCCTCTAAATTCAGTGTCATTTTTGAATTATTCATTATGATTGAATTATAATTAGGCAGAAGCTGAATTACTTTTTGCCTTTAACTATCATGCAGCATTGAAACAAATTTATTTTGAAGTTATATTTGCATCTTGTTCCTCGAGTCTGTCTCAACTCAACCATCTCCCTATTTTAGAAATGTTACTCTTTGTACACTAGAGGGCAGCATAGCATCACTTTTTGAATTCCTCCTTTATTTGCTGGCAATGCAGCACACAGGTGACTCTGTGTTTAGTTATCAGTCTTCTGCAAACAAAAGTAAAAAAGCAAATATTTCTCTTAAAAGAACAAAGTAAAAGCAGAAACAGACCTGCACCGTTTTGGGGCTTTAAAGTAAAACAGGAAAAACAAAAAGACGGATGTTTCATCAGTTTTAATAGTGTATGTCTGTGTTTTAATGTGGATCTTTTACAACATACAGAAATCACTACAGCAACATTTATGAGGACAAAGACCTTAAACATTTTCACTTACAGAACAGAATTTGCTCTATTTAAATAACTTTAAAGTAAATATTACAGGAGCTGTGTGTAAGATTTAAGGGGATTTGGTGGTGTCTAGCAGAGAGGATGGCAGACTGCAACCAGCTAAAACTTCTGCTTAAACTCCTAACTACAGTGGCCGACACGAAAACATGAATGTCCCTATCTGGAGTCAGTGTCCGGTTTGTCTGCTCTGGGCTACTGTAGCAACATGGTGATGTCCATTAACAAGGACCCACTCCCTATGTCGATAAAAACGGCTCATTGTAAGGTAACAAAAACACAACAAATCTTATTTTCAGGTCAATATACACTAAAGAAAAAAGATTTCTTATATTATACTCCATTTCTGCTTAAATATCCCCCTAAAACCTGCACAGTGAACCTGTAAAGAACGCACTGTTAACCCTTTCCAACATAGATTGACACCAGTTTTCTTGTGCTGCGTTCAGACATCTTGTACAAGCTAAATAACACTTGCAAATAGTCTGACTTATTTTATAACCACAGGGAGAAAAAAGGCAATGACCAACTTGGCAAGAAATGTTTCACAAACTAGAAAAAAACAAACAAAAAACTAAAATTATGTTTTAAAAAAGAGGAAAGGATCATTAAAGAATAGTCCACAAATTAGGAAAACATGTAAAAAACTGTATTTATAATTATAATACTTTTATATTTAAATTATAAATAAAATAAATATATACACTTGTTTTTATTTCCAGCACTTTTTTCAAGGTCTATTATCTTGTAACTTTTTAAACTAATTTTTAATCATTTTATTTCTTTTTTTTTAAGTTTTATTTTTTTGTACGTTTTTAAACTATTTTTAATCATTTTAATATTTTCTTATGTTTTAATCTTTTTTAAGTTTTAAAACTATTTTTCTTACTAAATTCTGTCTTTGTTTGATTATTTTTCTTTCTTTTTTTAAAATAAGTTTTCAGGCCATGTCTTGTTATTGTTTTTAACAAGTGTTAACTATCTTTCTGTCTGTTCCATCCCGTCTTCTTTCTTCTCTTCCTCTTTTATCTTTTCACATCCATGTTTGTTTTTTAACACAGAAGACAATCAGTGAACCAATATAACCTTTTGCTGTTCCTGTATCATCAAACCTAATGCTGCTCATTTCCCTGGCTGCTGTTCAGCTTCTGCTAATAGAAAAAGAAAGAAAAATCTAAATGGAAGCCTACAAAGAACCCACGAAAGAATAAGGATGAATCTGAATGAACTTCTTTATCTCGTGGAAACGTTTTGAAAATGAATCCACGTCTAGGTATTATTTTCCTGCCCCGGTCTGACATGCAAACAGTGCTGTCTGAATATGAATAACTGTGTCTCAATCTGAAATACTTTCTTATTAGCCTGAATAGAAGCCTTGCTCGCGACACAATAACTCACCGACTTGAGGAGTTGTATTTCTGAGCTGAGCGCCTCTCGCAGCCGCTCCAGCTCTCCTTCTTTATGCATCTCCAGCTCCTTTCTCAGCCTGGTAAACAAATGAAAGCCGTGTCAGTAAGTGAAGGAGCGGCAAAGAAAAGAGCAGAAAAAAACTCATGAAAAGGAGCAACTTGTAAAGAAAAGCGTCAGCATTTTTGCTTCTACATATTGAGTTTAAACCCACTGATGCTTTTTCTTTGTATGTCTACACTCTGTTTTATCACTGAGAAAATAAACAAAACCAAATAACCTAAAACTGAAACCTATCTTCCACAATGGTTTTCATGCAGACAGTAGATGGGTTTCCATTAACCCTAAAACTGTGCAAATTGAATTTGCAAATACAAGGTACAAGGTAGATTTACTAGTACTTTTTTAAACAAAAAAGTAAGTAAAAAAAAAAAAAAAAAGAATTACAATTTGTCCTTGATCCTGCTACATCTTTGGAGTTGAAGGATGAGTTGATTAATAAGAAAAAAATAATAATAATAATAAATAAAAATAAAAATAAAAATGAAAATAAAAATAAAATAATAATAGTAATACTAAATAACTGAAACAAGTCTATTTAAAAAAAAATCCCACGTTTTTATGCTCACAAGAGGTGCTTTTTCAGGTGATTCAAAAAAAGGTAATATTTTGCAAAGCTGCAATGGAAACACTTTTTTTTGTTTTTCTAGGTCACATGATGCTATGTCTATGTGCTTGTCAGTAGGAACTGACTCCCATGATGCAGCAGGAGCTACAAAAGCTGTTATTGCATCACATAACTCTGAGAAAGTTGAGCGGATCATCTGGAAGCTTTGAATCCACAATTCTTCTGTGAACTCGTACTCGGACTATCAGCTCCCAGAAATCCCTCATACGTGGTCAATCCCACATACAAGGGGCTCGCCTTTCCATTATTGCTCCATAACACGCCTGCGTGGCCTTTGATTGGAAATAATGACGGCTAGTGCGATGGCTGCAATAGAAATAAGCATAACATCACTCAATCGAAACGTCATCTCGCAATTGTGTTTAATCGATATTTTGAAAATATCGCTTAAGTTTTGCGTGAATCTGTAATGGAAACCTGCCTTGTGACTCACGCACAATATATCCCAACTTAAAAGTTGATTTTTATATAAACAGATTTGAGAGTACATGGCTGGTTTGATGCAACTGTAATTTCCAAAACAACTTCATTAAATACTCTGGATTGGTGCAATTTACAGTTTTGACATCAGCCCGGCCTCCACAGCAGGAGACGATGTTTGACAGTCGAGTTAATATTCAGAATGATACAAGTTACTGCGAGCTTACAGGAGACAGTGACTGTGTGATGTTTGCTGAACACCTGACATGTGGATCTGTCTTAGATCATGTAGCTTTCCACGCCTTGCATCATTATTTAACTATTGTGATGCACCTGCTGACTCCAAACAGCAAAAGAAACCTGGCTGAAGCAGCTACTGTACTGATCAAGGTAGCTGAGGAGTCGCAGGGTGACGACAAAGCTGAAGAGTGAGGAGCATTAAAGGTGCCATCAGCTATGTTCTCAAGACTGATTTAACTGCAGTCCTGCTCTAACCAGCTGCGGTCAGTGTCGTCAGGTCCCTGTTATTGTGTCGGTTTGTTTATTAAGATCCCCATTAGCTTCTGTGTTTAACAGTAGCGACTCTTACTGGGGTCTCCATTATTTTCTTTTTTCATTATTTCTTGTTTCTCATCATTGATCTGCTGACGAGCCTGCACCGTGAGCACTGACGGCACTGCGGACTGAAAGAGAAAGTCAAGTTACTGATGCTGGCTGATCCGCTCTTGTTCTCTGCCGGAGTCTCCAAATGTACGCCCCGCTCTCCTTTTTCGCCGATGTCTCCGCCGGTGTCCGCTCCGCTCTGATTCTCCACCAGTGTCTCCGAATGTCCGCTCTGCTCTCGTTTTTCGCCGGTGTCTCCTCCACTGTCCGCTCCATTCTCATCCTCTGCCCGGTGTCTCTGAATGTCTGCTCTATGCTCTTTCCCGACCTATGTCCGCTCCACCGGAGTCCGCTCTGCTCTCATTCCCCGCCGGTGTCACAGATGCATCAATCAGTTGCTCTTTTAGAAAATGTAGCCATTATAATGTTTATTCGATACATAACTGAACTTTTGAATCTTTGTTCAGTGAACATTTATATACAGTATCGGACAACTCCATAAGAAAGAAGCTGTAGAAGAAGAAGGATGTAGAACTTCATGGCAGCACCACGAAGCTTTGTTATTGACTCAACAATCAGCTTCCTTTAAAAAAAAGTTTGCTTGAGTAGTAGCAAAGTAAATATTTCACTACAATTTCATAAACATACATTAAACTGTATTATCAGATCAGTCTGCGTCTAGAAAAAGCATTAGTATTTGGGTGAGTGGCTGTTGTATCTGGTGTTTGAAGGATCTATACTGAGTTACACTTGAATTTGAGAAAACATACTTTTATATTTCTTTTATTGGAAGTTAATGAAACAACAAAACAACTGATCAAAAATTGCATCTTCACAGTGTGAAAAATAACGTTTTAAACTTTACACCTATCTGTGGAGCAAATCAGATTTTTTCAGGTGTGCAGGATGATGTTTCCAGCAGCAGGATATGGCTTTATAGATATCTGTAGTTTCTGCAGTTTAATATTAGATTTCTGCAGCGCAATGACATCCTCAAATGAGCCTTCACAAATAATGCAGCAGTAATATATCAATGAAGAAAATCCGACACATCAAAAAATACATACAACTCCTTCATCATCAGTCCCGGGCACATTGAGTATTTCAGGTATCTTTCTGTAGGGTTGTGTGACAGAACGATCTGCACCCGCAGCCACCCTGTTTTGCACACTGAACACTTTTTAAATGACTGTAGCACTCATTCAAATTGACGTGCATTCAATTTCCAACAATCAATAAGCGCAGAGTTAAATATGCGTTTTAAAGAGACGCCGCAGCGGCCGAGGACACGATTGATGCTTTCAGTTCAGAACGGATGATCATAAGAATGACTGAGAGGAGGCCGCTCTCCCCTCCAAAGCCACTTCCTCAGCACTTCCTGAGGCTAATAAGCGCAGGGGTAATGAAGGACCTGGTATGTTTAATGAGGCTGATGGATGAACAGGACATGCTACCCACATGCATGATTTAAGGCATAGCTGGAAGAGGGAGGGGGCGCGGATCAAGACGACAGAGAAAATAAATAAGGATGCGGCTGATGAGAGTGAAGGAGACAATTATGAGCTGCCTCATTCGTCCTAATAGCAGGAATGGTCAAAATACATTTAATTTAATACTGGCAGAAAAATTTAAGTTACGGTGGATAAATAAAATGATGTATTTTCAAATTTTTATTGAAAAATGACAAGTGAATTGACAATGAATGGATTGAGGCTGCTGAAAGCACCATGTTTTTGGCATCACTTGCAACCTCTTTCTGTAGGGCTGGAAGAAAAAATCAATATAGTGCAGTACTGCAATATTTTAAATGGCAATATTGAACTGATACAGGGATGCCCAGTGTCACTTTTTATACCAATATACATTATTATAATTCAGTGTCATACACATTTTTTTCACTTTTCCATGATTGTGAGGCAAATTTTCAAGACCAAACTTTCTGTAAAACTTGCATCTATACTCCATATCAGTTATTTTTAATAGTTGTTCATTAAAGAAAAACATTTGGCACTTTCTTTAAAAAATTTTTGGCTTTTTTTTCTTTAAAATTTTTTTGGGATTTGTAAGGGAGAAAAATTGTGATTTTATTTCCTTTAAACATTTTATGGCTTTTTTTCTTTCCTTTTTAAATTTTGACTATTTTTTGCCAATTTTGTGATATTTAAGGAAAAAAGTTTTTGGATGATTTTTCAAGAAAAGGGTTTTTTTCACTCTTCAAAACCTTTTGGCGTATTTTAAGGAAAACATTTTTGGTTAATTTTTTTCCTTGAACGTTTTTGAAAACTTTTATAGAAACAAAAATTGGTGATCTCTATTTCTTAAGTACTTTTGGGGATTTTTAAAGAAAACAAGCCTTTCAAACCTATGAGCTATCAAGTTTTCTGAAACGCTAGGTTTTTCCAAAAGATATGAAGCTGAAGTTGCAATTGTATTTTTTTTAGTTTTATTTTTATTTTGCTTCACATTGCAATTATTCATGTGGCAAAGTATAAATGTTGTCTTTGCGCCAAGAACACAGTAGGCAGAGCAATGGCAGAGAGAAAAAGAGGTGAAACAAAAGTGATATTTTTCTTCAAAATGTCACGAGTTTGCCAGGCACTGCCATGATCAGTGGAAAATCTGGACATGGCACCACTTATAAATGCGCTTCAGTTCCCACCAACTATCATAATTTCACATAACTGCGTGTGGCTGTTATTGCTGATCTTTGTGAATTGGACTGTTTTTGCAATGAGGCTCATTTGCATAGAAAAGGGCCAATTTTGCACCACATGTATGCATATTGCCTTATTTAAATATGTGCAAATAGCACAGGTGCAGTGAGACGCTGTTTGCTTGGCAGGTGCAGTTATGGGTCATTTCACCTTTTGTGAAGTGATTTGAGGCATGCAGAGTTTCCTTTTGTCTTATTTTTGCAGGTGTAGCAGCCGAAAAAAAGCCCTGCAAACCGTTTTTGAATTCAGCCCTGAAAGTGTAAACCTCATTGTCTGAATGATTTTGGGGATTTGTTAATCACTTCACATCAGTGGTATTGTAGAGAATACATTATCCAAAGTAGTGGCATCAGCAATAACAATGACCCATCCTTCCTGGAACACTATTGATCTCCAGTCTTTAATTAAATAAAGGAAGTCTCTTTGTGGAGAAACACAGTGGACTGGCGCTCAGCTACCAGTCGTGTTTCAATAGGAGACCTTCAATTCATATTCTACAACTAGTTCATATTCTGTGATGAGCCGACACGTTACTTTCACACTTCTAATTAGCACTGTCCACTTGTCATTGATCACCAAAGATGCATGTTAATAGCAGGTGACAACAGGGCCTGTGTTCTCATTTTTGAGCTGATTCCTTATGTGCGACACTCACACAGCTGCCTCTTATGATTAGTATTATTCATATTTTTGATGCGAATTCCACATGCTGTGTATGTAATTTTGTATAAAAACAGTACTCCTGACTGCATGTTTCTATTTAACCTTTTGAGAACTGGATCAACATTCCCTTTTTTTTTTCTTCTGTGCTAGGTCTTGCACAAGTATTTAAACATTTTAACCCTCAGCAAAGTGTTTAGATTCATTCAAAACATGGGAGAGATGCAAAGAGCAACTTGGAAATTAATGCTCCACAAACTGCAAGGTGAAGTTAGTAGCATAAAAAATAATTTAAAAAAAGGCAGGTAAAATTATTCACAAAACTATATACATCTTTCTGTCTGTCATTTGTAATTTTAAAATATATTTTTTGTAACTTTTTACTAATTTCTTTCCATTTTTTGAGTCATTCATTGCCTGCCTCCCATGTTTTTGAAAGAAAACGAGCAAATTTGCTCAGATTTATTTGAAACTAGGTTAAATTGTCCACACAACTAGCCTTGATAAACATATTCATATTTATTTGTAATATATACTTTAATTGATTTATTTTCTTTCTTTTTCGTCTAATTTTCAGGTAATTTTTGTAACTTTTTACTCATTTCTTGCCATTTTTAGAGTTATTTCCTCTGGTTATTCATTGCCTGCCTCCCATGTTTTTGAAAAAGAAATCATGCCAAATTGCTGAGATTTCCAGGGATTAATATTGTACAAATATCAGCTCAGTTAAAAGTAAGAATGTTCAGTTTGCTCCATATACTCACTTTTTTATATAAAAGTTCAGTTTTAGTGGAATCATGCTTTAACTGTGAAAATCAAACTGCACTTTTGTTGGTAATCTGCTGTATGAGCGTAAAAGCTTGACTCTGCGCCCCTTATTCATTCTCCCCAACAAACCTCCCTGCATCAATCACATCAGCCTCCGTTTCTTTTTACTTGTTGACTGAATAAAATACACTGCAGATCAAAGCCTTAATTAAGCCAAATGCTCTTAATGCTCTGTTATTTACACTTCTAGATTTGGAGTTGAGCCAGCAGGATAGAGGGAGGGAAACAGAGACGGGAGCTGGACTCACTGCTCTATTCAGCACTTCTCACAGTATGATTCAGTTCTGCTCCACATAAATAACACCTTCTGTCTGACGGGCCTGCAGGATGCTGCGTCATATTGTATTTTTAACACTGTGATTCACTTCTTGTCCTTTTCTAGGTGCATTTAGCAAAAAAAGAGGGACTGCAGCTAATAGTGCTGCTGCTGATTTTTTATTTGTTAGACTATACTATAGAACAGTGATACTCAGTTTATGGCCCGCGGGCTAAATGTGGCCCCGACAGGGTGCCAAGTGGCCCCCAACCATTTTCACATTCAAAATAAAAATGAAGTGATAAAATAATAGTATACATAAGTTGACAGAGTGCACAGAACAGCATCAAAATAGAGCTTGTTTATAAAAAAAGGAGGATCTGCGTATCCCCTGAAAGAGGTCCTAATAAAGCCCCTAATGTCCTAAAACCCTAGAGATGTCCTAAATTCTTAGAAATGTTCTCAAATACTAGAAACAATCTAAAATACTAGAAATGTCCTCAAATACCAGAAAGTCCCAGAATCCTAGAGACAGTCTAAAATCCCAAAAACAATCTAAAATCATAAAAATGCATCCTAAAATACAAGGTCCTGGAGATGGCCTATTATCCTAGAAACGTCCTAAAATTCTACAAATGTTTTAAGAACTGAGAAACATCCTAAAATCTTTGAAATGTCCTAAAATCCTAGATATGTCCAAAAATCCTAGATATGTCCAAAAATCCTAGAAATGTCCTACAATCATAGAGATGTCCTTAGTCCTACAAACATTCTGAAATCCTGGAAATGTCCTGAAATCCAAGTACTAAAGTACTAGAGATGTGCTAAAATCCTAGAAATGTCCTAAAATTCTACAAATGTCTTAAAAACTGAGAAACATCCGAAATCTCTGAAATATCCTAAAATCCTAGAAACATCCTAAAATCTAGCAATTTCCTACGATTTTGAAGATATCCTACAATCGTGGAGACGTCCTAAAGTCCTAGAAACATCCTAAAATCCTAGAAACCTCCTAAAATCTAGCAATTTCCTACCATTTTAAAGATGTCCTACAACCCTGGAGATATCCTAAAGTCCTAGAAACATCCTAAAATCCTGGAAATGTCCTAAAATCTTAGAAACATGTATGGGGCCGTCATATTGCAAAGCAGGCTGAGTATCCCTCCCATAGAAAAAAACCTCAGAGCTTTGATGAGGAGACGACAGTGATTGCACCACACAAAGCCCTCTGACAGGCCTCACCAGACAAAAAAAATGCTCAACTAATTAAACATCACAGCTGCTCAGTCAGGAATATTTAAAATATCAGGAGGCTCTAAGGAAAGCTTCTGTGAATTAACGTTTTTTATGAGCTGCTAAAAAGCTTACTGCTGTGTTTACACTTTGTTTTGTTCTCTTTCGCTCCTTTGTGTTTTATTTGCTTTGATTCCCTTGCAGCATTTACTGTTTACTCTTTAGTGTCTCATAAGGATTATATAATGTGACATAATTTAATTGAAAGTAAATCAGGAAACTGTATTCTGCGTCTGTGTGTCCAAATATATGAATCTCTCTGAGCATGCAGACAGCTGATGAGACTCACCTCAGACAGGTGCTGTCAGTGAGAGGTTTCTGACTGACAAACAGCCTCTCGGCTCGCAGAGATTCTGTCACGGCTTCAGCCTCAATCAGCTGCTGATCCAGCTCTGCAGTCAAGAACAATAAATCACACACAAAATTACTTTCCTCGCAGAGGACAGACACGGGTGCATTGATGAAGCTGTTGCTGAGGTGGCTGAGACCAACACTTTCTTATCACAAGTTGTCACATGATGCCGCTTTGCAGTGGACTTTCACGTCTATATATCACGCTAAAGGTATCCTTCTATGTCTGTAGACTGTTGCCACTAAGTGATGTCAAAACAAGCACATGTTTCGATTATGCTGCACGTGGTTATGTTAAGGCAACAAAAGCACATAGCAACAAACGCCAGGACGTCAACTAATGCACATGCTGGCACCGATGGTTAGGTTTGGGCAAACGAGGCACATGGTAAGGTGTAGAAAAAAAACATTAAATGTGCATCTGTCGCCACAGATTTTGGTGTGTGTCCGGCACCGTTGGCACAAGTGGCCAAGAAGAGAAACAGAAATGAGAAAAGCAAATAAATGCCTGTACAAGCATGAATAAAACCTAGAAACCCTAAAATCCTGGAACTGTCCAAAAATTCCAGAGACAATCTAAAATCCTTCAAACATCATAAAATTCTTGAAATGTCCTAAAATCCTTGAAAAGTTTTGAAATCCTTGAAACGTTCTAATATCTGAGAAATGTCCTAAAATCCTAGAAATGTCCCAAAATCGTAGACACCTCATAAAATCTGAACATTTCCTCAAATCCTTGAAATGTACTAAAATCTTAGAGATGTCCTAAAATTTGAGAAATGTCCTAAAAACGTCTTAAAATCCTGAAAACGTCCTCAGATCCCAACATACTTTATGTTCAACATCTGAGCTCGAGACTGTTCAGCTGCCTGAGCAGCTCTTAATTTTGATGCAGTTATAATTTCTACACTTTCCTTTTGGACTTTGATTTCTGTCAAACGGAAGATGAAAATGAGCTGAAAAACTGATGGTCTGCTGTTGGCAGTGTGACTGAAACAACAAAGGAGCTTGTCAAGCGCGTTGCAGAAAAAGGAAAACTGTCGCTGGTGAGAGAAGTGAAGCCGTTTTTTTTTACATGTGCTCTCTCAGAAACACATCTAACAGAAACTGAATATTTGGTGTTCACCTTTCCGGATGTTATCCAGGCCCCGCAGTTTGAGCCGCAGCGCTCTCTTCTCCTCCTGCACGGAGCTCATGTGACTGCTCCTGCTGCTCATCAGCTCCATCTCTGATTGTGGAGGGAGAAAAAAAAACTCGAGGACTCGAGAATGACTGAGTAAAAATCACCAGGAGGGCTGAACTTTACGTTAAATTTATGCTGCTCAATGAAAGAAAACTTTTTATTTTCAAGGGGATGCAAAATCGCCATTTTTAAGTCACTTTAACTGTTTTACATTTTTTAATAATAATAATAATAATAATAATAATAATAATAATAATAATAATAATAATAATAATAATAATAATAATTAAATAATAATAATTTCCCTATCTTTTTAAAAATAATTTTACAGATCTACTAATATCTTATTTGTGTAACAGTACTTGCCAAGTTGCTCATTGCATTTTTTTCCCATGTTTGACAAACCAATTTCCACTGATTTTGATTTTGTATTTATATTTTTTGTTGCATTTTATTTAAAGTGACTTTGAGTTCTTAGAAAAGCACTATATAAGTCCTATCAATTCTTCTTCTTATTATCTTTATTATTGTTGAATATCACTATTATTATTTCATCATCACCTGTGGTCATATCTTGCTTGAGCTACTCTACACTGCCTCGGGTATCTCCAGTGGTACTGCTCCGTCTTATTCTGTATCCATAAGCTTTCAGAAAATCTCCACAAATACAGACAAAATGAATGCAGACGACATGAATGCAGAGTACAGACAGAGGGCTCTGTGTGTAACGCTGAGCATAAATGAGCCCATAGAGTCCAGATGGTCAGATTTTCAGACACTGAAGAATTTAGTTTTGCCTTTTTGAATTACAACAAACTGTTATCTCTCCAAAGCCTTCCAGCTTCTCTTATTCTGTGATCTATATGCCTCTTTATTATTCTACAACAACAAATTTTCACTCAGCTCGGTAATGACTCTAAATGCTGATACTTGATATCAGTTTTTTTTGTCATTCTCCAACCACCATAAACCACCTCTATAAATTTAAACCTAAAATCACACTGACTCATTCTTCACTGTGTCAGCAATATGCTGTCAACACATAGGAGCCATTTAATATAATTCATCTACTTTCTACCACTTATTCATCTGCTTATACTATTCTATACAGCACAACATAAATAATAGCTCTGAAATGAGCAGTGGGGGCCACATCTGTGGTAAATAACATCTGTCTCCATGACAACAGCACAGCTGACAGTCTTTTGTGACCTTTGTGTAGTGAGTCCACCTCCCTCTCCAGGTCCAGGATCTCAGTGTGTGTTTGGCTCTCGAACACTACGTCTCTGTTCTCCCGAAGACTGAAGTCACTGTTGAACTTTGAGATCTCTTGGAGGAAGTTTTTCTCTTCTTCTTTAGACTCCCACTTTATCTTGGCCTGGTATGAAAAGACGGATCATGGGAAACGCTTCCAACAATAACACAAATACAGCTGCTTGTAGAGCTACAACAACCTCTGCTGCTGCTACTACTCGTGACATTACCGATCCAGTTTTGATTAAATCTGTGTCTCACAGTTAAAAGCTTGCAGTATTATTTGACTTTTGGGCAATTTTATAGACTATATTATGAACTGATTATTCAAATTAGAATTACCACGTCGTGGTTGAATGCCTTCATGAAAAACTCAAGTTAAAACTACTTAAAACTACAGATTACATCCATGTCTGTGAAAACATGCACCCTTCTGTGTCTGAGTTACGATGCTGAATAATGACCAGAAAAATGTTTTTGCAGAACGCTATGAGGTCACAGTGAAGCTGACCTTTGACCACCAAATTCTAATCAATTCATGCTTGAGTCCAAGCGGACGTTTGTGCCAAATTTGAACATTGTCACAGTGAAGCTGAAATTTTGATGTAATATTTCATCATTTTATCCTATACACTTTTGTGTGGAATTTTCTCTTAACTAGCAGCTGAAATCTTGAGTAACGGCCAAAAACACGTTTTGTGAGGTCAAGGGCCAAGTGGATGTTTGTACCAAATATTAAAGAAAAAAGTCACTTGAGGCCTTCTCGAGAAATTGCGTTCATGAGAATGAAACGAATGAAAGGTCTCAGTGACCTTTGACTACCAAAATTCAATCAGTCCATCCTTGAGTGCAAATGGATGTTTCTGCCAAATTTGAAGAGATTCCCTCAAGACTTTCTTGAGATATCATGTTCATGAGAACAGGACGGACAACCCAAAAAGTCCTCCGGCCACAGCCATCACCGGTGTGGCGGCATGAAAAGTAGCAGACTCAGTCATTGCACGATTTGGATACATCTACGTAGTTTACACTATAAAAGCTGACCAGGTATTCATATTACATACAACCAATATGATCCAAGATGTAAATATTGATTCGGGCTTTGACCCACCAGACGTTCCCTGAGTTGTCTGTTCTGGCAGAGCAGCTCCTCAATTTGCTTCAACATCTGGTCTTCACATTTCCTCATCAGGTCGTGCTGCAGCCTCACCGCAGACAACCGCTGAGCCTGGAGCACACCGAGACGAGTGGGCAGTGAAGACACGCAATCTGACAGACAGAAGTACTGAGACGGACATACATTAATGACACTTTATAACAGTGATACTCAACTTACAGCTTACTGGCCAAATCTGCCCCCCGATAAAAATAAAGTGAGTCACGTTGGGAATTTTATTCTACTTTCAGTGGCTTTAAGTGTTTTTCTACTTGTAATATACAAAAGGTGCCATAGTGCATAAAACAGCATCAAAAAAGAGCTTGTTTAAGCCCCACTGGAGGATCCCCCGCATCCCCCGACAGAGACCTTAATGTCCTAAAATCCTAGAAACCTTCTAAAATCCTAGAAATGTCCCTAAATCCCAGAAATGACCTACATCTCCCAAACATCCTAAAAGCTGAGAAATATCCTAAAATCCCAGAAACTTCAGAAAAAAACAGAATAATCCTAAAATCATTGAAATATCCAGAAATCCTAGAAATGTTCTTAAACCTGTGAAATTTTCTAAAATTCTAGAAACATCCTACAGTCCTATAAATGTCCTAAAATCCTAAAAATGTATTAGAATTCTAATACATCTAATTCTGTCCAAAGATCCTAGAAATATCCTAAAATCTTAGATGTGTCCCAAAATCGTAGAAACATGTATGGAGCTGCTGCGACTGCCCCCTGGCCTCCTGTCATTTTGCAAAAGTGGCCCCTTAAGCAACACAGGCTGAATATCCCAGCTTTGCATGATGTGTCAGTGATGCCAAATGAGGAGAAATGATATGAAATGAAAATTGTAGGACTCTCAGCTTGCATACAAGGTGACATGTTTGTGATTGTTTCTGGGAAATGGTGGACAAAAACAACTCTTTTTCAACAAAATTATATAGACCTTATAGGCACTCTTAAACTTCTTGTTTATTCCCTGTTTTCTCTTCATCCTGTGTGATTATACGGTAACTTAAAAGAAAACTGCCAAATGATGTAGGAGGGTTAATTTGTGGCTTTTTAAAGATGCCTTTCAGTACAGTTTTCAGTTTGGTACTCGAGCTGTCAGGGAGGAGGTGAGTTTATTGTTTCTTATACGGTAGTGGAGGAGCACAGTCAGCGAGCACAATCAGCTTCCAAGTTTTCTAAACACTGTAATTATCTAAAGACAGCTCTCATAAACTGTAAAACGTTACATCATGAGAGCTGTAAACACACTGTGCTGTAAACACGCCCTGCATATCTGTATGATGTAAACAGTTTCAATATTCGGCTCGCTCAGAGGGGGTCAGAAAAGGTGTCCGCGTGCTGTGTTCTCAGGCTCCAACAGATCTGGCGTTGTGTTCAAAAACCTTTTTAATTCGACCGAGTAATTTGCTCTTTTGATCAGACGTCCACTTTTACAAGCATAGGAGGAAGTTGGCCTTATTTCTGAGAGGTCAACAGGCCCGCCTTTTGACATCATATCTCACACATGCTGAAAGGTTTCGCTAATGTTGTCCGGTGGAAATTAGCCATTGATTTCACAGTGGCATTTGCAATGTGCGCTGCTGATGGAACGAATGGGAGTGATTAAGTG